>NC_088686.1:116959031-117310906 GCF_028017835.1 Emys orbicularis
CCCCACCAGCCCCTGTCTCCAGCCAGACCCGCACCCCCTGCCCACAGCCAGCCCCTGCTGCACCCCCTGCCCTGCCTCCAGCCCCGCACCACCTGTCCTGCCCGCACCAGCCCCTGTCTGCCTCCAGCCCCGCACCCCCTGCCCTGCCTGCACCAGCCCCTGTCTGCCTCCAGCCCCGCACCCCCTGCCCTGCCCGCACCAGCCCCTGTCTGCCTCCAGCCCCTGTCTCCAGCCAGACCCGCACCCCCTGCCCACAGCCAGCCCCTGTTGCACCCCCTGCCCTGCCTCCAGCCCCGCACCCCCTGCCCTGCCCGCAGCCAGCCCCACACCCCTTGCCCTGTCTCCAGGCAGACCCTACCTCCAGTCAGCCCCTGCCCTGCCTCCAGCTAGCAATGTATGTAATATATAATTTTGATTTTATTTATATAGTTATGGAAAGTAAATAATACATGGAAGAAATGAAAGGGGGTTTTTTATGTGTTTTTTTTTAATCATCCCTGTCGGGGCCCCGCCTAAAATGTTCAAATTGGGCCCACACTTCCTAAAGCCAGCCCTGCATACAGTAATGGCAAAGTTCTTGGTTCAGGCTTGTAGCAGTGATAGAATAAACTGCAGGTTCAAATCAGGTCTCTGGAGTACATCCACAGCTGGGATGGGTCGTTCAGTCCTTTGTATAGAGCTTCCTTTTTTAGCAAAGTCCCTCCAGAGGTATGAAGCAGGATTGAAGACAAGATGGAGACGAGGCATCAGCCTTTTATAGTCTCTTGCCGTGTGGTCTTTGCTTTCTTTGTCCCAAGGACACTCTATCCAGCATGTGGCATAGAAAAACCTTAGAGTTCTGTCCATAAGCAGGTCCCTGCATGCCTTGCTGAGTCACAAGGTGTATCCACCTTCTCTCAATGGGTCAGTTGTATAGCTCATGGTCCTTAGTGGGCCATCAAGCAGGCTAGGCAGAACTAACAGCAACTTGTCTGGGGTGTTCCCCAGAAGCATAACACAAGTTTGAAATACAGACACTATAGAGCCAATATTCATAACGTCAACTACAAAACTGATACAGATAGCATAATTATAATCAGCCAATCATAACCTCTCCATAGACCCCTTCCACGACAACCTTTATACAATATTGGCTGCAAATATATAACAGTGGTTGCAACGGTGATCTATACAGTTACAGATTATGTCAATAGCCTCACAGGAGGTGACACGGCATCAGTGAGACTGATATTGGAATACTGCATCCAGTTTTGGTGTCCACCTTTGAAAAAGATGTTGTGAAATTGGAGCTGGGGCAGCAAAGAGCCACCAAATGTTCTGAGGGCTGGAGAAAAATGCCTTCTAGTGAGCGATTGAAAGAGCTCAACCTGTTTAGCTTATCAAAAGAAGATTGAAAGGTGACTTCATTGAAGTGTTGAAGTACCTTAATGGAGAGAAAAGATTGGGTATTAAAGGGCTCTTTAATCGAGCAGAGAAAGGCAGAACAAGACCCAGTGGCTGGAAGGGGAAAAGAGACAAATTAAGAGAATTTTTTTCACTTCAAGGTCCCAGAAACACAGACAAGGTTTTCATCTCAAGGCCAAAAGACCAAAAACATCAAGACACTTGATCACGGCCTTACAAATAAAGCACAAATATTCAACAGCGAGAATGATTCACCACAGGAACAAGCTACCAAGGAAAGTGGTGGATTCTCCATCTCTTGATGTCATTTAATGAAGACTAGATGCCTTTCTGGAATGTGTTTGCCCCCAAAGTAGCAACTGTGTCATACAGGAGGCCTGTGACATGCAGGGGGTCAGATTAGATGCTCTAATGGTCTCTTGTGGCCATCAAGTCTACTAATTTCTGAAAAACTGAGTGTAGCATTGGGAACAGCGTCTGAGGTTTTACTGTCTAGTCGGCTTGCTTCCTAAAATGAACACTCCTTGAGTGGGGTGATCCACAGGGAGTAGCTCAAACCTCCAAAGTGCCTGGCCAGGGGCAGGACATTAGCACCGCAAGGGAGGGGCGTGGCAGTGACATCACAAAGGCCTTTTGCAGGACCTCAGTCTATTGGTCAAAGGTGGTGACCTCACAGAGAGATGCTGATATCAGCCAGGCAGGACAGAGGCGAGTGGCCCGGGAAACCTCAGAGACTCCTGTGGCTTTGCTTCAGCAAGTCTCTGTCTCGAGGTCTCTCTTTGAGGACTGAGAGAACATTCGGGTTCACGTACGTGAGCGGCAGGAGGAACCTCTGTCGAGTTTTCTCCTTCCCTTTTTGTGATTGTACTAGAAAGCAGACGTCCCTGTTTAGAAGGTAAGAGCCTCCTCGAGGTTGGAAACCTCTTCAGTCTGATCCATCGGGTGACAGTTGAATTCTAGGCATGGAAAACACCAGCTTAAGGAGGCAGAATTTGATTCCGCACCAGGGATTTTGTCCCTTAGAATCACTGGGGACATTGGGGTTTGTCCTTTTGGTTTCACCTTTTCCGCCATCCCTCCCTCCTTTCTTTTCTTCTCTTGCTTCTTTTGTCCTTTCCCCTGTTCCCCTCCCAACACCAGGGTGTGTGGGTTTGTGTGTCGCGGGGGAGTGCTCTGCAGCTCTCACTGTGGGAGGTCCACCCAAAAATGTGGGGCTGAAATAGTGCCCCGGCAGTGATCCCCACCAGTAGCGTAGCTAGGGGCAGTGCAGGGGAAGCAGCCAGTTCCCCTTAGCACATGTTCCAAAAGCGGCGCCTTAGTTAGGGGTTACCATGGCGCCAGCAGGTGGGGCCCACGCTCCGCTCTGAAGCTTGGCCTGCCCTGTCCTCCTGCATGCAAAGGGGGGGCAGCACGGCCGGAGGAGCCATGGGGGGGGGGCAGCACGGCCGGAGGAGCCATGGGGGGGGCGCCACGGCCGGAGGAGCCATGGGGGGGGGCGGCACGGCCGGAGGAGCCATGGGGGGGGCCGTGGGGGCGGAACGGCACTGCCGGAGGAACCATGAGGGGGGGCCGTGGGGGCGGAACAGCACGGCCGGAGGAGCCATGGGGGGCCGTTGGGGCGGCACGGCCGGAGGAGCCATGGGGGGGGCCGCAGGGGGGAACGGCACGGCCGGAGGAACCATAGGGGGCCGCCGGGGCAGCACGGCATGGCCAGAGGAGCCATGGGGGGGGCCGGCACGGCCAGAGGAGCGAGGGGGGGCGCAGCATGGCAGCCCGCAGCACAGACGGAGGAGCCACAGGGGGGCTACGGCGGCAGCATGGAACGGCTGGAGGAGCCATGGGGGGGGGAGGGCGCGGCGCGGCACAGCCGGAGGAGCCAGCCAAGGGGGGGGCGCGGAGCGGCCGTAGGAGGAGCCAAGGGGGGCGTGGCCAGAGGAGGAGCCAAGGGGGGGCGCCTTTTTAATGTTTGCTCCCCCTGCTCTTAGAACCTGGCTATGCCACTGATCCCCACCAGTGACCTGGGCCATCCTTTGGGCTCTCTGGTGAGAACCCTCAGCCTCCCGTCCTCAGCCTCTACCCTGACTGCCTGAGCAGGGGGTTATTGACAAGGAGGAGACTCAGGTTCTTGTTCTCTTTTAAGACCAAGTAAATAAGTCATAAGCAGTTCTAGGTTTGATGAATTTTGCTGCTTCTCTGCATTAATTGTCTCTGAGCAGCTCATGATTCTCTCTAACATTGCAGTTCTCCTCAAATACTTGCTGAATAATTACTGAGCACTGTTGTTGGTCTGGAACTCATCTGAGAGCACTTTATTCAGGTCATTCAATGTATGAAATTCAAGATCCGATGGTTAGTTTGAAAATCAGGGCTCTTGGGTCCTATTCCCAACTCTGCCACTGACTGGCTGTGTGACCTAAGACAAGTCAATTCTCCTTTCTCAGCCTTAGCTTCTCCCTCTTTCAAGTAGGGATAATAATGATCCGCTCCTACCTACCTCACGGTGGGTGGAGGATGGAGATCCATTGGAGAGTGTCACTAGGAGGAGTGCATAATATGAGGTGTCCTATCACGTTTACTCAGATCAGATTGTGACATAATAGAATAGATGAAATATTCTATTTTATTTGTATTTTTTTATTTTGAAATTGATAAGAGCAGCAACTACTTAGCTCAGATTCAGGTTTCTTATCTAATTTTCGAGATCTAAGGGTCTCCTCTTGGTGTGCGAGGAGACAATTTAACACACTGTGACAAACAGGAGATGCTTTTGTTTTGCAACAAAATATTTTTGCAAAGAACTTTCATCCCACTTGTTATGAGTTCAAGAAACAAACTGGTTTAGTCTGAATGGGATTTTCTGACAGAAACGGTTCAATGAAATTTCCCCATCATCTCGATTTCTGGGCTCTATCCCTGCCCAGGGGTGAAAGGAACTTAAAGGATTTACCGTTATGCCGGAGTCCTGAGCAGGGGTGTGGCCTCAACCATAAGAGGCGGGGCCTTTCAAGATTTAAAGGCCCAGGGGCTCCGGCTGTGGCTGGGAGCCCCAGGGCCTT
Organism: Emys orbicularis; assembly: GCF_028017835.1. NCBI lineage: Eukaryota > Metazoa > Chordata > Testudines > Emydidae > Emys > Emys orbicularis. Next base: position 116,963,492 of record NC_088686.1, read on the forward strand.
TAAATCACCCCGGAGCTCCCAGCTGCAGAGGCGGCTGGGAGCTCCGGGGCTCAGGGGCGAATTAAAGGGCCCAGGGCTCCGGCCACCGCGGAGCTCCAGCCCTTTAAATCACCGCGGGAGCCCGGCTGCCGGAGCTCCGGGCCCTTTAAATCCCCGCCCAAGCCTGACTGCCGGAGCTCCGGCGGCGCTTTAAAGGGCCCGGGGCTCCCCGCAGCGGCAGGAGCACCGGTCCTTTAAATCACTGTGGGAGCCCGGCTGCCGGAGCTCCAGTGGGGATTTAAAGGGCCCGGGGCTCCCCACAGCAGCCGGAGGGAAATGTGGTCTAGATGTAATCAGTGGAATGGGAGTGCAGAGCTGGTTGAAAGCCCAGACTCCAAGAGCCCTTCTCCATGTCTGGCTGTCCAACGGAGAGGGTGTACCTACTGGGTCCGGCAGGGATCAGTCCGGGGGCCGGTACTATTCAATATTTTCCTTAAGGATTTGGAAAATGGAGTGGAGAGCATGCTTCTACAATTTGCAAATGACACCAAGCACTTTGGAGCACAGGATTGGAATTCAAAATGCCCTTAACAAATTGGAGACTTGGTCTTCTTGAGCCAAAGTCCATGGCTGGGCCCCTCTCTATAGACTGGGCTGAAGTGAAACCCCAGAGCCAAACCCTCCTCCTCCTGGGCAGTGCGCTCCCACCTTCAATGGGCAGATGCTGCTTAGCGCTGTCAGAGCAGCTTTTGCTGGGGGCTTCTCCCAGCACTTTCCAATAGTGGGAAAGTATGAAATCCCCATTTGACTGCTGGGGACAGAGCCAGAGAGGGGGGAGCAATTTGCTCAAAGTCCCACAGGAAAAGGAAAACACCCAGCAGTGGAACCAACAGGAAACCCAGCAATGGAATTCAGGAGTCCTGACTCCCAATCCCCTGGTCCAGTCACTCCAGCGGAGCACACTCCCTCTCAAAGGCAGGGGGAGTGGACATGGGGGCCTGGTTGTAATTGCCAGCTGTGGGAGGGAGCGTGCAGCAGTGGTTAGCGAAGGGGCCTGGAAAGAAGGCCTGCTGGGTCCCATCCATACTTCTGACACTTGGTGTGACCCTGAGCCAGTAGCTTCCCCTCCCAGGCCTGTTTCTCATCAGTGGGATTGGGGTCGCAGTCCCGACAGCCCAGGGGGGTCGGGAGGCTCCAGGAAGGTGTGTAAAGTGTTGGGATGTCGGAATTCCGGATGCGCTGTCACCACCCCACTAGGGCGGTGTTCTGCACCCCCTGCTGCTGGCCGAGTTTCTCCGTCCCTTGACAATAAGACAGACTCTTGTTTTCACAGCCAGCCGATCGCCCCGTGCCATCACCCTGCCTGCTTCCTGGGCAGGGTAACTCCTCAGCTCACCACCACCCTCTCCAGCCTGCCTTGGGCTTGGAGAGTGAGGAGAAGGGCGAGGGACGACCCTGAACATCCTCCATCCATCGCTCCGTCACCAGAGCAAGTGAGTGGCATTAGGGTTCCTCGGGGGCATCCCCCGTCTGTGTGGGGAGAGGCAGAAAGAGGGGGAGAGAATCTCTCCCAAAGGAGAGCAGATGGCGCTCTGGCCAGGAATGCAGGGCCACGGGGCTTGCCGCGGTCCGGCCGACGGTCCGGCCGGGGTCGCTGAGCTGCCGTGGTCCGGCCGGAGCTCCAGCCAGGAGAGCGGGGTCACAGGGCTGCCGCGCTCCGGCCTGGGTTGCGGGGCCACGGAGCTGCCATGCTCCGCCGGAGCTCCAGCCGGTAGAGCGGAGCCGCGGGGCTGCCGCGCTCCGGCCGGCGCTCTGGCCAGGGGAGTGGGGCCCCGAAGATGACTGCCGCCACGGTGAGTGCGCGGGGCCCTCTTATGTGCGGGGCCCGATTCTGGGGAATCGGGCGAATCGGCCTAAAGCCGGCCCTGCCTGGGTTCTGTTCCTTCTCTAGCCTGGGCGGGAGGTGGGGGGGTGTGAGTGTGGTCTGGGGTCGCAGGAGGGAGCTCCTTGTACAAAGTGACCAGTTTCTTTGTGACTGACCCCAGTGTTCGAAAAGGACGAGACTCCCCAGTTCTTGCAGCCCCAGGGATGACGAGGGGGAGCGTTGAGGGGGAGCAGATCATGCAATGAACTCCTGCCAGTGGGGGTAGCTTGCCCTCCCTGTACCCCCGTGGGGGGAGCAGGAGCTGCTCTGGCTGGGGCAGGGATGGGGAGGGAGCAAACAGGCTGGTTAGTGAGAGGCTGCCTTGACCCCAGACTCACGCCTGCTCCCCGCTGGGTTCCAGGATGGCCAGGCTCCTGAGGATGTTCAGGAAGAAGGCTCTGCAGGTGGCCCCAGAGCCTGAGGGAAGCAGCCACCATCTTCCCCAGGAGCGAAGCGGCCCCTCCGTCCCCGCTGGCGGGGAAGAAGCTGCCGGCCGCGCCAGGAGGTGGAAGTGCCCAGCCTTCTGGCGGAGGAAACCCACTCCCGGCGCAGGCGCCAAGGTGGGAGCATCACCTCCCAGGCCAAAATGGAGCTGGGCCAGGCTGCGGCTGGGCAGGCAGGACCCAGCCCAGGGGCGGAACCGGGCAGGGTGGCTCTGGGGCTTGTTGTTGTGTGGGCAGCAGCGGTCCCAGGAGCCCAGCCCCAACTTCCAGCAGGGGGCATCGCCCTGCTCGGTCAGTGAGGACCTTCCAGCCTCCCCAGGGCAGGAGGTGGAGGATCCCTCTGCCAGCCCCAGCAGCTCGGGCCGCTCCCCATCGGACAGCAGCAGCGCCTGCGACTCGGACAGCACCCTGGCCGACGGACGCTTCTGCTTTCTTCCAGGTGAGGAGCCAGGCTGGGTTCAGGGAGGAGTGAGGAGGGGGCTGTGAACACCCTGGGCCCAGGCCCTCGAGCAGTGCTATGGGGGCGGGTCTCCAGCCCAGGTGTCTGCCCTGAGCCATGTGAACCCCACGGACACTAGATGCTGCCACTTTGGTCCTTGGTGCTCCATTGGGCGGGGGTGGGGGGAGGCACCTCCAAGGGAGTCCAGGACAGTGGGGAGGGGCTCTTTGCTATGGGCTCCTGAAGGAGTTGGGGGCTGATGCCATCACTGAGGGGGGGAGTGTGGGGCTCAATCTGCCCTATGTCCCGGAGGTGGGAAGGGGACACATTGTCCCACCATGCCCCTGTCCTTCCCCCGAGTGGCAGCAGGCATCACCCTGTACCCTTCTCTCCCTGGTGCAGCGTCCGCCAGGGACTCCGAGGATGACGAGGAGGAAGAAGAAGGGGTAGACTTGGTAACAGAGGAGGCTGCTCTCATGAACATCCGAGAGCAGCTCCATGCCCGAGAAAAGGTACAAACGTTCCCCAGCTGTGCTGGAACTGAGATTGTCCTGCTCCTTCCCAGCATCCTGACCCCCTGCAGAAGGTCTTGGCCCTAATGGGGACCTTTCTCCTTCATGATCTGGGACCCCCAAGATGGGGGTGTTTGTCACACACCAGCCGGGGTCTCCTCCCCCCACAGGTACTGTCCCAGTTCCTGACCCTGATTGGGGAGGAGTCGTGGGTGATTTGAACAATAGGCAGGTCCCCACTATCCCCCATTCAGGCCTAAGTCCTGCAGCTGGTGTGGCTGGGGCAGGGAGGTCCCTGGCTAACTGGCTCTCTCTCCCCTAACCCCACTCCTGGTGGGTGCAGGACGAGGCGCAGCAGCTCGAGTTCCTGCACGCCGTCTACACCGCGTGCCTCGCTGCCCAGGAGAGAGGGGACTACACATTGGAGCCACACTGCTCGAAGGCGGCTGTGGCGGAGAGGATTGTGGTGAGTGAGACACCGCGCCCGGGAGCTGGAGGGTGGACAGAGATATGGGAGGGGCAGGGGTCTCCCCGGGCCGATGGTTGGGGGATGGCTGGTGCTGGAGGGCAGCTGAGGGCAGGGATTGCTGGGGCTGAAGATTGGGGAGAGGAGACGGGAGAACTAGTGGGCAGGAATCGGAGGAGCGGGAGGCAGCTGGGGGGATCCTGCTGGCTGTGTAATCTCCTCCTTGGGGAGTGTCAGTGAGGCCCGAATCTCACACGCTCCTTTGTCTCCTTTGCGTCTCACAGGAGCTCATTGAGGAGCTTCCTCCTAACTCTCCACCCGGCGCCGTCCTGGCCAACTCCCTCATTGCTGTGGCCAACCTCAGGTACCGAGACCCTCCCGCCCGGTTCCCCTAACCCCGGTGCTGCTCACGCCCGTGGCTGGGAGTCACTGCCCCTCCCACTCCCAGGTCACCTCCCAAGGGTGGCTCCTCTGGTAGAGGTGGCAGGAAGGGTCACTCCCTCTCCTGGCTGCTCTGTTCTTTTCACTCCAGTCACATTGCAATGGCTTTGGGGAGAGGCTGTCTCCCAGGATCAGATACAGGAGGGGCAGCAGGGTCCAGGGAACAGGCGCCATTCCTGCCCTGCCACTGTCGGTCTGGGAAACCTTCGCCTTATCATTCCCTGGCTCGGTGCCTCAGTTTCCATTCTTGGCAGCCTCTGCCTATTTCCCTGCAGTTTCACGTCCGTGTTGGTGCCAGTCCCACCCCCGCACTGCACAGTCTAATACCGGCTCCTCTCTCTTGCCAGCACCATGACACCTGCCCTGGAGCCGGAGCTGGAGACCCACCTCCTCCAAGCCACCCTGCACGCAGTCTTCACCCTGGGCACGCAGACGGACACCAATCAAGTCCAGGTAGATCAGCCAGCTGTTATCCTGCCCGAATCCTTGCTAATTGCCTGCAGTGGGATGTGAAAGAGAGAGGCCAGGATATGTGTTTGGGGGTCTCACCAGTGCTTCCCAGAGACCCCTCTTCCCATCCTGTGGCAGGTGTAGCCCCAGTTTCCCTAACTCTGACCCATGGCTCTCCCTTGCTTTGCAGGATCTGCATAGGGTCATACCAGGCCTTCTGGACGCCATGCTGGGGAACCTGCTGGCAAAGACCCCAGACACTGACAAGCTCCACTACATCTTGGAGGTGAGCCCGATGAGGGGGTGGGGGCAATTTTACCTTAACTCTTAGATCCATTTTCCAGTCTGTCCTCCTAGCTGGGCCCCCAGTGGCCGTCCTTGGCCAGGGCAGTCAGTGCAATGCAGTGTCAGGCCCTTCCTCCTTGAAGGACAGAGGAAGGAGCTGGGACTTCACCCAGAGCTCTGCCTGCTTGTGTCGAGCACTAACCACAGGGCCCCCGGCTGGCTTGGGGAGTGAGAGTCTGAACCCCTCCTGGGAGATCCAGAAGATGGTCCTCAGAGAACAGCCACAGCCTCGTTCCTAGAGAAAGAGGAGGGCCCCAGAGAATCAGCCCTTGTCTCTGACGGGCCCCGAGATTCCTGGGGGGATTGTGCTCACACTCAGTCCCTTCACCCAGCCAAGCACTTGAGAGCCAGGGAGGGGGGAGGGGTCTGTCTCCTTCCTGGGGAGCTGTTCAGGAATCAGGAGTTCAGGGAGGATGGGACCAGCCCCGACACCGAGCATTGTCCCAATCTAGAGAGACAATGACAAGCTGTGACCTGCAGGATACAAGCATCGTCCTGGGGGCAAGAGTCCCCTTCTAAAGCTCTGCAGTCAATGAATCAGATATTCCACCCCCACCGCATGCAATATCTCAGCCCCCTTGGGATGGGGGGGGCCATTAGCACTACACATGCACCCCCCCATCAATCCTGAGCTGCCTCCTTTCCCCACAGCACATTAACTACTGGACCGTGTCCAGGGTGCCAGAAGAGAGAGCCAGGGCCATCAGGAGCAGCGCGGCCCTGCTCACGTCCGTCATCTCCCTCCCTGACTTTGACGTAAGTGGCCTCTGAGCCCAGCTTCCTGACTCCAGGCGTAGGGGGGCTGGCTCCAACGGGCTGGAGGATCTGCTGCTGCAGGGGCTGTGGGTTAGGAGTGTTCCTCTTGGGGAGGCAGAGTCAGAGCAGAGAATGAGCCTGGCTTGAGTCAAGTTCTTCTTGTCCTGATTAAGTGGCGACTCTCGCTTTTAAGGGGAGCATGCTCCAGGTTCTTGCCTTCCTGTCATCCTGGAGCAGCTGGGGAAGCAAATCCTCATGGAGGGCCCTGCCCACATCCCTGTTCTCCGGGCTCCCTTGCGGGCAGAGATAATTAAAGATCCAGCTCTAGCTCCTATCCTCTAGCATCTCCTGCAGAGGGGCTGAGGGGAAGGAGAGTCCTGGCCCGGGCGGGACTGGGAGCTGACAGGAAAATGCTGATGGAGTCCCCTCTCCCTCTCCCTTCCATTAGAACTCAGCCGAATTCCCCAGGATGGGTCACCACGTGGCACAGCTGGCTCTGTTCGTCGGTGACCCAGACGAGGACATCAGCCGGCAGGCCAGGGAGGGGGTTTACCGGCTCTACCAGCTCCTGCTGCGCCAGAGGGGTAAGGAACCCGGCTGAGAACTGGCACCCGCTAGACGAGTGAGACTGGGACCCCAGCCAATTTCTCTCCGAGTGACCCCGGCTGGCGGATAAGTCTCTCTCTATCTCTTTCTGTGTTCTCCACCACCCCCGCAGTTCTGTTGGGCTCTGCCCACTGTGCAGCCACCAATGGGATTGGAAGGACACAAGCCCTGCAACCCGAATGACAAATGTGTGTGTGTCTCTCTCTTTCCCAGACCTGAACATCCATGAGGTCGAAGACCTTTGGTGCTGGGACTGGCACCAGGACAGCAGGCTCCTCGGCTATAAGAACACAGCCAGGGTGGGGGAGGTAAGGACACTCTGCTAGGGCATGGCACAGCTCTGCAGGGCGGGTGGCTGCCTCCTGGAGCCACGCGACGGAGTTGCCGTTCTAGGCCAGGATTTGGAGCCTGGTTCGGGGCAATCTGGTGAAGCCTCACATCTGGTTGGTTTCAGGTTTTTGACAAATTTTTCTCGGAGGGGCAGAGAAGATTCTTCCTGCAGACAGCAGTGCTGGCCATGCACGACCCCCTGCTGCGTGTCAGCCAGGCTGGGCTGCTCCTTACTTACTCCCTCCTGGGGCAAGCCCAGCAGCTGATGGGGAACAAGGTGAGCAGCTGCATTAGACTCAGGAGATTGGGGCGGGGCCCAGGCCTCATTCCCATCCTCTGGCCATTCGCCGGCCTGGCAGCAAGGCGACTGGTGGGGAATGAGAGTGAGAGCAGGTGCTCCTGGGAAGGGAGATGAATTCACCTCCATGAGCAGGAGGGAGCCAGCTTGTCCCCGGAGCAGCTCCAGCCCAGCTCTTTAGCAAGGCTAATGAATGACAAGCATTGCCTCAGCACGGACTTCTGTTCTTGGGAAGGGCAGAAGAGTCCTCTACGTGCCCTCTGCGAGCCTCACCTGTCACCCGCGCCACCTCCCAGAGTTGTTCCCATCACTGGCAGCCTGGGAGGCCAAGGACTGAGGGGTGATGGCGACTGACCGGGCAGTTCTGAGGCACATGGGCGGGGGCTGCTGATCTGCCCCATTCACCAGGGCTGCCATTCTGCGGCTTCAGCCTCAGTGGCTGGGATGACTTGGGGAAAGGTCTCAAGCTCCCCACATCCCACTTCACTGCTGCCAGAATCCCTCCACCCCCCCCCCCCCGCTAGAGCCCCCTCCCTGCCCAACCTGGGTGGGGTTGAGGAGAGGGGTCAGAGAACTTGAGCTGTGGATTGGAGGTGGAACAGCTGTCAGGGGCACTGGGTGGGAGGTGGCAGGAGCTCCCCCTACAAGGAGGTTGTTGGCACTGGAGGTCCCTAGAAAGGACAACAAGACTCCATTCTGGGTGTCAGGAGGGGGACTTCATCCCTCAGAGGTGCACGGGTGCTGGGTGGAATTGCTGCTGGTCCCAGGTGCCCTTAATTCCCCCTGATTCCACGGGGGCATCTGAGTCTCTGACAGGTCCTCGTTCCCTTGCAGCAGGAGGACGTCACGGCCAACATAATGAACCAACTTCACATCATCCGGCACTTGCGCCAAGTGCCGGAGGCGCTGCAGGAGTTCTGCCTCCAAGGCCACCAGCAACTCCTCCTCCCTCTAAACGGGGAGTGTAGTGAGACTGAGCGGCCTCCCTCCGAGCAGGAGAGCGAGGGCCCCTCTACACGCCCCTTGGAGGGCGGAGACTATATCGCCCCATCCCCCTCGCCTGTTGGCTGGCCACCAGGGCCTCTGGTGGACTCTGTTGCGACTGAGCGGCCTCCCTCCGAGCAGGAGAGCGAGGGACCCCCTACACGCCACTTGGAGGGCGGAGCCTATATCGCCCCGCCCCCCTCACCATAAGGACCGGGACGTGGCCGGAAACATAAAAGGCCGGCCCTGCACCACAGTTGGGGGACAGCCTGCAACAGAGGAGGACACTTGGCCTGTTCTCCAGAGGCCCCTAACCCTAACCCTAACCCCAGACATGGACGAGGACCGGCCTGGAGTACCCGCTGCGGTTTACCCCGAGGAGCCGGAAGAGGCCTGGAGGCCGCAGGTACCAAACCCCGGGGAGGCAGGAAGTAGCCCAGGGGCAGCCCGGGAGCTGCTGGCTGCAGGGCCCGGCGCGACTCAGTCGGCGTGTTGCGGCTGGATCCCCGCCGACGCAGGGGCAACCAATCCTGCCCCTGCCAGCGCCTTGGGCTGGGACGCGGGGGAGGAGGGTGGGCTCGCGTCCCCCTGCCACCCCACCCTGGGTGGCTGACCCCCTACATGGTGCAAGGAGGCTCTAGCCCAGGACAGGAACTGTTTGTTGGCTGGCCACCAGGGCCCCGCCCAGACTAGAGCCAGCCCTGTCAAGTCTGTCTGTTTGCTGGCTGCCAGGGTTCCACCCAGGCCAGGGCCCGCCCTGGAAGTCTGGTTGTTTGTGGGGTGCTTGGGCCCCGCCCAGGACTGAGCCACCCCTGATACACTGCGTTGAGGGGCTGACCACTTGAGCGACCTCAGCCCAGCAGCGCCGGCTCTACCATTTTTGCCGCCCCAAGCAAAAAAAACAACAACAACGCTCGGACTGCCAAAGCGAGCAAAAAGAAAACCAAAAAAACCCCCAACCACTCGGACTGCCGCCACCCGAACTGCCGAAGCAGAAAAAAAACCAACAACAACGCTCGGACTGCCGCCACCCGAACTGCCGAAGCAGAAAAAAACCAACAACAACGCTCGGACTGCCGCCACCCGAACTGCCGAAGTGCAAAAACCAAAAAAGTCGCCCGGCCTGTGCTGCCCCAAGAATGGACGGAATGCCGCCCCAGGCATGTGCTTCCTCCGCTGGTGCCTGGAGCCGGCCCCGCAGCCTGGTTGGGACAGCTGATCGCTGAGGGGGCTTGGCTTTAGCTGCTGGGCCTGTGAGCCTAGACCAGGGGTCTCAAACTCGGATGACCCCGAGGGCCGCATGAGGACCAGTTCATTGGCCCAATGGCTGCATCACTGACACCCCCCCCTCGCTGCCCCCAGCCCTGCCCCCAGAGGGGGCAGGAGGGGTGTGGCAGGGGCTCAGGGCGGGAGTTGAGGTGCAGGGGGCTCAGGGCAGGGAGTTGGAGGGGTGAGGCAGGGGGTGCAGTAGGGGGCTCTGGGCAGGGGGTTGGGGTGCAGGAGGGAGTGTGGGGTGTGGCAGAGGGTTGGGGTTCAGACGGGGCTCAGGGCAGGAGGTTGGCTGCAGAAGGGGTGGGGGATGCAGCAGGGGGCTCAGGATAGGGAGTTGAGGTGCAGGAGGGAGTGTGGTGTATGGCAGAGGGTTGGGGTTCAGATGGGGCTCAGGGTAGGAGGTTGGGGTGCAGAAGGGGTGGGGGATGCAGAAGGGGGCTCAGGATAGGAAGTTGGGGTGCAGGAAGGATGTGGGATGTGGCAGGAGGCTCAGGGCAGGGGGTTGGGGTGTGGGGTGCAGGAGGGAGTGTGAGGTATGGCAGAGGGTTGGGGTGCAGGCAGGGGGCTCATGGCAGGGGGTTGGGGTGCAGGCAGGAGGCTCAGGGCAGGGGGTTGGTGTGTGGGGTGCAGGAGGGAGTGCGAGGTGTGGCAGAGGTTGGGGTGCAGGCAGGGGGTTGGGGTGCAGGACGGCATTGGGCTCTGGCCCGGAGAAATAGCCCCGCAGGCCGCGTGTTTGAGACCCCTGGCCTAGACAGAGCACTCAGGTATTTCCATCAGCCTGCTCAATGGCAAATGCAGCCCCCCAAAGAAGTGAAGAAGAGTGGAAGTGAAAGAGTAAAGCTGGACCATCCGCTGAGCTGCTGCACTCAAGTGAGCAGAGCCGGGGAGAGAAGAGGGAGAACTCGAAGGTGGCTGGCGGCAGTAGGGAGGAGAAGCAGTTTGGGAGCCAGGAGAGGAGAAATAAATCGTTAATGACAAATGCTGCCGGCTCTCTCTTGTGTGTTGAAGGTTGAAAAGGGGTCTCGTTACTATCACGCTAACCTTTAACATAGCTGTGTATGATGGGGGGAGGGGTCTATAAAGGTAAGAGGTCACTCTAGGGGCTTGAAGTCCCAGATTCTGGGGCTATTGCCTCCTTCTACCAGCTGATCTCAACCCAGCAACTCCCTCAGGTGGTAGCAGTAGTGAGCTCTTGTCCTCCTTTTCCGGACTAGCCACCAGAAAAAGGACACGATCCATCTGGCCAAGGAAAGAGAGAGGCAGTGTTGCCTGTTAACATGGCTCTTGTGGGGGAGCACGGCAGGTTACTTTGGACTAGGTAGGAGCCACATGTCTCCAAACCTTCACCTCCCAAGGCTCCAGAGACTTCGCTCCCGATCCCAGAGCGTCCTCAGAGTCCTAAAGCGCCAGATGGAATCTGGCCTCTCCCCCCACCTCAGCAGTCCAGAAAATGTTATTTGTAGACATGTTCTGTGTCCTCTCCTGCCACACTCCCCTGTTGGTGACTAATGCAGTCACAGAGTCCAGGCTCGGATATTAGGGAACACTATTTCACTAGGAGGGTGGTGAAGCACTGGAATGGGTTACCTAAGGAGGTGGTGGAATCTCCATCCTTAGAGGTTTTTAAGGCCTGGCTTGACAAAGCTCTGGCTGGGATGATTTAGTTGGGATTGGTCCTGCTTTGAGCAGGGGGTTGGACTAAATGACCTCCTGAGGTCTCTTCCAACCCTGATATTCTATGATGTCTCTGTCCCTCTTTTATACTTTCTTTCAGTTGCTAGAAAGATCTTTGCTGTGTCATGGGGGTCAGGCAGTCCCATTGGTCAGGCAGTATCCCACTGACTAAGTGCCCTCTCCAAGGAGTCTCTCAGAGAGTGGATTCTTCCTGATGGGCCATCAACACCTTTCTGGCCCTCCTTTGTTTCTACTGTAAAGCTGGCTGTGGGCATCTCCCAACCTCACAACATATTTCAGAAACACACATAGAGCATAACTTCCCATACAATGACAGCACATCCAATCCAACAGGTTATGAATGTTCAACAGATCCAGACATTTTACATACCACCTCACAAGGCATGCATAATACAAAACATCTCATAATCATATCACAGGGGTGAATACTGTGTGCTACTGAGAGATACAGGGGTCCAGAGTGTCAGTGTATCATGGCCAATGGCAGTAAAAGCCCAAAGGAGATGCTCCCCTGGAACAGCCTTTGGTGACAGCAAGGTCCCCACTGAGAACTTCAGTGCGACTCTGCAGCTGTTACCCAGCTGTCCCACCCCAGCATCAGCTGCAACTCAGTGCTTTTTGGGTGGCTTCATGCTGGCTGTATGCCTAGACAGCAGATAAAATCTGCGAAATCTGGGACTAGGAAGGAATTTCCCCCAGGTCAGATTGGCAGAGACCTGGGGGGAGGGGTCGCCTTCCTCTGCAGCATGCGGCACAGGTCACTTTCAGGTTTAAACTAGTGTCAATGGTGGATTCTCTGTAACTTGAAGTCCTTAAACCACGACTGGAGGACTTCAGTAACTCAGCCAGAGGTTAGGGGTCTATTACAGCAGTGGGTGGTGAGGTTCTGTGGCCTTCAATGTACAGGAGGTCAGACTAGATGACCTTCTGACCTTAAAGTCTATGAGTCTTATTGAGTGGTTCACCCTTAATGTAAAGAACCAAAACCTGGGAAATACCAGACAGGAGACCATCAAACAGGAGTAAAAAGCAGTAAAAAGCCTCAGCAAAGAGCTCCAGGATACATAGCAGGGCTCATGTGGCAGTGAGTTCCAAAGACAAAAGGACCCATTCATAAGATCACGTTATCTGAAGAAGAGACAACTGCATCTCAGCGCTGGGCGAGCCATCCCCATGTAGTATTGCTGTGCTGCTGTTCCTCAGCTGTCCCACCCCAGAGGTGACTGCATCTCAGCCCCAGGTGACCATTACCCAGCAGTGGAAAGAGTTGAATATTTGCTAAGGGTTTTTGTTTTCAGTTCTAAGAAATACCTCATTTCTGAGAAGAGGCAGTTGGGATGTCATTTCTGGACGGAGAGACAGTGGTAACATCCAGAAATTCACAAGGGGGTGTATCTCTGGCCAAACTGTCCCCCTCCCTCTTCCCCCCAAGTTGGTCACAGTTCCTGACACTTTCAGTGCCCTTTAAAGCACGTGCACTTCCAGACCCTGCTGCGCCGAAGAGCCCGTGGGGGGATCTGGGGAATGAAGATTCTCTGCACCCTCCAGTCTCTGTCACTTGCTTTTCCAGCCTGGCCCCACCTCTCCGGGCCTCTCTGTGCTCCCCTCCCACAGGCCCACTGCCTCCCACTCCCTCGCACTACCAATGTGAGAGCAGGGCCGCCCCACCCACCTTCAAACCCCCACCAGCTGGGCTGCTGGGAGGATGAGACACAGGGAGTTACGCTTTTGTTTCTCAGAAACAAAAAATTTTGCCCGGACAGAGAGAAGCGAAGATTTGGCCGGGTAAGAGCAGGGGGCGGAGGGGGGAGGGCGTGTGGAGGGTGTTTGCCCCCAATCTAGCCCATCCCCCCCCAAGGAGCAGGATTGTCCCCCCCACTCTATCCCCCCCCCACCAAGGGGCAGGATCGTCCCCTCTGCTCTATTCTCCCAGGTTGCAGGATTGTCCCCCGCAGTCTATTCCCCACCCATGGGGCAGGATCGTCCCTGCCTGTTCCCCATGTTTCACCCTCCCTAACTGTGCTAGGGCATTGCCAAGTCACATGATTAGTCTTGGCTCTCTGTGGGGTGGAAATTCCCAGCAGCTGGGGGTGGGGGGGTGGGACAGGGGCAGTTCGGACCTCACCCTCTGTCCAGCAGAAAGACTGGCACAGGCAGCGGCTAATCTACCCCCAACGCTGGGTCTGGCTCATGGCGTGATTTGAAACACTGTCAAACTCTGACCAGTTCAACCAGCTAAAACCAGGGCAAACCCTTGGGCACGTGGAATCCCCCAGAACAGTGGCTTGTCTTTCGTTAGCCGCAATCAGGACATTTACAGGCACAAGCTAATCTATGGAAGGAGAGCCGGCCCCTCAGATGTTCACCCCCGCCCACACACACACACACAAAAGAGGGGTTCTATATATTTGCTTGCCGGTCTTTGGAGCCGCTTTTCCAGCCCTTGCCACTGGAGGGAGAAGCTGGAAAAGGGGCTCCAAAGACCAGCAAGCAAATATATAGAACCCCTCTTTTTTATTGGGGGGGGGTGAACATCGAGGGAGCTAGCTCTTTCCGTGGGTTAGTTTGTGCCTGTGATGCGCACTGCTTTGCCTTATCACAGCGCAGCAATCCCATGCCTCCAGCAGCTGGGGATTGCAGGAAAACCCCAACTGCCCTGTGAATCTGGCAACTTTTCGGTGGATGAAATCCTGATAGATTATGTCCAAAGAGGGAGGGAAACAAAATTCCCATTTTCTATCTTGACGGGGGGGGTCCACTTAGGATGAAAAAATGAATTGGGCCGGCCCTGGTGCTTGCTCAGGAGACATCACTGATGGTAGGACAGATAGAGCCGGTCCCCTTTGTGGCACATCGGTGGCTGGGAGGGATCCCAGGGTGGGAAACTGGGGAGTCTCCAGCAGAAAAAGAGGAGACTTTGGTGCTCCGGGACCAGAGCCCAGCGCTAGGGGAATAGGGTGAGGCCAGGGCATGTTCTTTCCCTTTTCTGTGCCTCAGTTTCCCCCACCCAATGCCCAGAGCTCTGTGGGGGTGAGAGGGTGAATTTGCTCTCATGCCAGCTGGAGGAAAGCTCGGCCAGTCAGCACCCAACTCACTGCATGATGGGAAGGAAGCTATTTCCTTGTTAGGCCCTGAGCGTGGCCTTTCCTAAGGCCGAGCTCGGTGCCTCCCGGACTCGGGCTCCAGCAGCCCCTGTGTCTCCCCAGCTGCCCTCGGCAGCGAGTCGGACTGAGATCAAACTCCTCTTAAAGGCTTGTGCCCCTGCCGGGCGTGGCACTGCCAGTGATTAACCCCTGGCACACGGCATCTTCTAGGCTGTAGGCAGCAGAGAAAAGCCCAGTGTCACCAACAGCCCCAGCGCTAGGGTAGGCTGGGCACAAGCCAACACCACGCGCTGTGATACGGCCAAAGAGCGTCGGCCATGCTCCCAGCTCGGGCGGGGGGAGGGGGCTCTCCAGGGACGCAGAGACGCTGACAGCGTGCAGGGGCCCATGGGGGATAAGTAGCTGGACGTGAGCTCCCGTGCGACAGTGTGGCCAAAGGAGCTAAGGATGCCCAAACAGGGGAATCGCGCGTAGAAGCAGAGAGGTCAGTTTACCTCTGGATTTGGCACTGGTGCGACCGCTGCTGGGGTCCTGTGTCCAGTTCCGGTGCAATTCAAGAAGGATGTGAATATATTGGAGAGGGGGCAGAGGGGGGCCACGCGAATGGTTAAAGGATTACAAAACGGGGCCTGGAGTGATAGACCCCAGGAGCTCAAGCTATTTAGCTTTGCAAAGAGAAGCTCCCACCTCCCGGGGTGACTTGACTCCAGTCTAGAAGCACCTACACGGGGATCAAATATTTAATAATGGTCTCTTCAGGCTAGCAGAGAAAGCTGTAACATGATCCATTGGCTGGAAGTTGAAGCTGGACACATTCAGCCTGGAAAGAAGATGTCCTTATTTACCAGGGAGGTGAATTAACCATGGGAACAATGTACCAAGGAGTGCGGTGGGATGTGTTTCATCGAGGTGGCATGTGTTTCTAAGAGATCTGCTCTCGTTCAAACAGGAATTAACTGGGGGCAGTTCTCTGGCCTGTTATCCAGGAGCTCAGCCTTGGACCCTCCTGGCCTGGGAATCTACCAATCTCTGCCATGACTTCTTGGAATCCGTGTTCTCGCTCTGGTGCTGCCCGGGGGACAGGAACACAAAGTGGGCAGGTAAACTGAGTCACGCAGCTTGTTCACAGAAATATTCCCATGTTCTCCCGCTCCTCCCCAGACTCCTGCTGCCAGGAAGGGGCACACCTGGGCTACAGATCAGCCATCCTGCAGCAGAGCCCTTCTGCTCTGGGTGCCAGGTCCTGACCCAGTAGGTTCCCCCCACTCAGCGGGTCTGGAGAGATGCAGCAACTCCGGGAGGACATCACCTGCTCCATCTGCCTGGATGTCTTGGATGATCCCATTTCGATCAAGTGCGGCCACAACTTCTGCCAGGGCTGCCTCGTGGCTCACTGGCGCGGGATCTCGGCCTGGGGACCCAGCTGCCCTGAGTGCCGGGCTCCCTGCTCCAGGGACAGGATGATCCCGGATACGAGGCTGAGAGCCCTGGGGGAGAAAATCACAGCACCCCTGCGGGAAGAGATGGAGCCAGTTAGACCAGACAGGCTGAATCAGGGGAAAGGGGTGCAGGCTCTCACAGGCCCCAGGGCGGGGACTGGCTGGATCAGGGGGTGGGGAATGGGACACGGGGCCTTTCCTCCCTAGGGGGCGCAACCTCTGATTTGGGGGGCAGGGGACTGGCTGGCTCACGGGGGGTGGAAACGGCTCAAGAGGATCTGATCTGAGGGGCAGGGGCCTAGTTGGCTCAGGGGTGGGGTCCCAGCTCTGACCCTGCTCTCTCCCAGCAGCAGGGGCCGGGGGCTCAGCCGGAGCCGGGGCGCCGGTGCAGCTGGTGCGTCTGGACGAAGAAGGGGGCCTGATCCTGGACGAGGAGGCCCTGAGCCGCTGCCTGGAGCAGCGTGGGGTGGGGGACGCCCCCGTCTGCCTGGTGTCCATCATCGGGGAGCAACGCCGGGGCAAATCCTTCCTGATGAACTGCCTGCTGCGCCGGCTCCAGCGCCAGGTGAGTGGGGACGGGATCCCCAGCTAAGGCTCCGCCCCTTGAACCACAGACCCCGCCCACCCCAGATAAGGCCCTGCCCCCTGAACCACAGACCCTGTCCACCCCAGATAAGGCCCTGCCCCCTGAACCACAGACCCCGCCCACCCCAGATAAGGCCCTGCCCCCTGAACCACAGACCCCGCCCACCCCAGATAAGGCCCTGCCCCCTGAACCACAGACCCCGCCCACCCCAGATAAGGCTTGCCCTCCGCAGGAAGGGCCTCTGCTCCCTCACCACAGGCCTATGTTGCCAGGTGTCCAGTTTTCAGTCGAAAGGGGAACCTGGCAGCATCCAGTCAGCACAGCTGACCGGACACCAAAAGTCCGGTTGGTCACAGTAACCGGCCTCTGCCACTGGGGGGCAGCTGGAGCCACATGGAGGAGCTGCTCTCTGCTCAGCTGCTGAAGCCTGACAGAGCAGTGGCTGGCTTCTGAACCAGGCTCCAAGAAGAAGGTGCCACCGCCCGGGGGGAAGGGATCCTGCCCACCCCTCCTTCTGTCCCACTGTGCCCCGACTGCCCCCGCCCTGGGCCCTCGGTATGGGGACCAACCCCTCCCTGCCCCCTTGTGCCAGGGACCAACCCCTGCTGTATACTGCTGTGCCCCATCAGCTCCTCCCAGCGGCAGCCGGTGAGTCCCAGGAGAGGGGGGAGTGTGTGCGGAGAGCGAGCGAGACGGAAGGAGTGGGGGAGAGGTGTGAGCAGGGGGCGGGGCCTTGGGGGAAGAGGTGGGGTAGGGGGCGGGGCCTTGGGGGAAGAGGTGGGGTAGGGGGTGGGGCCTTGGGGGAAGAGGCAGGGCACGGGGCGGGGAAAGGGTTTTGGTTTCCAGCCATTAGAAAGTTGGCAACCCTACACAGGCCACGTCCCCAGCACCACAGGCCCAACCCTACGCAGCCAGGGCCCCGCCCCGTTCACCGCATGCTCCACCTGACCCAGCGAGTCCCCTGCCTGCTTCACTGCAGCCCGCACCCCCTATACCAAAGGTCCCCCCAGCCCCCAGCCAGTGTCCATCCTCTCCCTGTGCCAGGCCCTGACCACACCTGCCGAGACCGCGCCCTCCTCAGCCATGGCCTCTCCCCCTGCCCCACAGGTCCCCACCCATCCCCTGCACCCTGAGCACCCCAAACCCCCCAAACCGCATTCCCACATCCCCTGTCTCTGGTTGCCCCCCTACAGAACCAAGAGCACGTGGCCCTGGGGGGGTTTGAATGTGGCGCCGGGACGGCGACTGTCACGAAGGGGGTATGGATGTGGGGCCAGCCCCTCTGGGTCCAGGGCCAGGGGAGGAAGGTGAGTGGGGCAGGGGGGCAGGCTGGTGGATGGGGGATGGGGCAGTAGGGAAGGGGAATGAGGGAAGTGGGGGACAGGATCCTGTGCGGAGCAGGGAGGCTGGAGGGGGGAATGGGGGAAGCTGGGGGGGGCAGAGTCCCGGCCCTGGGGCTCCCTACAGACACACTGGGGTGGGGTAGGGGGGCTGTTCACAGTTTGATCCCAGGGAACCGGGCAGCAGAGGTGCCAGTGCTGGGCAGGGGTGAGGGTGGCGTCAGCACTGGGCGCCCGTCGCTGTGGCCGGTGTATCTGTCCGTGTGTCTGTCCCTGCAGGTGGCCGTGTTCCTGGTGGACACCGAGGGCTCCCTGGACCTGCAGCGCCGCATGGAGACCAGCATCAAGCTCTCCATGTTCAGCATATTGCTCAGCTCCTACTTGGTGGGGGCGCAGTGTAGCCGGGAGAGGGGGGGCTCAGTAGGGGGTGCTGGGGAGCAGGGAGTGGGGGGGGGGGCTCAGTAGGGGGTGCTGGGGGAGCAGGGAGCGGGCAGAGGGCTCAGTAGGGGGTGCTGGGGAGCAGGGAGTGGGGGGGGGGCTCAGTAGGGGGTGCTGGGGAGCAGGGAGCGGGCAGAGGGCTCAGTAGGGGGTGCTGGGGAGCAGGGAGTGGGGGGGGGCTCAGTAGGGGGTGCTGGGGAGCAGGGAGTGGGCAGAGGGCTCAGTAGGGGGTGCTGGGGAGCAGGGAGCGGGCGGGGGGCTCGGCAGGGGGTGCTGGGGAGCAGGGAGTGGGCAGAGGGCTCAGTAGGGGGTGCTGGGGAACAGGGAGTAGGCGGGGGCTCAGTAGGGGGTGCTGGGGAGCAGGGAGTGGGTGGGGGGCTCAATAGGGGGTGCTGGGGAGCAGGGAGTGGGCGGGGGCTCAGTAGGGGGTGCTGGGGAACAGGGAGTAGGCGGGGGCTCAGTAGGGGGTGC
Source organism: Emys orbicularis (assembly GCF_028017835.1). Lineage (NCBI taxonomy): Eukaryota > Metazoa > Chordata > Testudines > Emydidae > Emys > Emys orbicularis. The sequence continues at coordinate 116,981,810 of NC_088686.1, forward strand.
TGGGGAACAGGGAGTAGGGGGGGCTCAGTGGGGGGTGCTGGGGAGCAGGGAGTGGGTGGGGGCTCAGTAGGGGGTGCTGGGGAGCAGGGAGTGGGTGGGGGGCTCAATAGGGGGTGCTGGGGAGCAGGGAGTGGGTGGGGGCTCAGTAGGGGGTGCTGGGGAACAGGGAGTGGGCGGGGGCTCTGTAGGGGGTGCTGGGGGAACAGGGAGTGGGCGGGGGCTCAGTAGGGGGTGCCGGGGGAACAGGGAGTGGGCGGGGGGCTCAGTAGGGGGTGCCGGGGGAGCAGGGAGTGGGCGGGGGCTCAGTAGCGGGTGGGAGGGAGCAGGGAGTGGGCGGGGGCTCAGTAGGGGGTGCTGTGGAACAGGGAGTAGGCGGGGGCTCAGCGGGGGGTGCTGGGGAGCAGGGAGTGGGCGGGGGCTCAGTAGCGGGTGGGGGGGAACAGGGAGTGGGCGGGGGCTCAGTAGGGGGTGCTGGGGAACAGGGAGTAGGCGGGGGCTCAGCGGGGGTTGCTGGGAGCAGGGAGTGGGCGGGGGCTCAGTAGGGGGTGCTGGGGAACAGGGAGTGGGCGGGGGCTCAGTAGGGGGTGTTGGGGAGCAGGGAGTGGGCGGGGGCTCAGTAGCGGGTGGGGGGGGAGCAGGGAGTGGGCGGGGGCTCAGTAGGGGGTGCTGGGGAACAGGGAGTAGGCGGGGGCTCCGCGGGGGGTGCTGGGGAGCAGGGAGTGGGCGGGGGCTCAGTAGCGGGTGGGGGGAGCAGGCAGTGGGCGGGGGCTCAGTAGGGGGTGCTGGGGAACAGGGAGTAGGCGGGGGCTCAGCGGGGGTTGCTGGGGAGCAGGGAGTGGGCGGGGGCTCAGTAGGGGGTGCTGGGGAGCAGGGAGTGGGCTCAGTAGGGGATGCTGGGGAGCAGGAAGTGGGCGGGGGCTCAGTAGGGGGTGCTGGGGAGCAGGGAGTGGGCAGGGGCTCTTTAGGGAATGCTGGGGGGATAGGGAGGGGGTGGGGGGCTCAGTAGGGGGTGCTGGGGAGTAGGGAGTGGGCGGGGGCTCAGTAGGGGGTGCTGGGGTAGCAGGGAGTGGGCGGGGGCTCAGCAGGGGGTGCTGGGGATCAGGGAGTGGGCGGGGGATCAGTAGGGGGTGCTGAGGAGCAGGGAGTGGGCGGGGGCTCAGCAGGGGGTGCTGGGGGAGCAGGGAGTGGGGGGGACTCGGGAGGGGGCACCGTGCAGTGGGGAGCAGGTGGGGGGTTTGCAGGGGGCACTGTGATTCAGGGAATGGTAGGAGGCCCAGCAGGGGGTGCCGGGGAGCAGGGTGTGGAAGTGGGCATGGCAGGGGGGCCATGCTGGGGTGAGATGTGGGGCTCGGCAGGGGGCGCTCACCTTTTCCTTTGATTATTTTCTAGATTTTTAACATTTCCAGCACATTTACGCGGACGGAGACAGATTATCTGGAGGTGGGTGGGGCAGGGGATACACACGGCTCTACTGACACTGACCTCTCAGCCTTGGCCCTGCTGGGAAGGGCCAAGGAGTCCAGGCGCTGTTAGGATTGGAGAGGGGGAAGTCTATAGGCTTTGGGGCTGTTATTGATGGTTAGAAAGTCTCAGAGATCTCCCGCTAGGCCGGGCTTCAGATGCAGAGAATCTAAACAGTACCAGGTGATGAGTATTTATTAAATATTTGCAATTGTTGTATTCACGGTTAATTACCATTATCTGGCGGCTCTTATTCATTAGCCCTGTAGCTCTGGGTGGTTGGTCATTACAGGTGGAGAAGAGATTTCTGTGTCCTGGTCGACTCCCCTAAATGATCTGCAATGCGCCTGCGGACTCAGGTTGCCGGGAGGGTCGGGAGCCTCGTGGTGGCGCCCAGTGGGTTTGGTGACCCAAAGCTGGGGCGGGTGGAGCAAGGGCCAGATAGAGCTCCCCCTCTTCCCCCCAATAAATCAGCATTTCTCAAGACTGACCAGTTCCAGCAGGGCTTTCTGGTGGGGGGCCGCATGTGCCCATCCAGAGTGTCGTGCTCAGCCAAACCAGGGCCTGCAGAGTTAAGGGAAACGCCTGCCCAACCGTACCTCGGCCCTCTTGAAGCGACGCCCCAGTAGACCCGTGCCGCCCAGCCCTGCGCTCTGCATTTGCTGAGTATGGGGCAGGAGACACCTCCACCTGCCCTGCGCCCAGACACTCAGCCTGGATTGGCAGGAACCAGCCTGGGACAAACCATGATGCTCTGCGTTAGGGAAGTGTTTGTGATGGGGAAAATGTTCCATTGGAATCTACCCAACCAACTCTAACCCTGACCCTATGTCCCATCCCCCAGCCCTACCTCTGTTTGCCCCTCCCCACATGCCAGGGGTCTATGTGCTCCCATTCTCCATCCCCCCACGCTAGAGGCTCTGTGTCACCTCCATTCTCCCAGCTCAGCACCCAGAAGATCCTGCTACCTCCGTTCAACAGAGTGGTTGCCTCATTGGCTGCTGATTCTAGTCACCAGATCTAAATGGAAACTGGACTTTTTCAGTTTTCCGATTTCCTCCCGAATCACTGGGGTTCTTCTCATTGATGTCTAGCGCGTCCCCTGAAATTTCAGAATTGATCATATGTGGTCTCAAAAAGTTATCACGATACAGACAGACAAAGAGAAATGCCATTGAGTTGTGTGTTAGCCTTTTACTTCACTTGGCCAATTAACTTCTATAATTGGTAATTTTATCTTCATTAATAGCTGCCAATTATTGGTTACTTGTTAGTCACTATTGGCTGCCAGCTGTTGGTTATTTAGTACCCACCATTAGCTGTCAGATTATTTCATAGTGACAATGGAAGAAATGGAAAATAAAAGTTTTGCTGAAAAATGGAAAACTCACAAAATCAGAATCTTTTCATGAAAATTTCCATTTTCAAAGAACAGCCAAATTTTAGTATCTCTTGGGTGTCTCTCTTCACAGTTTTAGGGAGCTATCATTGTTTCTCAGGTTTCAATCTTCAGTTTTCCGTCTTTGGTTTTCAGTTCTTGTTTATCGTGTTTTCGTCCAGGCTTGTCAGTTTTGTGGCTCTAATGATCACTTTACATATCTACCATATCAGATTTTGTTCTTCATTTCAGGGCTGTTCGTTATTGGTTTTCTGCTCTTGTGTATTAATTACAAGATTTCACTGTATGTTTTTTCAGCTTCACTTATTATGGTCTCTCTACTGATTATCAGCTTTTCGTTTTCTTTATAAATTTAGGGTGTTTAAATATTTTTTTTTCAGTTCTGCTATTCACTTATTGCTCCTTTTCACTATTGGTTTTCTGCCTTTGACTATTCATTGTCTAATTTTGACTAGGTTTTGTGACCTTGATCTGGTTTTCATACTTCAATTACTGGTTTTCTGTTTTGGCTGTTGGTTTTCTGATTTCAATTAGTACTTTTCTGGCGTTGATTACTGAGGGCTTCTGCATTCAGTAATTGGTATTCTGATATTGATTCCTGGTTTTCTGTCTTTGACTTTTGGTTTTCTTGGCTTCTAGATCTGGTTTTCTGACTTCTATTTCTGGTTTAGACTCTTTGACTATTGGTTTTCTTGACTTCAAATGCTATTTTTTATTATTGTTGATTTTCAGACTCTGTTTCCCAATATCTTCCTTTGATTACTGGTTTTCTAGCTTTGATGACTATGATTAGTGGTTTCCTGTTTTTGACCATTGGTTTTCAGATATTAATGATTAGTTCATTGATTGATTTCTTTCACTGCTTTTCTGGTTTCAGTAACTTGTTTTCTGATTTCAATGACTAGTTTTCTGCCTTTGATTATTTCTTTTCTGACTCCAGTTATTGGTTTGCTGAGTTCCATGATTGGCTTTCTGTGTCTTCAATGACTGCTTTTCTAGAATCACCAATTGGCTTTTCTGGGTTTAGTTATTGCTTTTATAATAACTAGTGATTAGAATAACTAATAATCTGTGATTACTAGTGTTGAGTTATCAGCATTTGAAACTATGTTTTTCTCTCATTTCATCAATTTTCTCTCTTCAATTATCAGTTTTCACTTAACGTTGTTTGGGTTTTAATTAGTTTCAATGATCTTTATGTCACGGGTTTATTTTGCACCAACAATCTTGATGGATCACCTTGAGTTACCTGTGGGGGGATCTTTTGTTCAAGATGGAAAAAAAATTCCTTGTCTCTCTCTCGCTGCATCGCAGATGTTCGTTCATGTTGCGAAGGAGGTCGGAGAGACCTGCACTCTGCCCCCAATCCAGGTGAGTCCTCGTTTCCCATCAACCCAATGCTGGTTCCACCCCCCACTCCCATCACCCCCACCTGATTCTTATTATTCATTGTCTCTATTGCCAGAGCACCTCAGACCCCCCCTTCCTAGACCAGAACCCCATTGTGCCAGGTGCTGGTCAAACCCCGAACAAACAGCCAGTCCCCGGTCCCATTATTCTACCTCCACACTCACGTCATGCCCAGGATCTCGATGTCGGTGGCTGGGTTCGACGGCAGCCTCCAGCTCTGGTCTCCTCTCTGTGCTCCCAGCCCCAGTGTGACCCTTCTCCTGCGCTCTCTGTTGCCACAACAGCTGCCCCAACTGTCCTGATCGGGGACCCCCAGCTCCCAAGAAGTAAAGGGACCCTCAGGGAGCTGCACCAGAGAACTGGCCCTCTCTACTAGGGTGGCAGCAACGTGGCCATAGCTGTGGAGTCATTGGGGGGCTGCCTCCTGGCTCTGAGGGAATGTGGGGGGTCGGGGGCCAGTGGAGAGGTGAAAGCGGGGAGCAGGGTCCTGGAAGAATGGGGGGAGAAGGTGGTGAGGGGGGCTCCTAGTTCAGAGATGGTCCCATCCCAACCCCCACCCTGTCCCCTCTCCCCCCACAGATGGCTGAAGCATTTGCAGCAATGAGAAAGGAGAAAAACAGCAAAGCAGTAGAAGCCGCCAGGAGAGAATCTGAACAATTTGTGCAGGAGCTGGTGAGCGCAGAGGGGCTGGGAGTCGGGAGTGAGGGGCACCGGCAGAGCTCGGGGGAGCAGGGCTGGGATAGCAGGGGGCTGCGGGTGTATGAGTCAGCGGCACCCCCTGTGGCTGGGTAACACTAATACCCATCCCTAATGGCCCATCTCTCCCCGCTTCGGGCAGGACCGTGGCCACCAGAGTATAAACTGCTGCCTGAGGGTGAAGCCTGAGGAGATGAAGAGACAGCTGGAGGGGAAACGCAGGGAGCTGCTGAAGCATTGCCGGGGCAGCTGTGGGGCGAGGACCCCCAGAAACAGGCTGCCCTGAAGGTGCTGGAGCAGGGGCTGGCCGGGAAGACGTCCAAGTTCCTAACGGCCTACGGACAGCGCTTTAAAGAGAAGGCCGTGCGGTTGGGCCTGTACATTGGAGGGAGTGTCCTGGCTGTGGTGGGTGCGGGTGTTGTGGCGGGCATCAGCCCAAGTTTGGTGGTCAAGGTCGGAGCGGGGGGCCTTGTCCTGATCAGGAGGATGGTGGGAAGATGGGTGTGGGGCTAATTTGGTTTTAGAAAAATACAACAGGCACCAACGCCCCAGGGCAGGGGGATGAGGGGCAGGGTATTCAGATCAGGAGCCCCTGCTGCGGGGTGACAGATAGTGGGGAAGAACCATCACACCCCACCCTGTGCAAGACTCTGTCCCAGCCCTCAGCACTGGGAACCTCTGTATGCAAAGGATGGGGATAGATAGATAGATAGATAGATAGATAGATAGATAGATAGATAGATAGATAGATAGATAGATAGATAGATGGGGTGGATGGGGATAGATAGATAGATTAGATAGATGGGGTGGATGGGGATAGATAGATAGATTAGATAGATGGGGTGGATGGGGATAGATAGATAGATAGATGTATGGAGTGGAGATAGATAGAGGGGGTAGATGGGATAGATAGATAGATAGATAGATAGATAGATAGATAGATAGATAGATAGATAGATAGATAGATAGATAGATAACCCTTCTGCCCTTCAGCATTAGCAGGAACAAGGGCCGGGTTCAGGATCTAGGGGTTCCGTTTCAATAACACAAGGCAAAACTGGCTCGAGTCCCCACCCAGTGACCTGGGACAATTACATACCACCCCCCGGGCGCCTCTAAGAGGCAATACTAACCCTCTCGCAAGCACAGAGTCTCAGTGTAGCAAAAGCCTTTTAATAAAGGAGGGAAATAATGTGGCACTGTGTGGGGAAACACCACAGACAGGATTCATAACACAAACCATGAGCAAAAGACCTACCCCCAAGTAAGTTTGGAAGTGTCCTTTTCCCCTCAGGGTCTTAAGTCCAGCAACCCAACAGTCACCCCTCCCGCAGTTTCTGTCCTTGGTCAGTGCAGTTCCAGAGTTCAGAAGTTCATCTGCAGTGTTTACCTCCCAGCCTGAGTGGAAGGGGATGGAGGTATGGGGGCACGTTACATGCTCCACTGCTCAGGTCCACGGCTGATTGCCAGGCCTCTCCATGGGGTTCTGCTGCAGTGTTCACCGCCAGCCACTCCTCTCCGCCAGCTGTCCTGCTAGCCGCTCCTCTCCACCAGCCACTCGCCAACATGTCTTCAGACTCCCCCTCCACTTAACACAGCTCTCTGTGATTTCAGCTGTTAGTAGGGGAGCCTCAGTACTGGCACACTCAGAACCACTAGCTCAAAGTAGGACCAACCCTTAGACCTAGGAATCAGTAATCTCAGCTCTGCAGTACATAACAAGACTCCTAACAGAATCAAAATTAACTCTGCTATTATACCATAGAGAGAGATCAAAATTCTGTTTCATGCCCTAGAAGAGACCCACAGACACACATCTATCCCCAGACTCTCTCAATTCACAGGGCTTTGGAACCCATGTCCCTTGCTTAGCGAGTACTACTTGGTTGAGGGCGAGTTCCTCCGTCATAAAATGTCAAGTACAGTTCTACTGTCCTTGATTCACATAACCAGGATAACAACACTTTAGTACTCCTGCCCCAATAGCAAAGAGACTGGGGGTCCCACAGCAGCCAAAGTGACCATTTGGACAAGCAGGGTGGGTGTGCCCATGCAAACTAGATCAGTCCCTGAAGTTCTTTTCCACAACTCACCACCAGATGTCAGAGTAGAGCTCATTCTGCCTGCTTATAGATAGATAGATAGATAGATAGATGATAGATAGATGGGGTGGATGGGGACAGATAGCTAGATAGCTAGATTTATGGGAATAGATAGACAGAACTTACAGCAGGTAGGTAGATTGCAAAAGGACACCGAGATTGATTGATTTGCAGTGGAGTCACCGAGATCAGAATCCAGCCCTGACCCCATTGATGTCAGTTGATAAATAACCCTGCCCTGGCTCCTGTGCTCTGAGCCGGCCCCTGCATCCCTCCGTGCAAGTTTCATTTGGTTTTCATTTTCAAAAACGGGGGTGGGGGGGGTAATTGATTCTCATATTTTGCAATTGGGTTTTTTTCACATTTTCTTCCCACCTGAACAAGTGTGTGAAGTGGACAATTTTGGTCGTCCCCCCCCCACCCCCCCATTTCCCACTGATTTGAAAAATGATACAAACGGAGGAGGGACGTTAGAAAACCCCAAATCCCCTTCCAACATTTTTCAGTTTATTCTTGGGGCTCCAGCGGGTGGAGGGCAGGGCCTCGGGCAGAAGGAGTGGGAGGAAGCAGGCTAGCCTCCCCAAAGGGGGGGGGGGGGCGGTTCACTAGTCATCCATTTGACTGTGAGTCCTATGCTTAGATTTTACCAATCAAGTGCTAAGTGTAAGCTCCTCAGCCACTGTAACAGCCTTAACATGGAGTCCCAGACAGTCCCCTCGGGTACTCCGATCTAACTGGTCACTGGGACGTTATTGACAGAATCTGTAACCATATAGATCACTGTTGCAACCACTGTCATATATTTGCAGCAAATATTGTACAAAGGTAGTCATGTGAGGTCTCTATGGGAAGGTTATGATTGGCTGGTTATAATTATGCTATCTGTATATGTGTATCATTTTTGTAGTTGAAGTTATGAATGTTGGCTCTGTACTGTTTGTATTTCAAACCAATCCTGTAATGAACTATCTCAAATTATCTATTTATCTCTAATTAAATAAGAGTTAGCTACACAGTTAAAGCAGGTAAATATAGACACATACAAATGAGTTACAGTCTTAAGTTTCAGGAAGATGTGGCCAGGAAGGGAGGGGCCTGGTTTGGACTGAAGGCGGCTCAGAATGTGACAGGAAACAACGCCCCACAGTAGGGGGAAGAGGGGGAGGGTGGGGCAGGGCGTTTAGATCCGGAACCCCTGCTGCAGGGCGCATGTAGTGGGAAAGAACCATCACCCCCCATCCCGGGCAAGAGTCCGTTCCAGCCCAGAGCATTGGGAAGCTCTGTATGCAAGGAAATAGATAGATAGAACGTACAACATGTAGCTAGATTTCAGGAGGACATAGAAATTGGTTTACAGTGGGATCACTGAGATCAGAATCCAACCCTGACCCCATCAACATCAGTCAATAAATAACCCGGCTCTGGTTCCTGTGCTCCAAGCCGGCCCCTCCAGCCTTCAGTTGCAATTTCCACTGGTTTTCCTTTTCAAAAGCAGGTGGAAAAAATAGATTTCCCTATTTTGGGTGTTTCTTACATGAGCTTTCGCAGGAAGTGCCTAGGCAAGTCTCCCCAGGTGTAAGGAGTCGAGTCCTTCACGCTGTCTGGACTGATTTCCAGGAGATCCCTCAGCCTGAGCTTCCGGTTTCTGAAGTTCATGATTCTCAGCTAGGACAGGACGGTCTTCACGGCTCTTCTCCCTGCAGACGGACACGAAGGCGTCACCACCCGGGATGGCGTCACAGCTCAGTGCCAGCTGCACCTGGGCCTCCTCTATGTCTCTGTTCCCAAGATTTAGGCCTCCAGCCTTCACCCCCCTGAGGAGGAATCTCCCCATGCGCCCAGTCACAGACCAGGGAAATAGCTATAGTCCCAGCGGTGATTCCTCCTGCAGCTGGGCCTGGGCCTGGCCCTGCCATGCTCACCACCGGGAGCTGAGGCCAGTGTGTGAATACAGGGACAGACACCAGCCTTTTCCAAACGCCAGCTCCATTCATCTCAACGGAGGGGCGCAAAGCCTAAGAAGCAAAGGGATCTAACCCACCCAACCGTTCACACGCCTCTGTCTCAGCTAACACTTAGGGAGGCTTCCCTTACCCAGACCCCACTCCCCACTTCTGGGGCTGGGTGTCCCACACCGAGGTGTAGGTGGTGCAACCTCCTGGTCAAAGCAAGCGTCTGGCCTAGTGGTCAAAGCAGAGCTGGAGGGCAGAAGCGGAGGTGCGGTCGGGAGGCCAGCCAAGGGTCAGAGCCAGGGGTTCAAGGCAGGCAGGGCATAGGGCTGGAGTGGAGCAGCCAAGGGGTGGAGCCGGGGCTGGACAGGAAACAGGTCTGACACAGCTAATACATGAAGTGTTTGTAAAACAGTCCTGGCACCTTCCACATCCTTCACAGGTGGACAATACACAGGGGATGGGCAGGAGCTCGGGCGCAGCAGGTGTATGGAGATGGAGACGCTGGATGGAACAAGCAGGGGAATGTGGAGGGCCCTGACTGACTTCCTCATCGGCCGAGTCAGCCCGTGGTCAGGGATGGAATGGGCCATGGAGACCCAGCTCCTGTTTCCCGTATCTGGACCGTATCTGCAGGAACTTTGTTGGGAGAGGTCTCTGGAGCCTCAGGTCTGCTCCCCTCCACTGATGCGGCAGGTCCTGGTGTCTCGGCTCTGCTCTCCAGTGTTGAGGCAGAGTCTGGAGTTGCCCCATCTAAGGATCCAGAAGAGAAACCTGCTCAGATGCCTTCGATCAGCGGTTCTCAAACTGTGGGTCAGGACCCCAAAGTGGGTCACAACCCCATTTTAATGGGGTCACCAGGGCTGGTGTTAGACTTGCTGGGCCCAGAGCCCAAAGCCAAAGCCCCAGCCCCACCTCCTTGGGTAGCAGGACCAGAGGTGAAAGTAAGCCGGTATGGCCCGGAACGGCGTACCAGCAAGAGCCAGTACAGGAGCAGCAAGAGCCGTGCCGGACAGACCGGCTGGTGATTTAAAGGGCCCGAGGCTCCCTGCAGTGGCCAGAGCCCTGGGCCCTTTAAATCACCTCCTAAGCCCCGCTGGCAGAGCCCTGGGGTAGCGGCGGCAGGGCTCCGGCCGCTGCGGGGAGCCCCTGGCCCTTTAAAGCGCCGCCCGAGCCCCGCTGCCGGAGCCCTGGGGTAGCGGCGGCAGGGCTCCCATAGTGATTTAAAGGGCCTGGAGCTCCGCTGTGGTAGCGGTGGGAGCCCTGGGCTCTTTAAATCACCCTGAGCCCTGAGGCTCCCAGCCGCCTCTGCAGCTGGGAGCTCAGGGGGTGATTTAAAGGGCCCGGGGAATTTAAAGGCCCCGCCTCTTCCGGTTGAGGCCACGCCCCCTGCACAGGACTCCGGAGTACCGGTAAGTCCTTTAAGTTACTTTCACCCCTGAGCGGGACCCAGTCTTCAGTATTAGCCCTGCGTGGCAGGGCTCGGATTAGAGGTCCCCCTGCTGGGGCTAAAGCCCTTGAGCTTCGGCTTTTCCCCCTCCCATACCCTGACCGAGGTGGCAAGGCCCAGGCTTTGGTCCCCGCTCCTGGGATCGTGAAGTAATTTTTGTTGTCAGAAGGGGGTCACAGTGCAATGAAGTTTGAGAACCCCTGACCTAGACCTTCCCAGTGCCCCTGTGTCCTCAGTGTCTGTCTCCCACAGCCCCATGTTAGGTGGGGTGAGGGTGCAGGACTGACAGATGGAGCATGAACCAAGGCAGAGCCATGGAATGGGAGTTGTGTTTGCAGCCCAGACACCAGGGTGATGGAAGCCCGGGACACACACAACAGGTTGCATTCCATTCACTACAGATGGTATAAACTTTTATACAGGGTAAGCTCATGTTGTTCGCCCTCTTTCTCAAAGTAAAGAGAGAGATGCACAGCTGCTTGCCCCTCCCCCCCAGGTAACAATGATCTACACTGGGTTTATTAACAAACAAAAGTGATTTTGTTTAGTATAAAAGGTAGGATTTAAGTGGTCATAAGAGATAGGAGCCAGAACAAAGCAGGTTACTAAGCAGAAATAAGCAGAACATGCAAACGAAACTAGATTCACTAAAAACTGGTTACAAATAATAAGTTCTCGCCCTAGATGTGGTTCTAATAATCTTTGCGCAGACTGGACACCTTTCCAGCCTGGGTCCAGCCCTTCCTCCTGGTCAGCCTTAGACGTTTCCAGCAGTCATCTTGGGTGGGGTCCCCAGGGAGAACTGGCCACCTGGATGATCTCACTCCTCACCCTTAAATAGGATTGGCATCAGGCGGGAGTCCACTGTTTCAATTTGACCCCTTCCCAGCTCCTCATGGAAAAGTACATGGTTTAAGATGGATTCCAGTATCAGGTGACATGGTCACATGACTCTGCAAGACCCCTGATAGCCCCTTCCCATGGGCTTACAGGAAAAACAAGTCCAGTTTACAGTTCATTGGCAAGAAAACAATGGGCCATCAAGATCCTGAAGTACCTTTAATGGCCCTCACTTAGCATGACTACATTGATTCCTCCTGTCTTCAACACTGGGCTGGACTCTTCCTAAGGGCCATTGACTGGGGGGGAAGCGGGTGGCTCAGTGGTAGGGGTTTTGGGAGCCCCAATTGTACCAGGCGCTGCACAGACAAGAGATAGTCCCAGTGCCAAAGAGCTCACAGTGTAAACAGACAAGTTTTATCTTCCCCATTTTGTACATGGGGAAACTGAGCCCCAGAGACATGCAGTGACTTGTCCAATCACATGAAGCATCTATGGCAGACCCAGGCATAGAACCCAGGAGTCCTGGCTCTCAGCCCTGCACTCGGGTGACAAGATCTGCTCAATTCTTCCTGCATTTCACCAGCATTCTCCTATCATTCCTACAAACCTAGCCCGGAGCCTTGAAAACTGTCCATCCCCGGGACAGTATACATTCCACACATACCCTGGATCATTCCCAGAGGCGCAGTGGGGCCTGGGAGCCAGGACTCCTGGGTTCTGTGCTTGACTCTGGAGACTTTGGGATTGTCACCTCAATCTGGCTGCTCAGCGGGGTGGAGAATGTCACACAGGTCCCTCTCTCTTTTAGTCTGCAGAAGAGAAGAACGAGAGGGGATTTGATAGCTGCTTTCAACAACCTGAAGGGGGGTTCTGTGACGTTATTGATATAATCTGGGACCATATAGATCATTGTTGCAACCAAGGTCCTGTAGTGGCACCCAAATCTTGTATAAAGGGGGTCAAATGGGGTGTCTAAGACAAGGTTATGGATTACTGGTTATAATTATGCTGTCTATATGTGTGTATCAGTGTTATAGTTGAAGTTATGAATATTGGCTCTATACTGTCTGTATTGCAAATTTACGCTATGTTTCTGGGTGACATCCCAGACAAGCTGGTGTTAGCTCTGCCTAGCCTGCTTGATGGCCCATTAAGAACCATCAGCTATACAATGGACTCATTGAGAAAAGGCAAATATGCCTGGAGACTCAGCAAAGTATGCAGGGACTGGCCCATGTGACTCCAGACTCCATTTTGCTGTAATTTTCCACAGTAAGAACAAAGGGGTGTTCTTACACCTGGAAAAGACTATATAAGGCTGATGCCTCATCTCCATTGGGTCTTCAATCCTGCTTCACACCTCTGGAGGAACTTTGCTACAAGCTGAAGCTTTGAACAAAGGACTGAGGACCCATCCCAGCGGGGGATGTATTCCAGAGACTTGATTGGAACCTGCAGTTTATTCTATCGCTGCTGCAAGCCTGAACCAAGACTTTTGCCATTACTGTATGTAATTGATTCCATTTAACCAATTCTAACTCTCATCCCTATCTTTTTCCTTTTATGAATAAACCTTTAGATTTTAGATTCTAAAGGATTGGCAACAGCGTGATTTGTGGGTAAGATCTGATTTGTATATTGACCTGGGTCTGGGGCTTGGTCCTTTGGGATCAGGAGAACCTTTTTCTTTTACTGGGGTCTTGGTTTTCACAACCATTCGTCCCCATAACGAGTGGCACTGGTGGTAATACTGGGAAACTGGAGTGTCTAAGGAGATTGCTTGTGAGACTTGCGGTTAGCCAGTGGGGTGAGACCGAAGTCCTCTTAGTCTGGCTGGTTTGGTTTGCCTTAGAGGTGGAAAAAACCCCAGCCTTGGGCTGTAACTGCCCTGTTTGAGCAATTTGTCCTGAGTTGGCACTCTCAGGGTATGTCTACACTACGAGAGTAGTTCGATTTTAGTTAAATCGAATATGTGGAATTGATATTACAAAGTTGAACGTGTGTGTCCACACTAAGGACAGTAATTCGACTTTGTCAGTCCACACTAACGGGGCAAGCGTCGACATTGGAAGCGGTGCACTGTGGGCAGCTATCCCACAGTTCCCGCAGTCCCCGCTGCCCATTGGAATTCTGGGTCGAGCCGCCATTGCCTTCTGGGTAAAAAAATTTGTCGAGGGTGCTTCTGGGTAACTGTCCTCATCCGTCCGTCACTACCGCCCTCCCTCCCTCCCTGAAAGCGCCGGCGGGAAATCAGTTCGCGCACTTTTCTGTTCAGTGACAGCGCGGACGCCACAGCACTGCGAGCATGGATCCCGCTGCGACCATCGCTGCAGTTGTGGCCGTTGTCAACGCATCGCAGCTCATCATCGACCTTTCCCAGTGTCAGATAGAGAGAAATGAGGCGAGGAGGCTACGGCAGCGGGGTGAGGACCTGAACTCCGAGAGTAGCACACGCCTGTCTGAAACCACGACACCCAGTGCCGAGGACATCACGGTGGCAATGGGTCTTGTGGATACCGTGGAACGGCGATTCTGGGCCCGTGAAACAAGCACGGACTGGTGGGACCGCATAGTGCTTCAGGTCTGGGATGAATCCCAGTGGCTGCGAAACTTTCGCATGCGGAAGGGGACTTTCCTCGAACTTTGTGAGTTGCTGTCCCCTGCCCTGAAGCGCAAGGACACCCGGATGCGAGCAGCCCTGACTGTCCAGAAGCGAGTGGCCATAGCCCTCTGGAAGCTTGCAACGCCGGACAGCTACCGGTCAGTCGCGAACCAGTTTGGCGTGGGCAAATCTACCGTGGGGGTTGTTGTCATGCAAGTAGCCAAGGCAATCGTGAAGGTACTGCTGTCAAAGGTAGTGACCCTGGGAAACGCGCAGACCATCATAGATGGCTTCGCCGCGATGGGATTCCCAAACTGCGGTGGGGCTATAGATGGGACTCACATCCCTATCCTGGGACCGGACCACCAGGCCAGCCAGTACATCAACCAAAAGGGCTACTTTTCAATGGTGTTGCAAGCACTGGTGGACCATACGGGACGTTTTACTAACATCAACGTTGGATGGCCGGGCAAGGTTCATGACGCTCGCGTGTTCAGGAACTCTGGTCTGTTTAGACGGCTGCAGGAAGGTATTTACTTCCCGGACCACAAAATAACTCTTGGGGATGTGGAGATGCCTACAGTGATCCTCGGGGACCCAGCATACCCGCTAATGCCCTGGCTCATGAAGCCCTATACTGGCGCCCTGGACACAGAAAAAGAACTGTTCAACTACCGGCTGAGCAAGTGCAGAATGGTGGTGGAGTGTGCTTTTGGCCGTCTCAAGGGGAGATGGAGAAGCTTACTGACTCGCTGTGATCTCAGCGAAACCAATATCCCCATTGTTATTGCAGCTTGCTGTGTGCTTCACAATCTCTGTGAGAGCAAGGGGGAGACCTTTATGGCGGGGTGGGAGGTTGAGGCAAATCGCCTGGCTGCTGATTACTCCCAGCCAGACAGCCGGGAGATTAGAAGAGCCCAGCGGGACGCACTGTGCATCCGGGAGGCTTTGAAAGACAGTTTCCAGACTGAGCAGGGTCATCAGTGAATTTTAAGTTTGTGGACACAGAAGCTGAACTTGCCACCGTTTCTTTACCCAGTTACCGTTGACTATCCTCTCCAGTTACATACCCCCTTCACCCCCTTCCCAAAAAATAAAATCTGTTCTGTTTTGTTAATGAACACCGTTGTCTTTATTACTGTTTTCGCGGGAATGTTTTACACCTGGGACGCAGACTGTGGCGGGGTGCGGGTTTAGTGTTGTGATGCAAATGATGCTTCTAAACTCCAGGAATGACAGGTTCCGCAGTGGTGGACTGGTTGTTTCAACAGAGCCTGCCAGCCCTCCTGGGCGGGACAGCATGTATGTGTCAGCTATGTGACTGTCTGGCAGGGGGAGGAGGGTTACAGCTCCCCTGCTGCGCGGCTCTGTGATGCATTAGATCTGTAACTGCCCTCCCCCGCCACAAAGTCACAGAGCAACCCCCCCCCCCCCCAGAACATGAAAACCACCTCCCAGATTGACCAGGGTCACTAGTCACTGCACTGGGTATGTGTCCTGATGCTGGACCTGACCCCACCTCTGTACCCTGGTAAAGGTGACTATACTGTCCAATTACCAAGCCCCTTCCCCTCCTTCAGACAGACTGTCCTCCAAAAGAAAATCATGGAAACAGTAATTAACAGAAACAAATATTTTATTATGAACCACACAGGAAACGTGGGGGTTGAAACTTGCACGGGGGCTTCTGTGAGGTGTGTAGGAAAGGACTTTTAAAATTTTTGGGAATGAGAGCCTTCTAGTGCTAGAGCAGTCTGCAGGGGTTGACTGAAAGTTTTAACGGCCCTTTCCGCCCCTCCTTCTTTGTACTTTGGGTGAGGGGGGTGTGGGACTTGGTGGCGGGGGAGGGCGGTTAGAGATAGACTGCAGCGGGGCTCTGTCCTCCTGCCTCCGGTCTTGCAGAACATCCACAAGGCGCCGGAGCGTGTCTGTTTGCTCCCTCATTAGTCCAAGCAGCTTTTCAGTAGCCTGCTGGTCCTCCTGACGCCACCTCTCCTCCCGTTCCATGACTGCTCGGTGCATTTGTGACAAGTTCTCCCTCCACTGTGTCTGCTGGGCTGCCTGGGCTCGGGAGCAGCTCATTAGTTCTGAGAACATGTCCTCCCGCGTCTTCTTCTTCCTCCTCCTAATCTGCGCTAGCCTCTGGGAGTGTGCTGACAGGCTGGGTTGGGAGACAGTCGCAGATGTGTCTGTGTGAATGGGAAAAATGGAGTGAATTCCTGAGACAGATAAATGAAGTTGTGTACAAAGAACCTAGTCTTTCTCTGTGAACAAGACCATGCACTGCACCTCTCACATGCGCACTCAGGACAAGGTCGAATTTTCGGCCCTCGCCTTCAGTGCCTGGGGTCTTGCAGTGGTCTTGCAGTTATCTGAGAAGCGTGGCAGGACACCTGAACTTCTGTAGCGTGCAATCATGGTAAGCCGTAGACTTCTGGCTGCTTAACACTGTACTAGTAGCACTGGCCTCCTTTCACATTGAAAGCAATGCCAGTCTCTGCTGCCAGCAATCAGGACAGCATGAACTATGCCCCTGTCCCACCCCCTCGCGGCTGTCCCAGGGAAAGATCCCTGTATGCTGCCCCTCTCCCTCCACCGCGTGGCTGTAAAGCAGTCCCAATACTAACATTCCCCTCCCTAATTCAAAGCAGGGCGTCATGAGCGACATCACCCTGCTGAGGATCTCGGAGTCCCAGAGGGAAAGGATGCTTCGAGAAAGCCTTCAGAAACCAGGGCCGTTTGCCGCCATGCTCTGCAGGGCAATGATACCAGAGTACCTGATGGTGTCGTGGCGCGGTAACGTGTCCTACCACGGACGGCCCAATAAGATCGCCCTACCCAGGAACCTGATGAACAGGCTGGAAATGTACCTTCATGAGACCTACGAGGAGTTCTCCTATGAGGATTTCGCCTCTATCCCCGGCCATATTGACCGGATTTTCGCGTAGGTGCACTGGGACTAAAGAGTGGAGCGTCTTGGGCAGCATAATCATGACTTACCGGACATTGTAAAAAAAAATTTAAATACTTGGGACTAAATTGTGAAGAGCCTAAGGCAGACAAATCATGAAAAACCCTTTGTTACTATTATAAATATTCCACTTTTTTTGCAGATAATTGTTTACATGTTTAAGCACTTTAGGAAAAAGCCATTGTTAATATTATAAATATTTCAGTTCTTGTAAAAATAAATGTTTAGATATTTGAAGCACTTACTGCTTGATCCTTCCCCTGATTCGGTGTCCGGGGTAAGGGATGGGGACGGTTGGTAGGGGATCTCGGTAAGGGTGATGAAGAGCTCCTGGCTGTCGGGGAAATCAGCGGTGCCAGCGCTGTCGACTGCCTCGTCCTCCTCATCTCCTTCTTCATCTTCCCCGTCCACTAACATGTCCGACGAGGAACCTGCCGCGGACAATATCCCATCCTCAGAGTCCACGGTCAGTGGTGGGGTAGTGGTGGCGGCCGCACCTAGGATGGAATGCAGTGCCTCGTAGAAACGGGATGTGTGGGGCTGGGATCCGGAGCGTCCGTTTGCCTCTTTGGTTTTTTGGTAGCCTTGTCTCAGCTCCTTGATTTTCACGCGGCACTGCGTTGCATCCCGGCTGTATCCTCTCTCTGCCATGGCTTTAGAGATCTTCTCGTAGATCTTTGCATTCCTTCTTTTGGAGCGCAGCTCTGAAAGCACGGACTCATCGCCACACACAGCGATGAGATCCAAGACTTCCCGATCAGTCCATGCTGGGGCCCTCCTTCTATTAGATTGCACGGCCATCTCTGCTGGAGAGCTCTGCATCGTTGCCAGTGCTGCTGAGCTCACCACGCTGTCCAAACAGGGAATGAGATTCAAACTGCCCAGACAGGAAAAGGAATTCAAATTTTCCCGGGGCTTTTCCTGTGTGGCTGATCAGAGCATCCGAGCTCGGACTGCTGTCCAGAGCGTCAACAGAGTGGTGCACTGTGGGATAGCTCCCGGAGCTATTACCGTCGATTTCCATACACACCTAGCCTAATTCGATATGGCCATTTTGAATTTAGCGCTACTCCTCTCGTTGGGGAGGAGTACAGAAGTCGAATTTAAGAGAGCTCTATGTCGAACTAAATAGCTTCGTGGTGTGGACGGGTGCAGGGTTAATTCGATGTAACGGCGCTAAATTCGACATAAAAGCCTAGTGTAGACCAGGCCTCAGTTGGGTTCCACCAGAACCGCATTGTCACAGTGGCGTAGTCGTGCTTGGATCCACAGAACCAGGTCAATTAAGCTTTGGGTCAGAACCTCACGCTATCCAAATTTGAATTTTGGGATTGAGAGTTTTGTTGGTTAAAGAGCTGCTGCAATGGCTGAGCAAAGAGCATATGAGGGACTTGGCAAAAAAGCCCTGGAAAATTTGTGTTCAGAAAAGAGGATAAGCTTTAGAAAGAAAGCTACAAATCAAGAACTGAGAAATCTGTTAATAGCCAGTGATCAGGGGGCAAGAGCACAGCCCTTACCTGAGGCTACAGAAGATGCAGAAAAAATTAGGATGCAAAAGGTGACAAGTAAACTGCAATTTGAGCATGAACAGAAGCTAGCAGATCTTCGATTGCTGGAGAAGCAAAAAATAGCACAATTAGAGAAGGAGGCAGATGAGAGAGAAGAGAGAGCTCGTAAGGGGCGTCTAGAGCTGCTCGCTGCTGAACAGGAGACTCGCAGGATGGAACAGGAGACGGCCAGACTTCAGCTCCAAGTAATGGAAGAGCGGAGAAAGTCATCCCCACCTGGTACTCCACTTCCCCCCCGCCATGAGAAAAACTGGGAAAGGATGTGTCCCATTTACAACGATACTGAGGATATAGAGGAGTTTTTGTCTACCTTTGAACGCCTCTGCAATCTGTACCAGATCCCCGAGGGTCAGCGAATGCCTGTCCTGCTGACCAGACTGACTGGAAAAGCCAGGGAGGTATTTATTGAATTGGGGGAACAAGAAGCCTTAGATTATGAGCGGTTTAAGGATTCTGTGTTAAGGCGGTTCAAGGTTACTCCTGAATGTTACAGAGTTAAGTTTAGAGAGTTTAAAATGTCTAAGGATTGTACTTTTGTAGAATGTGCTCATAAGCTGATGGGTTTTGTTAAAAAGTGGGTTGTGGGAGCCAAGGCGCATGGGAGTTTTGAAAAACTGCTGGATTTAATAACTTTGGAACAGTTCTTAGACATTGTGCCTGACAATGTGAGAGCAGCTGTGTGTGATAGGGACCCTGAGTCAGTCCTACGGGCAGCAGAGATTGCGGATGCCCATACCCAAAACAGGGCTCGAGAAGGGTGTAAAACCCCGGGGAAAACTAATCACCATTCTCCCCAGTTCAAGAGGAGGGAAGGATTTAAAAGTAAACCTGTCCCTGACTCTTCTAAAGGAGTTCAAGGGGGCCCGGAGGGTAGGAACTCACATCCCAGGATGGAACAGGTTACATGCTATCACTGTGGTATGCTGGGTCACATGAGACCAGACTGCCCAACACTGAAGGGCAGCCCAAAACCAGCAACCCCAAATGCCACGGCAAATGCTAACCCTGTTGTTATAAACTCACAGGCAAGCTACACAGAGCCCAGCATTGGTGCCCTGTGTGCAAATGCTGTTTCTGTGGTCTCTGAAGAATTTGACCTTAAAACTCACATTAAAGCTAAATATGGGGGAAATAATGCAGAGTTTATTAGCAGTGCAGAAGTGAATGGAGTAAGGTGTATGGCATGGAGGGACACCGCAGCAGATATCACTTTGGTTAAAGCAAGTCTTGTCAGGAAGGAAGATTATTTGCCAGGTGAAGATGTGACTGTTGTAGCCTTTTCTGAGTATTTTGTCAGGGTGCCTTTGGCTAAAATCTACCTGAAATGGAAGGGATTTGAGGGCACCATGGTTGTGGGAGTAAAAGACACACTCCCTACGGATATTATGATTGGAAATGATATTAAAGCTATGGTCAGTCAAGTTAACACAAACCAGGCACAGGAGAGGATTGATCCTAAGGTTGTGCCTATGGAGGGTTTCTCCAAAAGTTTGTCTTTGGAAAGTAGCTGTTTGGCTGTGAATGAAGTTTCTAAATGTCTATCTAATGTCTCAAAAGTAAATCTGGAATTAGATCAAGCAAAGGGAGAGGAGATTTTGGATGAGCCTAGGCAGTCTTGTGAGCTGATGGCTTTATCTAGTCAGCAGTTTGGGAAGGCAGGGAGAGTGGAAGATGAGTGTCCCCATACCTTACCTGTTTCCTGTGTAAAGAATAGTGACAGTGAAGGAAATGTGCCTGTGTCTGTCAGGGGTATTGACTGGCCTATGGAGGAAGCTACCCCAGTCTCCAAGCAGTTGTCTGTGAACAGCCCGGTGTGCTGGGACAAGGGAAATGAAATCCCAAACTGTGTGTCTAGTAAAGGAAAATGTGTCTCCAACTCTTTTTTGTCTGTGGAGCAGACAGAAAGTGCCTTTCAGCCTGTGATGGTTGAGAGTAATTCAGTTGTCTCAGATTTGGTTCTGGATTCAACTAAAGCCCAGGAAGGGAATGGTCCTAAGTTTGTGTCTGCTGGGGAGAATGGCACTGTAACTAGGTTGCATCCAGTTAGTGTCTTAGCAAAATCCCAGAGACCAGACAATTCTGGTGCTTGTATCTTGCCTGTTGCTCATGTGTGGTTGGAGAAGGGGGTAACAACTCTGTCTAATCAGGGTGATACCCTAGCCAGGGCACAAGGAGAGCAGAAAGGTAATTTGGTTGTGGTACCTACGGACAGTTTAACAACTTGTAGCAAAAAGGACAAAATGCCTAAGCTTGTGTGTGGCAAAGGAAAGGAGAATGCTTCTGACCTTTCATCTAATGAGTCTATGGGTTTGCCTGAAAGGGGATTGTGTAGAAATCTGCCTGATGGGCCAAAGGTGATCCTAAATGTAAGTAAGACCCAGACAGAGTCTGTTGTTGCTCAGGAAAGTGTTCCTTTAGAGCAAGCCCTAGGTGAAGAGGGTAAGGGCAAAATTTCTGTGAGGGGTGAATTGCTGCTTAGAAAAGCTCCTGGGGAAAGGAATCCTCATGGTAATCTGTGCCAGCAGTTCACTGCTACTGAAGGGTGTGAGAGTGATTTAATCAAGGAAGTTTCAGTTCCTAACAGCCAGAAATTTTCTGTTGTGAATGGATCTCCTGACTTTCCTTTTGAAAGATCCAGTGTGGGTAGCTTTAAAAAGGTCTCAGATGGAGTAAGAGCTGTTAAGAAAGTTAAGCAGCCCTATAACCAAGTGGCTGTGTGTGGCCATCTTGTTGGGAAGACAATGGTGTTGGGACAGGACTGTCTCCATGCTAATTCGTTAAGTGAGCAGTCTGTGCTTCAGGGTCTGAGGACAGATTTGGTTACTGGGGTTTCAGAGCAGAACAGTTTTATGGCCGAATGCTTGAGGATGCAGGGGAGAGCAAGCAAACTCTCACCCTCAGACTCTTTGGATTTGTGTGGTATCTCTTTAAGACAGAGTCCAGCCTTGGAAATGATAGCGGTTAAGGATATGAAAACTGGTGGACTGGCTCCTGTCTGTGGTAATGCAAATTACTTGCCTGGCTGGGAGAGGAAGGACTTGCTAATAGCTGTTAGCACAGAGAGCCCACCCCATCAGCCAGTGAATTCTGTTAAGCAAGAGAAATCAGGGTTTGATCCTGCAGGACAAGGAGGAAAGAGAAAACTAAATTTTGCAAAGGGAAGCCACAGGTTAACCCTAAATTGCCCAAACTCCAATGGTATTAAGCCAAAGGTGTGCCATGACAAACATGATTGTAAATGGACACTTGCAATGAATTTGTTATTATTGCTAATGGTAATTTTTGTAACAAATGTGTTGCTATTACCACACAATGTGCCTAATCTTTTGGAAAATCCATTGAACAGGTTAAAAGGAATACATGAGAACACCCTTTATGTTAAAAGGCCTTGTTATACTGGTGTTTCACAGTTAATGCCTGTAAACAGTATTGGAACTTTTCACAGGGGAAAAGACATTCCAGACCTAATGTGCTGTATAAAAAGGGAAACCGAGGCACACTACCATATTGCTTTCATGGCTAAAGGCCAAGATTCCTGTACTGTAAACAACCTTAATATCTACATTAACTTGATGTTAATTGGGTTCCAAATATTTGCCAGAGCTTGTATGAATAAAGTAGCTGTTTTCTTTAGCTCGTGGCAAAATCACATGAGACATTCAGGAACCATGCTGCAAGAGCAGATCCAATCCACTATGGTTCTAACTAAGTTTTACCTTGAGTTTGTAAAGAGGTTCAATCATGTTATTGAACATGACTTTGATAAACCATTTCTGTTATACACTGGTATAACTTCTAACCCAATGCTAGCTGTAGTGAGACAGACTCAAGGATGGGGAGCTCTTGGGATGCCGTCAGTGATGTTTGTGTCATCCCTTCCTGCATCAATTTTGCGTTGGGGGTGTGACGTTATTGATATAATCTGGGACCATATAGATCATTGTTGCAACCAAGGTCCTGTAGTGGCACCCAAATCTTGTATAAAGGGGGTCAAATGGGGTGTCTAAGACAAGGTTATGGATTACTGGTTATAATTATGCTGTCTATATGTGTGTATCAGTGTTATAGTTGAAGTTATGAATATTGGCTCTATACTGTCTGTATTGCAAATTTACGCTATGTTTCTGGGTGACATCCCAGACAAGCTGGTGTTAGCTCTGCCTAGCCTGCTTGATGGCCCATTAAGAACCATCAGCTATACAATGGACTCATTGAGAAAAGGCAAATATGCCTGGAGACTCAGCAAAGTATGCAGGGACTGGCCCATGTGACTCCAGACTCCATTTTGCTGTAATTTTCCACAGTAAGAACAAAGGGGTGTTCTTACACCTGGAAAAGACTATATAAGGCTGATGCCTCATCTCCATTGGGTCTTCAATCCTGCTTCACACCTCTGGAGGAACTTTGCTACAAGCTGAAGCTTTGAACAAAGGACTGAGGACCCATCCCAGCGGGGGATGTATTCCAGAGACTTGATTGGAACCTGCAGTTTATTCTATCGCTGCTGCAAGCCTGAACCAAGACTTTTGCCATTACTGTATGTAATTGATTCCATTTAACCAATTCTAACTCTCATCCCTATCTTTTTCCTTTTATGAATAAACCTTTAGATTTTAGATTCTAAAGGATTGGCAACAGCGTGATTTGTGGGTAAGATCTGATTTGTATATTGACCTGGGTCTGGGGCTTGGTCCTTTGGGATCAGGAGAACCTTTTTCTTTTACTGGGGTCTTGGTTTTCACAACCATTCGTCCCCATAACGAGTGGCACTGGTGGTAATACTGGGAAACTGGAGTGTCTAAGGAGATTGCTTGTGAGACTTGCGGTTAGCCAGTGGGGTGAGACCGAAGTCCTCTTAGTCTGGCTGGTTTGGTTTGCCTTAGAGGTGGAAAAAACCCCAGCCTTGGGCTGTAACTGCCCTGTTTGAGCAATTTGTCCTGAGTTGGCACTCTCAGTTGGGTTCCGCCAGAACCGCATTGACCTGCCCGCACCAGCCCGTCTGCCTCCAGCCCCGCACCCCCTGCCCTGCCCGCACCAGCCCCTGCCTGCCTCCAGCCCCTGTCTCCAGCCAGACCCGCACCCCCTGCCCACAGCCAGCCCCTGTTGCACCCCCTGCCCTGCCTCCAGCCCCGCACCCCCTGCCCTGCCCGCAGCCAGCCCCACACCCCTTGCCCTGTCTCCAGGCAGACCCTACCTCCAGTCAGCCCCTGCCCTGCCTCCAGCTAGCAATGTATGTAATATATAATTTTGATTTTATTTATATAGTTATGGAAAGTAAATAATACATGGAAGAAATGAAAGGGTTTTTTTTATGTGTTTTTTTTTAATCATCCCTGTTGGGGCCCCGCCTAAAATGTTCAAATTGGGCCCCACACTTCCTAAAGCCAGCCCTGCATACAGTAATGGCAAAGTTCTTGGTTCAGGCTTGTAGCAGTGATAGAATAAACTGCAGGTTCAAATCAGGTCTCTGGAGTACATCCACAGCTGGGATGGGTCGTTCAGTCCTTTGTATAGAGCTTCCTTTTTTAGCAAAGTCCCTCCAGAGGTATGAAGCAGGATTGAAGACAAGATGGAGACGAGGCATCAGCCTTTTATAGTCTCTTGCCGTGTGGTCTTTGCTTTCTTTGTCCCAAGGACACTCTATCCAGCATGTGGCATAGAAAAACCTTAGAGTTCTGTCCATAAGCAGGTCCCTGCATGCCTTGCTGAGTCACAAGGTGTATCCACCTTCTCTCAATGGGTCAGTTGTATAGCTCATGGTCCTTAGTGGGCCATCAAGCAGGCTAGGCAGAACTAACAGCAACTTGTCTGGGGTGTTCCCCGGAAGCATAGCACAAGTTTGAAATACAGACACTATAGAGCCAATATTCATAACGTCAACTACAAAACTGATACAGATAGCATAATTATAATCAGCCAATCATAACCTCTCCATAGACCCCTTCCACAACAACCTTTATACAATATTGGCTGCAAATATATAACAGTGGTCGCAACGGTGATCTATACAGTTACAGATTATGTCAATAGCGTCACAGGAGGTGACACGGCATCAGTGAGACTGATATTGGAATACTGCATCCAGTTTTGGTGTCCACCTTTGAAAAAGATGTTGTGAAATTGGAGCTGGGGCATCAAAGAGCCACCAAATGTTCTGAGGGCTGGAGAAAAATGCCTTCTAGTGAGCGATTGAAAGAGCTCAACCTGTTTAGCTTATCAAAAGAAGATTGAAAGGTGACTTCATTGAAGTGTTGAAGTGCCTTAATGGAGAGAAAAGATTGGGTATTAAAGGGCTCTTTAATCGAGCAGAGAAAGGCAGAACAAGATCCAGTGGCTGGAAGGGGAAAAGAGACAAATTAAGAGAATTTTTTTCACTTCAAGGTCCCAGAAACACAGACAAGGTTTTCATCTCAAGGCCAAAAGACCAAAAACATCAAGACACTTGATCACGGCCTTACAAATAAAGCACAAATATTCAACAGCGAGAATGATTCACCACAGGAACAAGCTACCAAGGAAAGTGGTGGATTCTCCATCTCTTGATGTCATTTAATGAAGACTAGATGCCTTTCTGGAATGTGTTTGCCCCCAAAGTAGCAATTGTGTCATACAGGAGGCCTGTGATATGCAGGGGGTCAGATTAGATGCTCTAATGGTCTCTTGTGGCCATCAAATCTACTAATTTCTGAAAAACTGAGTGTAGCATTGGGAACAGCGTCTGAGGTTTTACTGTCTAGTCGGCTTGCTTCCTAAAATGAACACTCCTTGAGTGGGGTGATCCACAGGGAGTAGCTCAAACCTCCAAAGTGCCTGGCCAGGGGCAGGACATTAGCACCGCAAGAGAGGGGCGTGGCAGTGACATCACAAAGGCCTTTTGCAGGACCTCAGTCTATTGGTCAAAGGTGGTGACCTCACAGAGAGATGCTGACATCAGCCAGGCAGGACAGAGGCGAGTGGCCTGGGAAACCTCAGAGACTCCTGTGGCTTTGCTTCAGCAAGTCTCTGTCTCGAGGTCTCTCTTTGAGGACTGAGAGAACATTCGGGTTCACGTACGTGAGCGGCAGGAGGAACCTCTGTCGAGTTTTCTCCTTCCCTTTTTGTGATTGTACTAGAAAGCAGACGTCCCTGTTTAGAAGGTAAGAGCCTCCTCGAGGTTGGAAACCTCTTCAGTCTGATCCATCGGGTGACAGTTGAATTCTAGGCATGGAAAACACCAGCTTAAGGAGGCAGAATTTGATTCCGCACCTGGGATTTTGTCCCTTAGAATCACTGGGGACATTGGGGTTTGTCCTTTTGGTTTCACCTTTTCCGCCATCCCTCCCTCCTTTCTTTTCTTCTCTTGCTTCTTTTGTCCTTTCCCCTGTTCCCCTCCCAACACCAGGGTGTGTGGGTTTGTGTGTCGCGGGGGAGTGCTCTGCAGCTCTCACTGTGGGAGGTCCACCCAAAACTGTGGGGCTGAAATAGTGCCCCGGCAGTGATCCCCACCAGTAGCGTAGCTAGGGGGGTGCAGGGGAAGCAGCCAGTTCCCCTTAGCACATTTTCCAAAAGCGGCGCCTTAGTTAGGGGTTACCATGGCGCCAGCAGGCGGGGCCCACGCTCCGCTCTGAAGCTTGGCCTGCCCTGACCTCCTGCACGCAAAGGGGGGGCAGCACGGCCGGAGGAGCCATGGGGGGGGGCAGCACGGCCGGAGGAGCCATGGGGGGGGCGGCACGACCGGAGGAGCCATGGGGGGGGCCATGGGGGCGGAACGGCACTGCCGGAGGAACCATGAGGGGGGGCCGTGGGGGCGGAACAGCACGGCCGGAGGAGCCATGGGGGGCCGTGGGGGCGGCACGGCCGGAGGAGCCATGGGGGGGGGCCGCAGGGGGGAATGGCACGGCCAGAGGAGCCATGGGGGGGGGGCCGGCACGGCCGGAGGAGCTAGGGGGGGTCAGCATGGCAGCTCGCAGCGTGGCCGGAGGAGCCATGGGGGGCCGCGGGGGCAGCACGGCATGGCCAGAGGAGCCATGTGGGGGGGCCGGCAAGGCCGGAGGAGCTAGGGGGGGTCAGCATGGCAGCCCGCAGCGCGGCCGGAGGAGCCATGGGGGGCCGCGGGGGCGGAACGGCACGGCCGGAGGAGCCATGGGAGGCCATGGGAGCGGCACGGCACAGCCGGAGGAGCCATGGGGGGCCGCAGGGGCGGAACGGCACAGCCGGAGGAGCCATGGGGGGCCGCAGGAGCGGCACGGCACAGCCGGAGGAGCCATGGGGTGGGGCCGACACGGCCGGAGGAGCTGGGGGGGCGCAGCATGGCAGCCGGCAGCGCGGCCGGAATAGCCATGGGGGGCCGCGGGGGCGGCACGGCACAGCCGGAGGAGCCATGGGGGGCCATGGGGACGGAACGGCACAGCCAGAGGAGCCATGGGGGGCCGCGGGGGCGGCACTGCACGGCCGGAGGAGCCATGAGAGGGGGCCGCGATGGCGGAACGGCATGCCTGGAGGAGCCATAGGAGGCCACGGGGGTGGAACGGCACAGCCGGAGGAGCCATAGGAGGCCGCGGGGGTGGAACGGCACGGCTGGAGGAGCCATGGGGGGGGGGGCCGGCACAGCCGGAGGAGCCATGGGGGGGGGGCCGGCACGGCCGGAGGAGCTAGAGGGGGCGCAGCATGGCAGCCCGCAGCGCGGCCGGAGTAGCCATGGGGGGCCGCGGGGGCGGCACTGCACGGCCGGAGGAGCCATGAGGGGGGGCCGCGGGGAAGGAACGGCACGGCCGGAGGAGCCATAGGAGGCCGCGGGGGCGGAACGGCACGGCCGGAGGAGCCATAGGGGGGGCCGGCGCGGCCAGAGGAGCGAGGGGGGGCGCAGCATGGCAGCCCGCAGCGCAGACGGAGGAGCCACAGGGGGGCTACGGCGGCAGCATGGAACGGCCGGAGGAGCCATGGGGGCGGGGGGCGCGGCGCGGCACAGCCGGAGGAGCCAGCCAAGGGCGGGGGGCGCGGAGCGGCCGTAGGAGGAGCCAAGGGGGGCGTGGCCAGAGGAGGAGCCAAGGGGGGGCGCCTTTTTAATGTTTGCTCCCCCTGCTCTTAGAACCTGGCTATGCCACTGATCCCCACCAGTGACCTGGGCCATCCTTTGGGCTCTCTGGTGAGAACCCTCAGCCTCCCGTCCTCAGCCTCTACCCTGACTGCCTGAGCAGGGGGTTATTGACAAGGAGGAGACTCAGGTTCTTGTTCTCTTTTAAGACCAAGTAAATAAGTCATAAGCAGTTCTAGGTTTGATTAATTTTGCTGCTTCTCTGCATTAATTGTCTCTGAGCAGCTCATGATTCTCTCTAACATTGCAGTTCTCCTCAAATACTTGCTGAATAATTACTGAGCACTGTTGTTGGTCTGGAACTCATCTGAGAGCACTTTATTCAGGTCCTTCAATGTATCAAATTCAAGATCCGATGGTTAGTTTGAAAATCAGGGCTCTTGGGTCCTATTCCCAACTCTGCCACTGACTGGCTGTGTGACCTAAGACAAGTCAATTCTCTTTTCTCAGCCTTAGCTTCTCCCTCTTTCAAGTAGGGATAATAATGATCTGCTCCTACCTACCTCACGGTGGGTGGAGGATGGGGATCCATTGGAGAGTGTCACTAGGAGGAGTGCATAATATGAGGTGTCCTATCACGTTTACTCAGATCAGATTGTGACATAATAGAATAGCTGAAATATTCTATTTTATCTGTATTTTTTTATTTTGAAATTGATAAGAGCAGCAACTACTTAGCTCAGACTCAGGCTTCTTATCTAATTTTCGAGATCTAAGGGTCTCCTCTTGGTGTGCGAGGAGACAATTTAACACACTGTGACAAACAGGAGATGCTTTTGTTTTGCAACAAAATATTTTTGCAAAGAACTTTCATCCCACTTGTTATGAGTTCAAGAAACAAACTGGTTTAGTCTGAATGGGATTTTCTGACAGAAACGGTTCAATGAAATTTCCCCATCATCTCGATTTCTGGGCTCTATCCCTGCCCAGGGGTGAAAGGAACTTAAAGGATTTACCGTTATGCCGGAGTCCTGAGCAGGGGTGTGGCCTCAACCATAAGAGGCGGGGCCTTTCAAGATTTAAAGGCCCAGGGGCTCCGGCTGTGGCTGGGAGCCCCAGGGCCTTTAAATCACCCCGGAGCTCCCAGCTGCAGAGGCGGCTGGGAGCTCCGGGGCTCAGGGGCGAATTAAAGGGCCCAGGGCTCCTGCCACCGCGGAGCTCTGCGCCCTTTAAATCACCGCGGGAGCCCGGCTGCCGGAGCTCCGGCAGCGCTTTAAAGGGCCCGGGGCTCCCCGCAGTGGCAGGAGCTCCAGCCCTTTAAATCACCGCGGGAGCCCGGCTGCCGGAGCTCCGGGCCCTTTAAATCCCCGCCCAAGCCTGACTGCCGGAGCTCCGGCGGCGCTTTAAAGGGCCCGGGGCTCCCCGCAGCGGCAGGAGCACCGGTCCTTTAAATCACCGTGGGAGCCCGGCTGCCGGAGCTCCAGTGGGGATTTAAAGGGCCCGGGGCTCCCCACAGCAGCCGGAGGGAAATGTGGTCTAGATGTAATCAGTGGAATGGGAGTGCAGAGCTGGTTGAAAGCCCAGACTCCAAGAGCCCTTCTCCATGTCTGGCTGTCCAACGGAGAGGGTGTACCTACTGGGTCCGGCAGGGATCAGTCCGGGGGCCGGTACTATTCAATATTTTCCTTAAGGATTTGGAAAATGGAGTGGAGAGCATGCTTCTACAATTTGCAAATGACACCAAGCACTTTGGAGCACAGGATTGGAATTCAAAACGCCCTTAACAAATTGGAGACTTGGTCTTCTTGAGCCAAAGTCCATGGCTGGGCCCCTCTCTATAGACTGGGCTGAAGTGAAACCCCAGAGCCAAACCCTCCTCCTCCTGGGCAGTGCGCTCCCACCTTCAATGGGCAGATGCTGCTTAGCGCTGTCAGAGCAGCTTTTGCTGGGGGCTTCTCCCAGCACTTTCCAATAGTGGGAAAGTATGAAATCCCCATCTGACTGCTGGGGACAGAGCCAGAGAGGGGGGAGCAATTTGCTCAAAGTCCCACAGGAAAAGGAAAACACCCAGCAGTGGAACCAACAGGAAACCCAGCAATGGAACTCAGGAGTCCTGACTCCCAATCCCCTGGTCCAGTCACTCCAGCGGAGCACACTCCCTCTCAAAGGCAGGGGGAGTGGACATGGGGGCCTGGTTGTAATTGCCAGCTGTGGGAGGGAGCGTGCAGCAGTGGTTAGCGAAGGGGCCTGGAAAGAAGGCCTGCTGGGTCCCATCCATACTTCTGACACTTGGTGTGACCCTGAGCCAGTAGCTTCCCCTCCCAGGCCTGTTTCTCATCAGTGGGGTTGGGGTCGCAGTCCCGACAGCCCAGGGGGGTCGGGAGGCTCCAGGAAGGTGTGTAAAGTGTTGGGATGTCGGAATTCCGGATGCGCTGTCACCACCCCACTAGGGCGGTGTTCTGCACCCCCTGCTGCTGGCCGAGTTTCTCCGTCCCTTGACAATAAGACAGACTCTTGTTTTCACAGCCAGCCGATCGCCCCGTGCCATCACCCTGCCTGCTTCCTGGGCAGGGTAACTCCTCAGCTCACCACCACCCTCTCCAGCCTGCCTTGGGCTTGGAGAGTGAGGAGAAGGGCGAGGGACGACCCTGAACATCCTCCATCCATCGCTCCGTCACCAGAGCAAGTGAGTGGCATTAGGGTTCCTCGGGGGCATCCCCTGTCTGTCTGGGGAGAGGCAGAAAGAGGGGGAGAGAATCTCTCCCAAAGGAGATTGGATTTGCAAACAGCCCCCAGGAACCCCTCGCTCTCAGACCGGGAAGGGGCTTCTCCAGAGCCGTCTCCAGTGTGTTTGGCAAAGTCCCAGCAATGGGGCTCCCAGCCCTTCCCTTGTGGGAGACTGTTCCCCAGGCTGAGTCTGTGAGCTGGGCCAGACCCAGTGAGCTGCTGAGCATGGAAATCAATGGGAACCGAGGGGGCCCTGGCCTTGCTATGCCTAGGGACTTTGAAGTGGGGAATGGTTTCCCAGGAGAAGTCCGGACTCCTGGGTTCAGGGCCGGCTTTAGCAAGTGCGGGGCCCGATTCCTGGGGCGGCACTTCGGATTGCCGGCTGGGGGAGGTGGCCCCGCGGGGCTGCCGCGCTCCGGATGGCGCTCTGGCCAGGAATGCAGGGCCATGGGGCTTGCCGCGGTCCGGCCGACGGTCCGGCCGGGGTCGTGGAGCTGCAGGGCTGCTGCGGTCCGGCTGGGGCTGCGGGGCTGGCCGGAGCTGGAGCCAGGGTCGCAGGGCCGTGGGGCAGCCACGCTCTGGCCGGAGCTCCAGCCGGGGTCGTGGAGCTGCCGTGGTCACGGGGTCACGGGGTCACAGGGCTGCCGTGCTCCGGCCTGGGTTGCGGGGCCACGGAGCTGCCACGCTCCGCCGGAGCTCCAGCCGAGAGAGCGGGGCCGCGGGGCTGCCGCGCTCCGGCCGGCGCTCTGGCCAGGGGAGTGGGGCTCCTGAAGACGACTGCCGCCGGAGTGAGTGCGCTGGGCCCTCTTATGTGCGGGGCCCGATTCTGGGGAATCGGGCGAATCAACCTAAAGCCGGCCCTGCCTGGGTTCTGTTCCTTCTCTAGCCTGGGCGGGAGGTGGGGGGGGGTGAGTGTGGTCTGGGGTCGCAGGAGGTAGCTGCTTGTCCAAAGTGACCAGTTTCTTTGTGACTGACCCCAGTGTTCGAAAAGGACGAGACTCCCCAGTTCTTGCAGCCCCAGGGATGACGAGGGGGAGCGTTGAGGGGGAGCAGATCATGCAATGAACTCCTGCCAGTGGGGGTAGCTTGCCCTCCCTGTACCCCTGTGGGGGGAGCAGGAGCTGCTCTGGCTGGGGCAGGGATGGGGAGGGACCAAACAGGCTGGTTAGTGAGAGGCTGCCTTGACCCCAGACTCACGCCTGCTTCCCGCTGGGTTCCAGGATGGCCAGGCTCCTGAGGATGTTCAGGAAGAAGGCTCTGCAGGTGGCCCCAGAGCCTGAGGGAAGCAGCCACCATCTTCCCCAGGAGCGAAGCGGCCCCTCCGTCCCCGCTGGCGGGGAAGAAGCTGCCGGCCGCGCCAGGAGGTGGAAGCGCCCAGCCTTCTGGCGGAGGAAACCCACTCCCGGCGCAGGCGCCGAGGTGGGAGCATCACCTCCCAGGCCAAAATGGAGCTGGGCCAGGCTGCGGCTGGGCAGGCAGGACCCAGCCCAGGGGCGGAACCGGGCAGGGTGGCTCTGGGGCTTGTTGTTGTGTGGGCAGCAGCGGCCCCAGGAGCCCAGCCCCAACTTCCAGCAGGGGGCATCGCCCTGCTCGGTCAGTGAGGACCTTCCAGCCTCCCCAGGGCAGGAGGTGGAGGAGGATCCCTCTGCCAGCCCCAGCAGCTCGGGCCGCTCCCCATCGGACAGCAGCAGCGCCTGCGACTCGGACAGCACCCTGGCCGACGGACGCTTCTGCTTTCTTCCAGGTGAGGAGCCAGGCTGGGCTCAGGGAGGGGTGAGGAGGGGGCTGTGAACACCCTGGGCCCAGGCCCTCGAGCAGTGCTATGGGGGTGGGTCTCCAGCCCAGGTGTCTGCCCTGAGCCATGTGAACCCCACGGACACTAGATGCTGCCACTTTGGTCCTTGGTGCTCCATTGGGCGGGGGTGGGGGGGAGGCACCTCCAAGGGAGTCCAGGACAGTGGGGAGGGGCTCTTTGCTATGGGCTCCTGAAGGAGTTGGGGGCTGATGCCATCACTGAGGGGGGGAGTGTGGGGCCCAATCTGCCCTATGTCCCGGAGGTGGGAAGGGGACACATTGTCCCACCATGCCCCTGTCCTTCCCCCGAGTGGCAGCAGGAGTCACCCTGTCCCCTTCTCTCCCTGGTGCAGCGTCCGCCAGGGACTCCGAGGACGAGGAGGAGGAAGAAGAAGGGGTAGACTTGGTAACAGAGGAGGCTGCTCTCATGAACATCCGAGAGCAGCTCCATGCCCGAGAAAAGGTACAAACGTTCCCCAGCTGTGCTGGAACTGAGATTGTCCTGCTCCTTCCCAGCATCCTGACCCCCTGCAGAAGGTCTTGGCCCTAATGGGGACCTTTCTCCTTCATGATCTGGGACCCCCAAGATGGGGGTGTTTGTCACACACCAGCCGGGGTCTCCTCCCCCCACAGGCACTGTCCCAGTTCCTGACCCTGATTGGGGAGGAGTCGTGGGTGATTTGAACAATAGGCAGGTCCCCACTATCCCCCATTCAGGCCTAAGTCCTGCAGCTGGTGTGGCTGGGGCAGGGAGGTCCCTGGCTAACTGGCTCTCTCTCCCCTAACCCCACTCCTGGTGGGTGCAGGACGAGGCGCAGCAGCTCGAGTTCCTGCACGCCATCTACCCCGCGTGCCTCGCTGCCCAGGAGAGAGGGGACTACACATTGGAGCCACACTGCTCGAAGGCGGCTGTGGCGGAGAGGATTGTGGTGAGTGAGACACGGCGCCCGGGAGCTGGAGGGTGGACAGAGATATGGGAGGGGCAGGGGTCTCCCCGGGCCGATGGTTGGGGGATGGCTGGTGCTGGAGGGCAGCTGAGGGCAGGGATTGCTGGGGCTGAAGATTGGGGAGAGGAGACGGGAGAACTAGTGGGCAGGAATCGGAGGAGCGGGAGGCAGCTGGGGGGATCCTGCTGGCTGTGTAATCTCCTCCTTGGTGAGTGTCAGTGAGGCCCGAATCTCACACGCTCCTTTGTCTCCTTTGCGTCTCACAGGAGCTCATTGAGGAGCTTCCTCCTAACTCTCCACCCGGCGCCGTCCTGGCCAACTCCCTCATTGCTGTGGCCAACCTCAGGTACCGAGACCCTCCCGCCCGGTTCCCCTAACCCCCGGTGCTGCTCACGCCCGTGGATGGGAGTCACTGCCCCTCCCACTCCCAGGTCACCTCCCAAGGGTGGCTCCTCTGGTAGAGGTGGCAGGAAGGGTCACTCCCTCTCCTGGCTGCTCTGTTCTTTTCACTCCAGTCACATTGCAATGGCTTTGGGGAGAGGCTGACTCCCAGGATCAGATACAGGAGGGGCAGCAGGGTCCAGGGAACAGGCGCCATTCCTGCCCTGCCACTGTCGGTCTGGGCAACCTTCGCCTTATCATTCCCTGGCTCAGTGCCTCAGTTTCCATTTTCGCCAGCCTCTGCCTATTTCCTGCAGTTTCACGTCTGTGTCGGTGCCAGTCCCACCCCCGCACTGCACAGTCTAATACCGGCTCCTCTCTCTTGCCAGCACCATGACACCTGCCCTGGAGCCGGAGCTGGAGACCCACCTCCTCCAAGCCACCCTGCACGCAGTCTTCACCCTGGGCACGCAGACGGACACCAATCAAGTCCAGGTAGATCAGCCAGCTGTTATCCTGCCCGAATCCTTGCTAATTGCCTGCAGTGGGATGTGAATGAGAGAGGCCAGGATATGTGTTTGGGGGTCTCACCAGTGCTTCCCAGAGACCCCTCTTCCCATCCTGTGGCAGGTGTAGCCCCAGTTTCCCTAACTCTGACCCATGGCTCTCCCTTGCTTTGCAGTATCTGCATAGCGTCATACCAGGCCTTCTGGACGCCATGCTGGGGAACCTGCTGGCAAAGACCCCAGACACTGACAAGCTCCACTACATCTTGGAGGTGAGCCCGATGAGGGGGTGGGGGCAATTTTACCTTAACTCTTAGATCCATTTTCCAGTCTGTCCTCCTAGCTGGGCCCCCAGTGGCCGTCCTTGGCCAGGGCAGTCAGTGCAATGCAGTGTCAGGCCCTTCCTCCTTGAAGGACAGAGGAAGGAGCTGGGACTTCACCCAGAGCTCTGCCTGCTTGTGTCGAGCACTAACCACAGGGCCCCCGGCTGGCTTGGGGAGTGAGAGTCTGAACCCCTCCTGGGAGATCCAGAAGATGGTCCTCAGAGAACAGCCACAGCCTCGTTCCTAGAGAAACAGGAGGGCCCCAGAGAATCGGCCCTTGTCTGACGGGCCCCGAGATTCCTGGGGGGATTGTGCTCACACTCAGTCCCTTCACCCAGCCAAGCACTTGAGAGCCAGGGAGGGGGGAGGGGTCTGTCTCCTTCCTGGGGAGCTGTTCAGGAATCAGGAGTTCAGGGAGGATGGGACCAGCCCCGACACCGAGCATTGTCCCAATCTAGAGAGACAATGACAAGCTGTGACCTGCAGGATACAAGCATCGTCCTGGGGGCAAGAGTCCCCTTCTAAAGCTCTGCAGGCAATGAATCAGATATTCCACCCCCACCGCATGCAATGTCTCAGCCCCCTTGGGATGGGGGGGGCCATTAGCACAACACATGCACCCCCCCATCAATCCTGAGCTGCCTCCTTTCCCCACAGCACATTAACTACTGGACCGTGTCCAGGGTGCCACAAGAGAGAGCCAGGGCCATCAGGAGCAGCGCGGCCCTGCTCACGTCCGTCATCTCCCTCCCTGACTTTGACGTAAGTGGCCTCTGAGCCCAGCTTCCTGACTCCAGGCGTAGGGGGGCTGGCTCCAACGGGCTGGAGGATCTGCTGCTGCAGGGGCTGTGGGTTAGGAGTGTTCCTCTTGGGGAGGCAGAGTCAGAGCAGAGAATGAGCCTGGCTTGAGTCAAGTTCTTCTTGTCCTGGTTAAGTGGCGACTCTCGCTTTTAAGGGGAGCATGCTCCAGGTTCTTGCCTTCCTGTCATCCTGGAGCAGCTGGGGAAGCAAATCCTCATGGAGGGCCCTGCCCACATCCCTGTTCTCCAGGCTCCCTTGCGGGCAGAGATAATTAAGGATCCAGCTCTAGCTCCTATTCTCTAGCATCTCCTGCAGAGGGGCTGAGGGGAAGGAGAGTCCTGGCCAGGCGGGGACTGGGAGCTGACAGGAAAATGCTGATGGAGTCCCCTCTCCTTCTCCCTTCCATTAGAACTCAGCCGAATTCCCCAGGATGGGTCACCACGTGGCACAGCTGGCTCTGTTCGTCGGTGACCCAGACGAGGACATCAGCCGGCAGGCCAGGGAGGGGGTTTACCGGCTCTACCAGCTCCTGCTGCGCCAGAGGGGTAAGGAACCCGGCTGGGAACTGGCACCCGCTAGACGAGTGAGACTGGGACCCCAGCCAATTTCTCTCCGAGTGACCCCGGCTGGCGGATAAGTCTCTCTCTGTCTCTTTCTGTGTTCTCCACCACCCCCGCAGTTCTGTTGGGCTCTGCCCACTGTGCAGCCACCAATGGGATTGGAAGGACACAAGCCCTGCAAGCAGAATGACAAATGTGTGTGTGTCTCTCTCTTTCCCAGACCTGAACATCCATGAGGTCGAAGACCTTTGGTGCTGGGACTGGCACCAGGACAGCAGGCTCCTCGGCTATAAGAACACAGCCAGGGTGGGGGAGGTAAGGACACTCTGCTAGGGCATGACACAGCTCTGCAGGGCAGGTGGCTGCCTCCTGGAGCCACGCGACGGAGTTGCCGTTCTAGGCCAGGATTTGGAGCCTGGTTCGGGGCAATCTGCTGAAGCCTCACATCTGGTTGGTTTCAGGTTTTTGCCAAATTTTTCTCGGAGGGGCAAAGAAGATTCTTCCTGCAGACAGCAGTGCTGGCCATGCACGACCCCCTGCTGCGTGTCAGCCAGGCTGGGCTGCTCCTTACTTACTCCCTCCTGGGGCAAGCCCAGCAGCTGATGGGGAACAAGGTGAGCAGCTGCATTAGACTCAGGAGATTGGGGCGGGGCCCAGGCCTCATTCCCATCCTCTGGCCATTCGCCGGCCTGGCAGCAAGGCGACTGGTGGGGAATGAGAGTGAGAGCAGGTGCTCCTGGGAAGGGAAATGAATTCACCTCCATGAGCAGGAGGGAGCCAGCTTGTCCCCGGAGCAGCTCCAGCCCAGCTCTTTAGCAAGGCTAATGAATGACAAGCATTGCCTCAGCACGGACTTCTGTTCTTGGGAAGGGCAGAAGAGTCCTCTACGTGCCCTCTGCGAGCCTCACCTGTCACCCGCGCCACCTCCCAGAGTTGTTCCCATCACTGGCAGCCTGGGAGGCCAAGGACTGAGGGGTGATGGCGACTGACCGGGCAGTTCTGAGGCACATGGGCGGGGGAAGCTCGTCCTGCTGCCGGCAGGGCTGGACTCGCTCTAGAGAGAACGGGAGGATTCACTTAGCAGGGGCTGCTGATCTGACCCATTCACCAGGGCTGCCATTCTGCGGCTTCAGCCTCAGTGGCTGGGATGACTTGGGGAAAGGTCTCAAGCTCCCCACATCCCACTTCACTGATGCCAGAATCCCTCCACCCCCCCTCCCCCGCTAGAGCCCCCTCCCTGCCCAACCTGGGTGGGGTTGAGGAGAGGGGTCAGAGAACTTGAGCTGTGGATTGGAGGTGGAATAGCTGTCAGGGCACTGGGTGGGAGGTGGCAGGAGCTCCCCCTACAAGGAGGTTGTTGGCACTGGAGGTCCCTAGAAAGGACAACAAGACTCCATTCTGGGTGTCAGGAGGGGGACTTCATCCCTCAGAGGTGCGCGGGTGCTGGGTGGAATTGCTGCTGGTCCCAGGTGCCCTTAATTCCCCCTGATTCCACGGGGGCGTCTGAGTCTCTGACAGGTCCTCGTTCCCTTGCAGCAGGAGGACGTCACGGCCAACATAATGAACCAACTTCACATCATCCGGCACTTGCGCCAAGTGCCGGAGGCGCTGCAGGAGTTCTGCCTCCAAGGCCACCAGCAACTCCTCCTCCCTCTAAACGGGGAGTGTAGTGAGACTGAGCGGCCTCCCTCCGAGCAGGAGAGCGAGGGCCCCTCTACACGCCCCTTGGAGGGC
Source organism: Emys orbicularis (assembly GCF_028017835.1). Classification (NCBI taxonomy): domain Eukaryota; kingdom Metazoa; phylum Chordata; order Testudines; family Emydidae; genus Emys; species Emys orbicularis. The sequence continues at coordinate 117,019,047 of NC_088686.1, forward strand.
GGAGACTATATCGCCCCATCCCCCTCGCCTGTTGGCTGCCCACCGGGGCCTCTGGTGGACTCTGTTGCGACTGAGCGGCCTCCCTCCGAGCAGGAGAGCGAGGGACCCCCTACACGCCACTTGGAGGGCGGAGCCTATATCGCCCCGCCCCCCTCACCATAAGGACCGGGACGTGGCCGGAAACATAAAAGGCCGGCCCTGCACCACAGTTGGGGGACAGCCTGCAACAGAGGAGGACACTTGGCCTGTTCTCCAGAGGCCCCTAACCCTAACCCTAGACATGGACGAGGACTGGCCCGGAGTACCCGCTGCGGTTTACCCCGAGGAGCCGGAAGAGGCCTGGAGGCCGGAGGTACCAAACCCCGGGGAGGCAGGAAGTAGCCCAGGGGCAGCCCGGGAGCTGCTGGCTGCAGGGCCCGGCGCGACTCAGTCGGCGTGTTGCGGCTGGATCCCCGCCGACGCAGGGGCAACCAATCCTGCCCCTGCCAGCGCCTTGGGCTGGGACGCGGGGGAGGAGGGTGGGCTCGCGTCCCCCTGCCACCCCACCCCGGGTGGCTGACCCCCTACATGGTGCAAGGAGGCTCTAGCCCAGGACAGGAACTGTTTGTTGGCTGGCCACCGGGGCCCCGCCCAGACTAGAGCCAGCCCTGTCAAGTCTGTCTGTTTGCTGGCTGCCAGGGTTCCACCCAGGCCAGGGCCCGCCCTGGAAGTCTGGTTGTTTGTGGGGTGCTTGGGCCCCGCCCAGGCCTGAGCCACCCCTGATACACTGCATTGAGGGGCAGACCACTTGAGTGACCTCAGCCCAGCAGCGCCGGCTCTACCATTTTTGCCGCCCCAAGCAAAAAAAACAACAACAACGCTCGGACTGCCAAAGCGAGCAAAAAGAAAACCAAAAAAACCCCCGACCACTCGGACTGCCGCCACCCGAACTGCCGAAGCAGAAAAAAACACAACAACAACGCTCGGACTGCCGCCACCCGAACTGCCGAAGTGCAAAAACCAAAAAAGTCGCCCGGCCTGTGCTGCCCCAAGAATGGACGGAATGCCGCCCCAGGCATGTGCTTCCTCCGCTGGTGCCTGGAGCCGGCCCCGCAGCCTGGTTGGGACAGCTGATCGCTGAGGGGGCTTGGCTTTAGCTGCTGGGCCTGTGAGCCTAGACCAGGGGTCTCAAACTCGGATGACCCCGAGGGCCGCATGAGGACCAGTTCATTGGCCCAATGGCCGCATCACTGACACCCCCCCCTCGCTGCCCCCAGCCCTGCCCCCAGAGGGGGCAGGAGGGGTGTGGCAGGGGCTCAGGGCGGGAGTTGAGGTGCAGGGGGCTCAGGGCAGGGAGTTGGAGGGGTGAGGCAGGGGGTGCAGTAGGGGGCTCTGGGCAGGGGGTTGGGGTGCAGGAGGGAGTGTGGGGTGTGGCAGAGGGTTGGGGTTCAGACGGGGCTCAGGGCAGGAGGTTGGCTGCAGAAGGGGTGGGGGATGCAGCAGGGGGCTCAGGATAGGGAGTTGAGGTGCAGGAGGGAGTGTGGTGTGTGGCAGAGGGTTGGGGTTCAGATGGGGCTCAGGGCAGGAGGTTGGGGTGCAGAAGGGGTGGGGGATGCAGAAGGGGGCTCAGGATAGGAAGTTGGGGTGCAGGAAGGATGTGGGATGTGGCAGGAGGCTCAGGGCAGGGGGTTGGGGTGTGGGGTGCAGGAGGGAGTGTGAGGTATGGCAGAGGGTTGGGGTGCAGGCAGGGGGCTCATGGCAGGGGGTTGGGGTGCAGGCAGGAGGCTCAGGGCAGGGGGTTGGTGTGTGGGGTGCAGGAGGGAGTGCGAGGTGTGGCAGAGGTTGGGGTGCAGGCAGGGGGTTGGGGTGCAGGACGGCATTGGGCTCTGGCCCGGAGAAATAGCCCCGCAGGCTGCGTGTTTGAGACCCCTGGCCTAGACAGAGCACTCAGGTATTTCCATCAGCCTGCTCAATGGCAAATGCAGCCCCCCAAAGAAGTGAAGAAGAGTGGAAGTGAAAGAGTAAAGCTGGACCATCCGCTGAGCTGCTGCACTCAAGTGAGCAGAGCCGGGGAGAGAAGAGGGAGAACTCAAAGGTGGCTGGCGGCAGTAGGGAGGAGAAGCAGTTTGGGAGCCAGGAGAGGAGAAATAAATTGTTAATGACAAATGCTGCCGGCTCTTTCTTGTGTGGTGAAGGTTGAAAAGGGGTCTCGTTACTATCACGCTAACCTTTAACATAGCTGTGTATGATGGGGGGGAGGGGTCTATAAAGGTAAGAGGTCACTCTAGGGGCTTGAAGTCCCAGATTCTGGGGCTATTGCCTCCTTCTACCAGCTGATCTCAACCCAGCAACTCCCTCAGGTGGTAGCAGTAGTGAGCTCTTGTCCTCCTTTTCCGGACTAGCCACCAGAAAAAGGACACGATCCATCTGGCCAAGGAAAGAGAGAGGCAGTGTTGCCTGTTAACATGGCTCTTGTGGGGGAGCACGGTAGGTTACTTTGGACTAGGTAGGAGCCACATGTCTCCAAACCTGCACCTCCCGAGGCTCCAGAGACTTCGCTCCCGATCCCAGAGCGTCCTCAGAGTCCTAAAGCGCCAGATGGAATCTGGCCTCTCCCCCCACCTCAGCAGTCCAGAAAATGTTATTTGTAGACATGTTCTGTGTCTTCTCCTGCCACACTCCCCTGTTGGCGACTAATGCAGTCACAGAGTCCAGGCTCGGATATTAGGGAACACTATGTCACTAGGAGGGTGGTGAAGCACAGGAATGGGTTACCTAAGGAGGTGGTGGAATCTCCATCCTTAGAGGTTTTTAAGGCCTGGCTTGACAAAGCTCTGGCTGGGATGATTTAGTTGGGGATTGGTCCTGCTTTGAGCAGGGGGTTGGACTAAATGACCTCCTGAGGTCTCTTCCAACCCTGATATTCTATGATGTCTCTGTCCCTCTTTTATACTTTCTTTCAGTTGCTAGAAAGATCTTTGCTGTGTCATGGGGGTCAGGCAGTCCCATTGGTCAGGCAGTATCCCACTGACTAAGTGCCCTCTCCAAGGAGTCTCTCAGAGAGTGGATTCTTCCTGATGGGCCATCAACACCTTTCTGGCCCTCCTTTGTTTCTACTGTAAAGCTGGCTGTGGGCATCTCCCAACCTCACAACATATTTCAGAAACACACATAGAGCATAACTTCCCATACAATGACAGCACATCCAATCCAACAGGTTATGAATGTTCAACAGATCCAGACATTTTACATACCACCTCACAAGGCATGCATAATACAAAACATCTCATAATCATATCACGGGGTGAATACTGTGTGCTACTGAGAGATACAGGGTTCCAGAGTGTCAGTGTATCATGGCCAATGGCAGTAAAAGCCCAAAGGAGATGCTCCCCTGGAACAGCCTTTGGTGACAGCAAGGTCCCCACTGAGAACTTCAGTGCGACTCTGCAGCTGTTATCCAGCTGTCCCACCCCAGCATCAGCTGCAACTCAGTGCTTTTTGGGTGGCTTCATGCTGGCTGCATGCCTAGACAGCAGATAAAATCTGCGAAATCTGGGACTAGGAAGGAATTTCCCCCAGGTCAGATTGGCAGAGACCTGGGGGGAGGGGTCGCCTTCCTCTGCAGCATGCGGCACAGGTCACTTGCAGGTTTAAACTAGTGTCAATGGTGGATTCTCTGTAACTTGAAGTCCTTAAACCATGACTGGAGGACTTCAGTAACTCAGCCAGAGGTTAGGGGTCTATTACAGCAGTGGGTGGTGAGGTTCTGTGGCCTTCAATGTACAGGAGGTCAGACTAGATGACCTTCTGACCTTAAAGTCTATGAGTCTTATTGAGTGGTTCACCCTTAATGTAAAGAACCAAAACCTGGGAAATACCAGACAGGAGACCATCAAACAGGAGTAAAAAGCAGTAAAAAGCCTCAGCAAAGAGCTCCAGGATACATAGCAGGGCTCATGTGGCAGTGAGTTCCAAAGACAAAAGGACCCATTCATAAGATCACGTTATCTGAAGAAGCCACCGTAGAGACAGCTGCATCTCAGCGCTGGGCGAGCCATCCCCATGTAGTATTGCTGTGCTGCTGTTCCTCAGCTGTCCCACCCCAGAGGTGACTGCATCTCAGCCCCAGGTGACCATTACCCAGCAGTGGAAAGAGTTGAATATTTGCTAAGGGTTTTTGTTTTCAGTTCTAAGAAATACCTCATTTCTGAGAAGAGGCAGTTGGGATGTCATTTCTGGACGGAGAGACAGTGGTAACATCCAGAAATTCACAAGGGGGTGTATCTCTGGCCAAACTGTCCCCCTCCCTCTTCCCCCCAAGTTGGTCACAGTTCCTGACACTTTCAGTGCCCTTTAAAGCACGTGCACTTCCAGACCCTGCTGCGCCGAAGAGCCCGTGGGGGGATCTGGGGAATGAAGATTCTCTGCACCCTCCAGTCTCTGTCACTTGCTTTTCCAGCCTGGCCCCACCTCTCCGGGCCTCTCTGTGCTCCCCTCCCACAGGCCCACTGCCTCCCACCCCCTCACACTACCAATGTGAGAGCAGGGCCGCCCCACCCACCTTCAAACCCCCACCAGCTGGGCTGCTGGGAGGATGAGACACAGGGAGTTACGCTTTTGTTTCTCAGAAACAAAAAATTTTGCCCGGACAGAGAGAAGCGAAGATTTGGCCGGCTAAGAGCAGGGGGCGGAGGGGGGAGGGCGTGTGGAGGGTGTTTGCCCCCAATCTAGCCCATCCCCCCCCAAGGAGCAGGATTGTCCCCCCCACTCTATCCCCCCCCACCAAGGGGCAGGATCGTCCCCTCTGCTCTATTCTCCCAGGTTGCAGGATTGTCCCCCGCAGTCTATTCCCCACCCATGGGGCAGGATCGTCCCTGCCTGTTCCCCATGTTTCACCCTCCCTAACTGTGCTAGGGCATTGCCAAGTCACATGATTAGTCTTGGCTCTCTGTGGGGTGGAAATTCCCAGCAGCTGGGGGTGGGGGGGTGGGACAGGGGCAGTTCGGACCTCACCCTCTGTCCAGCAGAAAGACTGGCACAGGCAGCGGCTAATCTACCCCCAACGCTGGGTCTGGCTCATGGCGTGATTTGAAACACTGTCAAACTCTGACCAGTTCAACCAGCTAAAACCAGGGCAAACCCTTGGGCACGTGGAATCCCCCAGAACAGTGGCTTGTCTTGCGTTAGCCGCAATCAGGACATTTACAGGCACAAGGTAATCTATGGAAGGAGAGCCGGCCCCTCAGATGTTCACCCCCCCACACACACACACACAAAAGAGGGGTTCTATATATCTGCTTGCCAGTCTTTGGAGCCGCTTTTCCAGCCCTTGCCACTGGAGGGAGAAGCTGGAAAAGGGGCTCCAAAGACCAGCAAGCAAATATATAGAACCCCTCTTTTTTATTGGGGGGGGTGAACATCGAGGGAGCTAGCTCTTTCCGTGGGTTAGTTTGTGCCTGTGATGCGCACTGCTTTGCCTTATCACAGCGCAGCAATCCCATGCCTCCAGCAGCTGGGGATTGCAGGAAAACCCCAACTGCCCTGTGAATCTGGCAACTTTTCGGTGGATGAAATCCTGATAGATTATGTCCAAAGAGGGAGGGAAACAAAATTCCCATTTTCTATCTTGACGGGGGGGGGTCCACTTAGGATGAAAAAACGAATTGGGCCGGCCCTGGTGCTTGCTCAGGAGACATCACTGATGGTAGGACAGATAGAGCCGGTCCCCTTTGTGGCACATCGGTGGCTGGGAGGGATCCCAGGGTGGGAAACTAGGGAGTCTCCAGCAGAAAAAGAGGAGACTTTGGTGCTCCGGGACCAGAGCCCAGCGCTAGGGGAGTAGGGTGAGGCCAGGGCATGTTCTTTCCCTTTTCTGTGCCTCAGTTTCCCCCACCCAATGCACAGGCTCTGTGGGGGTGAGAGGGTGAATTTGCTCTCATGCCAGCTGGAGGAAAGCTCGGCCAGTCAGCACCCAGCTCACTGCATGATGGGAAGGAAGCTGTTTCCTTGTTAGGCCCTGAGCGTGGCCTTTCCTAAGGCCGCGCTCGGTGCCTCCCGGACTCGGGCTCCAGCAGCCCCTGTGTCTCCCCAGCTGCCCTCGGCAGCGAGTCGGACTGAGATCAAACTCCTCTCAGAGGCTTGTGCCCCTGCCGGGCGTGGCACTGCCAGTGATTAACCCCTGGCACACGGCATCTGCCAGGCCGTAGGCAGCAGAGAAAAGCCCAGTGTCACCAACAGCCCCAGCGCTAGGCTAGTCTGGGCACAAGCCAACAGCACGTGCTGTGATACGGCCAAAGAGCGTCGGCCATGCTCCCAGCTCGGGCGGGGGGAGGGGGCTCTCCAGGGATGCAGAGACGCTGACAGCGTGCAGGGGCCCATGGGGGATAAGTAGCTGGACGTGAGCTCCCGTGCGACAGTGTGGCCAAAGGCGCTAAGGATGCCCAAACAGGGGAATCACGCGTAGAAGCAGAGAGGTCAGTTTACCTCTGGATTTGGCGCTGGTGCGACCGCTGCTGGGGTCCTGTGTCCAGTTCCGGTGCAGTTCAAGAAGGATGTGAATATATTGGAGAGGGGGCAGAGGGGGGCCACGCGAATGGTTAAAGGATTACAAAATGGGGCCTGGAGTGATAGACCCCAGGAGCTCAAGCTATTTAGCTTTGCAAAGAGAAGCTCCCACCTCCCGGGGTGACTTGACTCCAGTCTAGAAGCACCTACACGGGGATCAAATATTTAATAATGGGCTCTTCGGGATAGCAGAGAAAGCTGTAACATGATCCATTGGCTGGAAGTTGAAGCTGGACACATTCAGCCTGGAAAGAAGATGTCTGTATTTACCAGGGAGGGGAATTAACCATGGGCACAATGTACCAAGGAGTGCGGTGGGATGTGTTTCATCGAGGTGGGATGTGTTTCTAAGAGATCTGCTCTCGTTCAAACAGGAATTAACTGGGGGCAGTTCTCTGGCCTGCGTTATCCAGGAGCTCAGCCTTGGTCCCTCCTGGCCTGGGAATCTACCAATCTCTGCCATGACTTCTTGGAATCCGTGTTCTCGCTCTGGTGCTGCCCGGGGGACAGGAACACAAAGTGGGCAGGTAAACTGAGTCACGCAGCTTGTTCACAGAAATATTCCCATGTTCTCCCGCTCCTCCCCAGACTCCTGCTGCCAGGAAGGGGCACACCTGGGCTACAGATCAGCCATCCTGCAGCAGAGCCCTACTGCTCCGGGTGCCAGGTCCTGACCCAGTAGGTTCCCCCCACTCAGCGGGTCTGGAGAGATGCAGCGACTCCGGGAGGACATCACCTGCTCCATCTGCCTGGATGTCTTGGATGATCCCATTTCGATCGAGTGCGGCCACAACTTCTGCCAGGGCTGCCTCGTGGCTCACTGGCGCGGGATCTCGACCTGGGGACCCAGCTGCCCTGAGTGCCGGGCTCCCTGCTCCAGGGACAGGATGATCCCGGATACGAGGCTGAGAGCCCTGGGGGAGAAAATCACAGCACCCCTGCGGGAAGAGATGGAGCCAGTTAGACCAGACAGGCTGAATCAGGGGAAAGGGGTGCAGGCTCTCACAGGCCCCAGGGCGGGGACTGGCTGGATCAGGGGGTGGGGAATGGGACACGGGGACTTTCCTCCCTAGGGGGCGCAACCTCTGATTTGGGGGGCAGGGGACTGGCTGGCTCACGGGGGGTGGAAACGGCTCAAGAGGATCTGATCTGAGGGGCAGGGGCCTAGTTGGCTCAGGGGTGGGGTCCCAGCTCTGACCCTGCTCTCTCCCAGCAGCAGGGGCCGGGGTCTCAGCCGGAGCTGGGGCGCCAGTGCAGCTGGTGCGTCTGGACGAAGAAGGGGGCCTGATCCTGGACGAGGAGGCCCTGAGCCGCTGCCTGGAGCAGCGTGGGGTGGGGGACGCCCCCGTCTGCCTGGTGTCCATCATCGGGGAGCAACGCCGGGGCAAATCCTTCCTGATGCACTGCCTGCTGCGCCGGCTCCAGCGCCAGGTGAGTGGGGACGGGATCCCCAGCTAAGGCTCCGCCCCTTGAACCACAGACCCCGCCCACCGCAGATAAGGCCCTGCCCCCTGAACCACAGACCCTGTCCACCCCAGATAAGGCCCTGCCCCCTGAACCACAGACCCCGCCCACCCCCGATAAGGCCCTGCCCCCTGAACCACAGACCCCGCCCACCCCAGATAAGGCCCTGCCCCCTGAACTACAGACCCCGCCCACCCCAGATAAGGCCCTGCCCCCTGAACCACAGACCCCGCCCACCCCAGATAAGGCTTGCCCTCCGCAGGAAGGGCCTCTGCTCCCTCACCACAGGCCTATGTTGCCAGGTGTCCAGTTTTCAGTCGAAAAGGGAACCTGGCAGCATCCAGTCAGCACAGCTGACCGGACACTAAAAGTCCGGTTGGTCACAGTAACCGGCCTCTGCCACTGGGGGGCAGCTGGAGCCACATGGAGGAGCGGCTCTCTGCTCAGCTGCTGAAGCCTGACAGAGCAGTGGCTGGCTTCTGGACCAGGCTCCAAGAGGAAGGTGCCACCGCCCAGGTGGAAGGGATCCTGCCCGCCCCTCCTTCTGTCCCACTGTGCCCTCACTGCCCCCGCCCTGGGCCCTCGGTATGAGGACCAACCCCTGCTGACTGCTGTGCCCCATCAGCTCCTCCCAGCGGCAGCCGGTGAGTCCCAGGAGAGGGGGGAGTGTGTGCGGAGAGCGAGCGAGACGGAAGGAGTGGGGGAGAGGTGTGAGCAGGGGGCGGGGCCTTGGGGGAAGAGGTGGGGTAGGGGGTGGGGCCTTGGGGGAAGAGGTGGGGTAGGGGGTGGGGCCTTGGGGGAAGAGGCAGGGCACGGGGCGGGGAAAGGGTTTTGGTTTCCAGCCATTAGAAAGTTGGCAACCCTACACAGGCCACGTCCCCAGCACCACAGGCCCAACCCTATGCAGCCAGGGCCCCGCCCCGTTCACCGCATGCTCCACCTGACCCAGCGAGTCCCCTGCCTGCTTCACTGCAGCCCGCACCCCCTATACCAAAGGTCCCCCCAGCCCATGAATGCTTCAAAAGTGGCCACAGAATTTGGGTGCTGAGTCTGACACATCCTGTGCTTGAGCTTTGGAATTGCTAAGCACCAGCAATCTGTCAGTTGTAACTGCCAATGCTCAGCATTTCTGACACTCAGAGGCAAGCTGTGTCAGGTTCAGCGTCCAAACTCAGTGGCCACTTACGGCCATTCCATGCATCTTGAAGAACCAATGAAAGAAATATCACATGTGTTTAAGAGATTGGGTACTGTGGGCCAAGTGAACAGCCCCCACTTACAGCCCAATCTTGCAAATGCTAATGCATATGAGTAACTTACTTATATAAGTTAAGGCTATGTTTATGTCACAGAGTTGATGGAAGTCACATAATCTGTGACTTCCAGAGATCTCCGTGACATTCTCTGCTTCGGCCCCAGGAAGTGCGGGGACTCCAGCCGGCAGCCAGCGGGGCCCTGGCAGGGTTGCAGGGACAGGGCCCCCCCTGCAAGGTTCCAGCAAGAGGTAACAGACTCCTGAGGGGGCCCTCCTCAGGGTTCCGAGGATGGTCGACAGCCTCGCACAGGGAGGAAGGAGGACGCCTTGGGCGAGTGGCTGTGGGGGGTGTCCCGTTTTCTCTTTGGGAAATATGGTCACTCTGCAGCTTTCAGCCACCGTTGACAGATGGCCCCCACCCTGCAGCTTCCAGCTGCCCTGGGCAGAGGGGGAACCCCACAGCTCCCAGCCATCAGGGTGGCAGGGGAAATCATGGAGCTGCAGCAGTAAAAGTCACGGACAGGTCACAGCTTCTGTGAATGTTTGTTTATTGCCTGTGACCTGTCTGTGACTTTTACTAAAAATAACCCTGACAAAATCTTAGCCTTTCTCATCAATAGTCCAACTGACTTCAGTGGATTTACTTGCATTTGTAAAGTTACTCATGTGCATAAGTGTTTGCAGGATCAGTCCCTTAGACCAAGCTGTTTGGAGCAGGGACCCATTCTCTTACATGTTTGTAAAGCTCCTAGCATGCTGTAAATAATTTTTGCTAATGTAGGGAGCTACAGGACTAAGTAGCATTATAGCTAGTATCTGCATAGAAAAGTTTGCAGTATAGCAAAGCTTTATTTTAAAGTGTATTTCAATGCAAACACAGAGCTTGTATTGAAAACTTTAGCTCTTTAGGAAAGAGGAAGGTCCTTTCTCCTGCACTCTGCAAAAGAGAGCCTTGTATATGAAAATTAATAATTCTAGATTTTTTATGGTTTCCACAGGGAAATTAACATTAAGAATGTATATATTCAAAAGTCAGTAAATAGAGTGTTAAGGAAGATCAGGCAACCTTAGGCCCAAATCATGCAAATCTTAACGTCCTTGCTTAGCTATACACACAAGTAGATCCATTGACGTCAATCCTATTGCTCACAGAAGGTAAAGTTAAACAGATGTGTAAGTCTTTGCAGGATTTGGATCTAAGTGAGTACAAGTAAATTCAGTACACATTCTTATAGTAGTGAAGTTAGGTTCACAGTACCTTTAAGAAAGTACTTCCAGTGCTCTGAAACTTTTCAATTTTAAATCTCTTTATAAAGTTGTTTTATGAAAAATAAATTCGTTGCACTGCAATGTTAAGATATAGTAAAACAAGAAATAATAAAATATAGTATATTCTTATAATACAACTCCCTTGAATAATTAGCTGGAAAGACTGTTCAGAGATGTACTCTGTCTCCAAATGGGGAAAATATTTTCCTTAAATAAACAGCAGATGGAAGATAAAATTAATTAATTAAATAAAATTATCACTTGTATTACACTACACCTGGAGGTCACAAATAAATCAGGAGCTTGTTGTTTACCCTGTGATTGTATAGTGCCTAGCACAATTGTGTACCTTATAGAGAGGGAAACTTATCTAGTAGAGCAGGGGTTGGCAACCTATGGCACGCGTGCCAAAGACGGCATGTGAGCCGATTTTTAATGGCACGCTGCTGCCTGTCGGGGTCCCAGCTGCCGGCCCTGCTCAGCCCACTGCCGAACCCAGGCTGGCAATGGGCTGGGCGGGGACGGCGGCCGGGACCCCGGCAGGCAGCAGCATGCCATTAAAAATCCTGCCCGGCCCAGCCTGCTCTTCTCCGCCCCCTGCCCACCGCTCTCTCCTGTGGGGGCAGGGGGCAGAAGCTTGATCCTGCCGGCTGCTGCTGTAGGGCAGCCTCCACCGGCAGCCAAGCTCCCTCCTCCCCCGCCTCTTCCCCCAGCGTGCTGGGTTCCTGCCCCTCCTCCTCTCTCTCCCTGCGGCCGAACAGCTGATGGCCCTGGAGAGGGAGGGGGAGAAGCGGAGCCGGAACCACAGCCACAGCGTGCTCGCTGCTCCGGAGAAGAGGTGGGGACAGGGCCTTGGGGAAGGAGGGTGGAATCAGGGCATATCCCCTCCAGCCCCCTGCCCTGAGCCACTCAGGGCAGGGGGCTGGGAGCATCCCCATGACTCCAGCCCACACCCCCAGCCCCCTGCCCTGACTCCTGAACCCCCAACATCCCCCCAGCCCTCTGCCCTGACTCCTGAACCCCCCTCACACGCCCCCAGCCCTCTGCCCTGACTCCTGCACCCTCCTCACACACACCCATCCCCCTGCCCTGACTCCTGCACTCCCCACACATACCCAGCCCCCCCACACCCCATGCCCTGACTCTTGCATCCCCCACATCCCCACCCCACCCTGAGCACCAAATGGAAACTCCTGCAACCCACCCACCCCCCCGCATTCCCACCTGCACCCCTCACACCAAATGGGAGCTGCCCAGGTAAGCGCTCCACACCCAAACCCAACCCTGAGCCCCCTCCCTCATTCTAGCTCATGGCTAGACCCTACACCCCAACCCCCAGCCTGCTCCTTCACCCCCAGCCCTGTGCTCAGTGCACTCCCACCCTCAGCTCAGTGCAGAGAGAGAGAGAGAGAGAGGAAGAGAATGGGCTAAAACCAGGGAGAAGGTAGGTACCCACTCTATGTGGGCAGGGCCAGGACCCCAGACCGGCAGCGGGTTGAGCGGGGCCGGCAGCCAGGACCCTGGCTGGCAGGAGCCGGCAGACGGAACCCCAGACCGGCAGTGGGCTGAGCCGCTCAGCCCACTGCCGGTCTGGGGTCCCGGCTGCTGGTCCCACTCAGCCCGCTGCCGGTCTAGGGTTCTGGGTGCTGGCCCCTTGCCAGCCGGGGACCTGGCCGCAGGCCCTGCTCAGCCCGCTGCCAGCCTAGGTGAATGGAACCCCAGGCTGGCAGCGGGCTGAGCAGGCCAGCGGCGTAAGATCAGCATTTTAATTTAATTTTAAATTAAGCTTCTTAAACATTTTGAAAACCTTGTTTACTTTACATACAATAGTTTAGTTATATAATGTATAGACTTATAGAGAGAGACCTTCTAAAAACATTAAAATGTATTACTGCCACGCGAAACCTTAAATTAAAGTGAATAAATGAAGACTCAGCACACCACTTCTGAAAGGTTGCCGACCCCTGTAGTAGAGGGACTGATTCTCCATGAGCTTTCACTTTGTGTCATCATTTGCACCTGTCCAAAGTGAATGCACAACGCCACCACATCATTTCGCACGAGTGCAAATGACAACATGCTGGGGAAGAGATCATGGGGAACCAGACTTGCAATGACCTGATCGTTATTATTTGTATTATGGTAGCACATAGGAGCCCCAGTCTTCATGTAATACGAGCTCCCCAGAGTAATCCAGTTCACTTCAGCGGAAATCACTTGCATGAGAATTATTTGAGTTACTAAGGGCTGTAGAACCTGACATGACATCAGTAACCATGTACTGGATCATTGTGATGAGACATTAGTTTAAGTGTCCAGGAATGAAAACAAATATAGTGCATGCTGTCAATGGGACTGTCATCATGTTCAAAGTTAAATACATGCATAAATGTTGTAGTATTGAAGCCTATATTTCATGGTGCATTCTTTTGAGGGAGCAGAGTTAAAATTGTGCTTTCAAGTCTATCATTTGCATTTCTTGACTTTTGAGCAATTACATTTGTAACCTTAATGTTACTTGAATGTTTATGTATTGTAACAGGTGAATCATAGAATATCAGGGTTGGAAGGGACCTTAGGAGGTCATCTAGTCCAACCCCCTACTCAAAGCAGAACCAATCCCCAGACAGATTTTTACCCCAGATCCCTAAATGGCCCCCTCAAGGATTGAACTCACAACCCTGGGTTTAGCAGGCTCAAACCACTGAGCTATCCCTCCCTCCTTTTTCTGATTATATGTTTGTCCTTTACAATTTCAGCAAAAAAAAAGTTTTGTGTTTTTTTTAATTACCCCCCAAAAAAGAGAGAGAGAGAGCGATTGAGAAACATGGTTTGTTGTTCCACAGATTATGGTCTCTGAAGTTGGTGAGGCGTTTAGCCATTTCCCTAGTACCCTTCTTACTCATTTTAAATTCATTTGAAAATGCCTGAGACTCAGTTTAGGGTTTTTAAGACACGTTTTGGAAATTTAAAAAAAAATCCTTTTGGAGGTTTTGTGGTTTCTCTTTGGTTTTGTTTCTTTTAAGACAGCTACAGGCAAACTTTGTTTCCATTCACTGCAGAGTCGCATCGTGAATTTTAAGCTTGGCAAACGCAACGCCTTCCCCCTTCGCTCTCCTCCTTCCCTTCCTGAAAAGAGACAGCCTGGGTTTAAAAGTTTATTTTAGCTTCGATTGTGTGTATGTTATATGCATGTTAATCAGCCTTCACAATGCATCCTTCTGATGAGCCAAAGAATGCAGACTTTGGCTGTGGGGTTTCTTTGTGTTTTTGTTCTCAGGTAATTGTGATGGGTGAAGGAGAGCTTGCTCTAATTAATTTAGCTTGTGTGTGTTTTGGTGAGGTCAGAGTTGGGTGATTTACAGTGTGGTGCTTTTTATTTACAAGCAAGTTCTAAAGGGAATATAACCATATTATAGGCAGTAGGTGAAAGACTGACTGGGTTGAGCCAGAGCCAGCACCCTCTGTAATTCTGTCACATTTTGGGGCTAGTTTCTACAGCAAGGAGAAAGTATTTTGAGGAAACAATGCACTGGTTATTTGGCTGCCTGCTGTTCTGCATACAGAGCATCTCATAATGACCATGAAATTATTTTTCTCCTTGTTTTCACTCCTGAAAGAAAGCCTAAGAGTTTCAAGCTCATGTTGGCCCCATAAGTAGTGGTTGTTCCCACTGGCAGCAAAATACCTCATTTGGGGGTGATGCCTCTGCCCCCACAAAAGCGAATCATTAAAGGAATAGGAGTTGTGTGTTTGAGGAGACAGGAGGCTGTAATCTCTTAATCACCCTGTTTGCTGCCTATAGTAGGGGCAGCTTGACATTGGCCTTGATTATGCAGAGAAAGGTTCAACAAGCCATCTTCCTCTCCTGCAGGAGGACTGTTCCCTCTATGCACTCCAGGTGCTGCAGCTGCACATCTCCTCCTCTGGGCCCTCTCTATCACCAGCTCACAGAGTGGCCAAGAAGCCACAGGGAGCTCTGTTTCACTCTCCCTGCATCCCAGAGAGCTTGGTGAGGGATTGTGCCTCTCTGAAGTCCAGTCACTTCCCAAGCTTGCCTTGGGATGGCGTGGCTCCTCATTGTTCCCTATTGAGAGCAGTGCCCATGAGGCAGGATTTACCTCATAATGTTAGGTGACATTGCTCTGGGTGACTGAGCTTTGTTTACAGAAGGTGATGGCTGTGCCATTCATGCTTAGCCTGTTGGATGTGTTACATGACCATGCCTCAAACTTCCCCCACACGTATGCATGCAGTTCTTATCTGTGACGCCCTCTTTCTTGGCCAGCCTCCCTGCAGAGCATGAGCTGTCCTATCCTGACTTGGCATTGCCATTCAGCAAGCCACAAGGAACCAGAATTCTATCATGTGCCTTTTGACCTTATCTCTAGTTACCAGTCTGAGCGGTACCATTCTAAGTGCCAGAGGCTAAAATTGCTACGAGGATCCTCCAGCTGCTCTTTCACTGCTGCCTTGGACAGGACAATGGCAGCAGCCATTTTTCTGTTGAACCACCATTTGTATAGAAGTGCATTCCTGGTAAGGCCACCTGCACTGGAGTTGGAAGTATCTGCAACAGTCTCCAGCACTGAAGATCTAATTGTCTTTTGGTGTGCTGGTAACCTTTGAGTCTCCTGTTAAGTGTGTGAAGAACGGACACTGCCCGGACTGATGAGGTGCTAGAAAATGCCAGTACAAAAGGAGGTTTAGTATTTGAGATACAAATGCTGTGTTGGGGGAAGTGTGCCTCACTGACAATACAGGCCTTTTAAATGAAGTTGGCTGCATATACTGACCTTTAATATCTTTTAATTTCCAGTTATACCTTTGCCTGTACAGTAAACCGTGACACACTAGAAGTGGCAGAAGCACCATCCATTGAGTCATTTAAAGCTAAATTGCACCACAGACTGGAGAATATAGTGTAGGGAAGAACCCTACCTTGACAGTGGGATGGACAGGATAACCTCTACTCCTGCAATATTGGCAGCCATTCTTTGCTAGTCCAAGACACTGTCAACAATTCCTCACTAGGGTCCAGTCTCATTTAAACACTATGTTGCTCAGCTCGTCCTCTGGTGGTTTATCAAAGAGATCAATAGGTGACTTATCATGGTGTGTTAGTACAGTGGTTTTCAGCCTGGGGGTCTGCGGACTGTGTCTGAGGTTTCCAAAGGGTTCCACGCCTCCTTTTGAAAATGTTTAGGGGTCCGCAAATGAAAAGAGGTTGAAAACCACTGTGTTAGAACCTTCAGGGAGTGAAAATACTGGGTACTAAAGGGCATAGAGAGGCATAACAAGAACCAATGGATGTTAGCTGAAGCTAGACAAATTCCAATTAGAAATTAGTCACACAGTTTTAACACCGAGGTGCTTTAACCATTGTAATAAACTACCAAGGGAAGTGGTGGAGTCTTATCCCTTTATATCTTCAAAAAGACTGGATGTTTTCTGGAATAGATGACTGAGTCACACAAATTATTGGGCTCAATACAGGAGTAGTGGGTGAAATTCTATGGCCTGTGCTATGCAGCTGGTCAGTCTAGATGATTGAATGGTCCCTTCTGGGCTTAAAATCTATTAATCCAGGCTACATATGATAACTGGGGAAGATGTTACTTTTTATGTTTCCTCTTTAGCTTGAATGACTGAAGATGAAATTTGATAATGTGTTGAGAGAACAGCTCCTGTTGCTTTACAAACTGGAGCTACTTGTATTCTTACAAATTGCACCGTGTAAGTAAAGCATAGCTCTAAGCCATAAGGGGCATCCAGATTTTACAGTTAACCTGCAGGCCACATCTTTCTGCAGCCCCACCCTCACCCGTGTCTCTGCTTGCATTTGAATAAGATGTGGTGCAGCTTTTTTTTTTTTTTTTAATGGCGAATGAAGCACATTATGCAAATGAAGCACCAGGAGTACCCCAAAACTGAAAACCAAGTTAAGTAGCAGTAGATGTTTCAGATGCATTTGAGGAAATAATTGTAACTTTTTCTGGGCACACTTTTGAGGGTACATCTGTACAGCAAATGCTGTGCATGGGCTGGAGTGCCCAAGCTAGCTTGAATCCATTTAGCACAGGGAACAATAGCAGTGAAGACAGCACGGCTCAGGCTTCAGAGCAGGTAGTACAAGCCCAGTAAGAATCCTGGGTATGTATTCGGCTTCTTGTCTGCCCTGAAGCTCATGCTGCTCTGTCTTCACTGCTGCTGTTACCCATGCTAGCTGCGGGAGGCTGGCCCATGCACAGCTTTTCTGTACAGACATCCCAGAGAGCCTAATACCCCCAATGTGAACTCGAACTGTTGGAGTGCTTTTGCATTTGAGCTAAGAGTTGTTTTCCGTGCACAGACTACATGATTGGGTTGTAGGCAGCTGATGAAATATCGCTATGCCACTGAGGCTAAGCATATCACCTCCTTGCTGTGATCCCATCAGCTATAAATTGAGCAAGTTCATACTTGGTTTTCTTTGGAGGTCTTCATCCTAGATACTACAGGAAGCAGCATTGAAACAAGAGACACATTTTCCTTGTAATCTGGTTCTAGGTTGCTAAATTATATTGTGCTCAGGAAGGTGCCATCTCAGATGTAAAATCACGATCCTTTCCACTGTGGCAATAAAAAATCCATGGCACTTATTACAAGACTTGTGCTGTTTACACTAATGTCCTGACCAAAATTGCAGCTCTGATCATTACAATTCATTCTGCTCTTTTTAAAGATGATATACAAAAAGATTTCTTGAAAAATGGGTTTTGCCCCTGTTTTGCCTTTTTTATGATGTATAAAGAATGCCTGGAAAATTTATTTTAGTGTTGGTTTAGGTTTAAAGTAGAAACTAATCATCTGTTTTCTTTGCTGGTTTTGCAGAAGAACTTTTTGGGTTGTATTGTGGAGGTCTAAAAATATATGTTGTGGGCTCTAATACTTAATTCAAGGTGTAGAAGTTCTGGATCTTTAACAGAACTCTTTCCCCTGGAATCTGTATGCGGTGTTGGAGTTAAATAAGTGTTGTAAAAGTCTGAGTAAAAATCCCTTCCCTTATCAATTGTTCCAGTTAAGTCCAGCTCATATGCTTAAATCCTATTGACTTCAATGGGATTTCTGCATGTGCTTAAATGTTTTCCTGAATCCGGGCCCAGTCGTTTGCGGTGTTACAATTTCACTAGTTCTCTAGTCACTAAAGTCTCGTCCAGAATAGACATGAATTTGTAATTTAAAAACAACCAGTAGAAAAAGCTTCTTGGACAAAAGCCTTTCTAGAGAAGATGGGGAGGAAAAAAGGAAGTAGCCTAATCATTTTTGATTTTATTTATATATAAATATATATGCACACTTTGGAGATCACCTTTAAAGTTAGTGGAACAACTGATCAAGATAGCAAACATGGGGTTCACGCCGAACTTGAAAAACAGCTACCTATGGTTCTTATAGAGCAGAATCACTGGTGTAAGAGTTCAATTATTGGTACCTACTAGCACACCTAGATTCCTTCTTAAAGGCTTGAACTGATAGGCACATAAATGCCAGTTTTTACATCTCCTTATATAGATCTGGCAATCTTATTAAGGTGTCTACATCTGGAAGTCTGATTCAAAATATTTGATTTGTAGTAGCCACTCTTTTAATAGCCTTCATTTTTTTAAAATAATACACATGCATACAGTACAGATGTTTTTGCTAAGTTCTGGTGCCTCTTGTAGGATCAAGGAATAGCCCATGAAAGAACAATACAAAATGATGTAGACAAAATATGGATATATTTCTGTTCAATAATTTAATCCCCACATGCCCTATTTGCAGTGGGAGAAAAATCACATCTGAAGCAAAAGAGAGGGACAAGAGGCAATCTACACTAGAATCACCATTTGCAAAAAAACCCAAATTATAGATTAAATAAACGGAGGTGTTTGAAGCTCCGTCACTGTAGAGTGCTCTGAGGAACCCTGTGAGGAGTGTTCATGTGATTGTTTTAATGAGTGGAGATGAAAGGAGATGGAGCATCTTCTCTGAAGAGACAAGGAATGCATCAAAGGCAGGAACATAGAAGTGATTTAGTGGCCTCTCAGGGGGCCTTTCAGTAAGTTATACACTCCCAGATGAACACAAACCTAGGTGGAAGGGAGACAAACAGATGTATGATGATGTGGGAGCAGCGGGAAAGAGGTTTCCATCTATTCTATGTAGGTTCTTACACCCCGTTCATTACTGTAATATCTAAGCATCTTCCAATTGTGGATTAAGCAATGTGGCTAACATCTGTCTTGTGTGTGTTCTCTCATCCTCTCCCCAGGGGGAGAAGTGTGTCAGGTGTTTCGTTTTTTGATATTTTATAATACACACACACACGTTGCTATGTTTCTTAGCGAAGGCAGGTCAAAGGAAGTGCACTTGGCTTTTGGAGTTGTAGCCTGATTTAGGGTGTACTGATAATATTAATTTGGATAATATGGGTATTTAATGTATTAAGTAAATTTTATTTAATAATAATAATTATTAATATTAATTAGTATGGGGTTAGGCTCGCCAATCTGTTTGATCAGAAGATAAAAGTTCTTGTTCTGAATCAGGCTCCACAGAATTTATAAAGGACCCTCGGGGGTATGACAGGAAGCTTACACTGAGACAGATATAGTCTTAAAGACTTTATATTAAAATTAATAATAGTAAGTAAATGGTAAAATATCCAGAGTTACAAAGTTACAATTGCATTACTGCTATTTAAAAGATACATATGATAATATAGTATTATATGTAACAAAGCTTTGGTTAATATACTTACACACTTTTTTGATAACCTGGTGGTAAGAGACACAGGAACAGCCTTGTGGTTCAGGTTTTTCAGTTTTTGAGTGAGGGATGCAGTGCTTAGAAAATGCTAAGAGCTATCCAAGCTGACTAGGGTTTACTTGACTAACTTAAACTTAAATCAAAACCTAATAATCAAACTAAGAATAAAACTTAGGGAAACCAAGCTTAGCCTAGTTTCCTTGAAACTTAAAGTTTAAGAAGGACAAGTATAGCGTACAAATAGTAGCAGTCATCGTAGATAGATAGAGTGGAGGAAGTAAATGAGAATAAAGTGAGAATGGAGATAGTAGCAGTCATCGTAGATAGATAGGAAGTAAATGAGAACTGAGTAAAGTGAGAATGGAGATAGTGAGAGATAGAGATGGAATAAAGTAAGAACGGAGAAAATGCAGATAATAGAGAACGGAGCGAGAGCCTCTATTGAGGTGGGTTACCTCTTTTATAGGGCAAATGCCGGACCTCCTTCCTCTTATGCCCAAATTTTATTCCTCACCCACAGAAATGTTAGGGTACACTTACCCCATAGGCTGGTATGTATGTGCGTATTGATGACAGGTATGTACGCACATCAGTTTTTTGTGGTGTACTTGTTAAGTCTGTGGGAAACCCCCCTGTTTCCACCCTTTAAGGCTATTGGTTCAGGTAAAGGTCTCTAGACATCTGCGTGGGTGTTTTGTTTAATTTTACTTTTCTGGGTGAGGGTCTCAAAAGGTGTTAACTTCACATTAGCTTAACATACAGGGTTTTGGCCTGTAGGTAGATCTTGCATTACAGCCAAACTTACTTTTAATATAAATCTATAAACCTATTACAATACATTAAATACTTAAACTATAAGAAAAGATATATATACATATACAAGCAAGCAGGTTAGTCTTATAGGCTACACGCCCCCCTTTGACGGGGTGGTTTGCACCAATAAACCCCGTCACACAGATAGGATGTAGGTGGTTAAGCATTTATGGGAACAGTTTTAACATTTTCATAAAGATGATCGGCTGGGTTAGACTGAATAATAGTAATGTTTTCAAAAGTGGGAATAGGTGAAATAACTTAATTTCCTATTGAATAAAACAAAAATTTGGTTCTGTGACAGGACACTTCAAGGGACCATATTGGTACCTCTTGCTTGGTAACCATGCAAAATTGGTTATTTTCAGCATAGGTCACCCTCTCCATCGGAGTCTTTCACGTGGTCAGCCTCATTAGGCATGACGATGATGAATTCCATACTCACTCTCCCTGTAGTCCACATAGAACAGTGTTTCTTTCAAACACGTTACACCCACAGATGTACTGAGGCTCTTTTTAGAGCAACATTTGTGGCACTTTCCAAGTTTGAGTTGGAGTGTGATAGACCACCAGGGGAGGTGCATTAATGCATTCCCTATAGATGTTGTCTTTGAGGTGACCTATAGAATGGACAGCAACCAGTTGCCTGTACACATCCTTGTCTGGGTCAAACACTGGTAACAAGACTGTGAATGAGACATACAAGGATTGTGCCAATTTTTTGAAAGAAAACAACTGTCTCGGTTGGGGTGAGGTGTCACAGATCCCATTTTTTTTATAGCACCCATTGATAAATGCTGGCATGAATCCAAACATGTGGATTGTTCCTTTTCCAGCTTTTGAAAACACTTGGGACAGTACCAACTTAATAGTTGCTTATTTTTAATTAAGTTAGAAACCTTTTCCAATTTTAAGGATTGTAATGCATTAGTGATTGCATTTACAACATATTTTCCATATGCAAAGCATATAATTTACCTTAATGTTGATCCATGTGCTGATTATTGTTTAAAGTGATCAGCTGATTACCTTTATGTTGGGTTTCATTAAACAATTGGGTTATGTTATACATATTATAAACAGTAAATTGTTCTTTTTGTGGATAAGTTCTGGGTTAAATATAATAGTTTATTTTTTTTGTGTTGATATGTTCTGTTTCACATGCTTAGGAAATTGAGCACGACTGTGTCATCTGGTTTTCTGGGGTTGTAACAGTTTAGTTCCAAATTTGTGATTTTGGCTTAGTTTTACCCTTAGTGCAATAATAAGGGTGTAGCAAATTAGAAATATTAATGTCCATTTTATGGTTGCAATTTGCTGGGCTTCAATTGTTGCGATTCTGTTGGATGCTGTTTACGTAAGTTCTGAGGAGGAAGTTGCTTCTGCGACCTGGATGATTTATACAACTTTAACTGATTAATATGATAGATTTTGTTTTTATTATACTTGCCTTTTGTTAGTTTAATTTTATGCACTGCTGAACTGAGTTTATTAATGATTTGGAAGGGTCCAATTCATTGGTTACACAGCCTATGTTTGGGTGATGTATACAATATCAACATAAATAACAACATTACTTGGTTTTTAACTTTTCAAGTAGTCTCTCTTTGGTTTTTGTTAAAGTATGGTTTTGCCTTTTGTTTGGATTTTTTCAGTTTGGCTGCTACCTGCAAGTGGATTTGATTTAAATGTTTTTGCAGATTTTGCAGGTAGGTATTCATTTTGATTTCCTCTAATTGAGTGCCACTGGTGTGCCAAATTAGAGGTTTTGGTAATTGCATCAAACGGTGTTTTATTAGTAGATGCAGCCGGTGTTGCTTTCAACGCCATTAAAATTAGAGACATGAGAGTGTCCCAGTTACGTTTATTAGCATTAACCAGTTTCCTTAACATTACTTTTATAGTCTGATTGGTTTGTTTCACCATCCCAGATGACTATGGTCTGTATGGGATGTGTAGTTTTTGCATGACTTCCATTAATTTAAGACAGTTTCTAAAGAACTGTCCAGTGAAATGTGATCCCTGGTTTAATTCCTTTGCAGGGATCCCCCATTGAGAGAATACTTGCTCTACTAGGACCTTGGTGGTGGCTTTTGCAGTATTGGCTTTAAGAGGAAATGCCTCTACCCACTTTGAAAAAGGAATTGGTAACCACTAATAGGTATTGGTTACCTCTTTGAGTCCTTGGCAAAGGACCTACAAAGTCAATCTGCAAAGCCATCCAAGGACCTTGATACACCTGAGATTTTAATGGTGCATATCTTTTGTACAAAGGATTTATTGTTAGCAATCCTTTTCTTTCTGTTTTGGAAAGCTTTAGGATTACTTTTACTATTTTTTTATTTGATTTTTATATTTCTTTTAAATTCGGTATGAGGTTTACCTTGATGGTAATAACTAGAACCGTTAATAAAGAAATGATACCTATTAACAGAATTTGTTTTCTGGATTAATGGTTGGAAAAGCTTTTGTTTTTCCTCCCCCCTTAGATTCAGTTGATTAAAACTGGGACACACATAGGGCTCCCCTTGGTATAGTAGGGCAGTTGGTAACAAAGATGTTGTCCTAATAGGTTTTACTGCAATATTTTTTTTTGCAGCAATAATGTCCAGTGGGCTAGGCAAGCATTTGAGACTTGCCCATCTTTTACCCTATTGGACAGTAAGAACTGAAGGGGATTATGCGATGAGTGTAATATGATCGGGCTGAGGCCAATTAGAAAATAAAAGTATTGTATGGCCTATTTTACAATTGTTATACTTAAGTTTCATTGGTGACATTAAACATGAGGCATAGGCCCCAGGTTTGATTTTTCCATGCCTTTCTTGTGAAGCCACAGCTGCTAATGGATTAACACTTACCGCTACCTTTAGATGATAGGGTATTTTAGGATTTGGAGTGATCAACACTTAGGCCTTGACAATGGCCTATTTTAGCTGTGATACTGCTTCCGTGTGTTGCTCAGTCCATTTTTGTCAGACACCTTTTTTTTTTTTTTTCCCATTAGCTGGTACAAGGGACCTGCAATGGAAGCAAAATTGAAAATGAAATCCCTGTGGTACCCAGTTAAACCCAAAGAGGATTTTAAAGGGTTCTGTGATAAAGGCAATCTTTAGATTGCATCTACTTTCTGTTGTGCTGGGGTTTTACCCCATTTTTGTTAGGGTGAGGCCCAAGAAAGAGACACGATTGGCCATTAGCTGTGCCTTGGCCGGATTGCACTTTAGCCCTGCTTCCTTTAGGATTCGTAGGAGCTTATTAAGCCTTTTTAAAAGCTCCTTTTTAGTCTGTGTTGTGTGACAAAGTTCCTCCTCTATCTTGGTGGGTCCTGCGCTTATTGGCGGATTTTCTTGCCTCAGAGTTTCACCATGTGAGTTGGGGAACAGCCCAGAGACCTTCCCCTCTGGAAGAACCCACAGTCCAGGTCAATTGGGAGGTTTGGGGGGAACCCGGGCCCGCCCTCTACTCCGGGTTCCAGCCCAGGGCCCTGTGCACTGCAGCGGTCTATAGTGCCTCCTGTAACAGCTGCATGACAGCTACAACTCCCTGGGCTACTTCCCCATGGCCTTCTCCAAACACCTTCCTTATTTATATATATATCAGACCTTCCTCCTGGTGTCTGATAACGCTTGTGCTCCTCAGTCCTCCAGCAGCACACCCTCTCACTCTCAGCTCCTTGCGCCTCTTGCTCCCAGCTCCTCACACTCGCACCACAAACTGAAGTGAGCTCCTTTTTAAAACCCAGGTGCTCTGATTAGCCTGCCTTAATTGATTCTAGAAGCTTCTTCTTAATTGGCTCTGGGTGTCCTAATTAGCCTGCCTGCCTTAACTGGTTCTAGCAGGTTCCTGATTACTCTAGTGCAGCCCCTGCTCTGGTCACTCAGGGAACAGAAAACTACTCATCCAGTGACCAGTATATTTGCCCTCTACCAGACTCCTGTACCCCACTGGTCTGGGTCTGTCACAGTTGCTAAACACAGGTTATTTACATATTGAAACAAAACAGTTGTTCTGGAAACTTGCAACAGTACCCGCCTTATTTGCGTATGGAATAAAGCCGGAGAATTTTATACCCCTGGGGTAAATGTGTTCAGGAATATTGGACTCCCTGGAAACTAAACGCAAAATGGTACTGTGAAATGTATGCCAATGATAATGTTAAAAGCTGTTTACTGATGTTAAGGACAGTAAACCACTTAGCCTCTGGATTAAAGGACTTGATTAGATTTGGCATCTTGGCCACTGTAGGGGAACAAATGGGGGGTGACCTGATTCAGGCGTCTATAATTTAATTTTGAGATGCCAAGAACCATCTGGTTTCTTCACAGACAAATAGGGGAATTGGCAGTGAAAGTTCATCTACGTAGTACTTACTATGTTAATAAAGACTTGATAGTCTTTTCTATGTAAGGGTTTGCTAATTTTATTAATACAAAGGTATGATCCTTTCTTAGGTGACCTATTTGTACTTTAATGGGTATAGGAAGTGTGGTAACAACCTGATTACTTGCAAAAGTTGCAAGTGTTTTGAGGATCTAGGATCCTTAACATGGATAATGCTAATTGCTGCCCCAGTATTTATAATAAAATTTCTGTGGTGGCACCCTACCACTGCAGATACTGTGGGTCTCCCTCTTGCATCTCTGCCTAAAGGGACTATGACTACACTTGGGGCCAATTGGTGTCATGTCGAGTAATTTGTAGAGTATGCAGACAAATATCTATGTGTTCTCCTTCTATCTCTCCGGAGGCTGTCCACCAGAGAGAAGGAAATGAGTTAACGGAGGCCACCGGATGGTTTGAGGGTGCTGGGCCTTGGCCTTTTAATATCAGCTCATTTATGTGGGCTCGGAGTTTCCGGATATCCCATCATTGAGCCTCAAGCGTTTGCTTAAACATTATTACAACTGAGTTCTTTGATTTGGGTTTCTGCAGGCGTGAATTGTTCTGTGTGGCATCTGAAAAGAAAGGAACATGGTCCCAGGCCCCTATATAGGATTTAAACGCATAACTCTGTTGAGGGGCACGCCCACTCGAAGGTTCAGGGTTACTACGTGGGTTAGGGTCATTTTGCCAGTGCTGGTACCTAGGGAATTTAGGAAAACCTTGGCCTAACCCTGGGGGTTTCTCAATCCTCACAGTGGGATTAGCTCGAGGTTCCTGAAGTATTGCATTGGAGATAATCCTGGATGAGCAGGGTTAACTTTTCATAAAACCTTAATGTTTTATACTTAAGGCATCTTTACACTGACACAGGACATTTTTTTTTAGTCCGTTAACAATTACAGGTTGTTTTTTTAAAGGCATTCTGTTTTTACTATTAGGGGCGGACACTAACAAAGGAGAGGATATTTCCTCCCCCTTTGCTTTGCTCACCTCATCCTTTACTTCACTAGTTGCTTTCTTTATGATTACACTTAACTTCGCCTTTTGTGGTGCCACCCGGAGACTTACTTTTTTACCTGCAGACTGCTGATAGCTTCTGCACTGCTAACTTTCTTTTTTGACTTTCACGGTGGCTTCTGAGACTTAATCTCCAACTCCGCTCCTAAAGGTACCGTATCAGCCTGAGCTAACTCTTTTGCTCTACTTTTAGTTATTGGCCCTGCAGATTGTTTTATCTTCATCGGTTCCACCATGCCAATAGGGATGGGAACCGATTCTTTATCCTCCTCTAACACATCTTTTTAACTCTTTAATTCTTTCCAACAGCCGACCACAATCTGATTTATAGCCGTCTAGTGATTTTAAGCTGGCATCCAAAGTTTGCTGGACTTTTCTGAGTAACTTTAATTTTTTTATTTAATTTTTTTCCCAGTGAACTATAAGCTATGAACAGACATTTAACAGCTATTTTTTTTTACCAGTTTAGCCTTTCTTTTTTTTTTCTGCTTCATTTCTACATTAAATACATTATTTACAAAACCCCATGGGTTACAATGCTTAGATATTATCTTGCTATTTTTTAGCTGTTCTAAACCTCCTCCATGTTCCTGAATGTATTTTTTGGCAAGGTTTTCTAAAGCCATACTGCTGGCAACTCCAACAGATTTTACTCTTGCCCTTAATCCACTTACCTTAATACATAACATAGAACTCATTTGAATTCTAACACTTTACTTTTAACACTTTTAATACGAAATAGAGAATTCATTTCAATTTTACAACTTTACTAGCTTTTTAATAACTAGAATAAATACTCTGTTGGTTTACTCTGACATGGAAGGCGTCCCTTCACAGAAACAACAGGAAATAATACCCCAAACTGGTTTTCTATCTAGTTTAATAAGTCCCAAGTAAATGATAGAGGGGTGGGGGCGTGTTCCCCTCTTTTCCCTCAATGGCTCGTAGCTGATCGAGAGGTCTTTTCCCTCTGTCGGGACCTGCCAAACAGTTGGGGATACTGAGGCAGAGGTGCAGCCTGGGAGAGTTGTGGGGACTGAAGAACTATACAAGTTCTGAGTTATTGCGGCCTCTTGGCGGCAATTAATACATAGATTTATCAACTCCCCCGCCACCACTCAGTGTGGGTCATCGGGCCCGATGCTACTGCTTATATCTTATTGGTACTATTCGTTACAACTTCAACCTCCAACAAAGCCCCTTAAACGCGCGTATCACATTAAATATTATCACTATTACTTTATCTTGCAAGATTAAATTTAAAACTTTAAGTCAAAACTTTAAGTTAAACCACAATACAGAATGGAAATATTGGGCCTGCTGCCAAGCCACAGCCACAGGAAATCAGGTTCCTGTGTTCTTAATAGTGAGTTAGCAAGACACACAAATCTTGCTCTCTAACTCCCTGTAACTCTCATTCTTTACTTATGTCTCAGGTGAGATTTTCAGGGGTCTAAGGATGCCTGGAATCCCTGAAAATTCCTGTCACACACTTCTCAAGTCTCCTGGCTGGCTCGCCAGCCTGTAGCCTGATTTAGGGTGTACTGATAATATTAATTTGGATAATATGGGATTTTAATTTATTAATTTAATTTTCTTTAATAATAATTATTATTAATATTAATTAGTGTGGGGTTAGGCTCGCCAATCTGTTTGATCAGAAGATAAAAGTTCTTGTTCTGAATCAGGCTCCACAGAATTTATAAAGGACCCTCGGGGGTATGACAGGAAGCTTACACTGAGACAGATATAGTCTTAAAGACTTTATATTAAAATTAATAATAGTAAGTAAATGGTAAAATATCCAGAGTTACAAAGTTACAATTGCATTACTGCTATTTAAAAGATACATATGATAATACAGTATTATATGTAACAAAGCTTTGGTTAATATACTCACACCCTTTTTTGATAACCTGGTGGTAAGAGACACAGGAACAGCCTTGTGGTTCAGGTTTTTCAATTTTTGAGTGAGGGATGCAGTGCTTAGAAAATGCTAAGAGCTATCCAAGCTGACTAGGGTTTACTTGACTAACTTAAACTTAAATCAAAACCTAATAATCAAACTAAGAATAAAACTTAGGGAAACCAAGCTTAGCCTAGTTTCCTTGAAACTTAAAGTTTAAGAAGGACAAGTATAGCGTACAAATAGTAGCAGTCATCGTAGATAGATAGAGTGGAGGAAGTAAATGAGAATAAAGTGAGAATGGAGATAGTGAGAGATAGAGATGGAATAAAGTAAGAACGGAGAAAATGGAGATAATAGAGAATGGAGCGAGAGCCTCTATTGAGGTGGGTTACCTCTTTTATAGGGCAAATGCCGGACCTCCTTCCTCTTATGCCCAAATTTTATTCCTCACCCACAGAAATGTTAGGGTACACTTACCCCATAGGCTGGTATGTATGTGCGTATTGATGACAGGTATGTACGCACATCAGTTTTTTGTGGTGTACTTGTTAAGTCTGTGGGAAACCCCCCTGTTTCCACCCTTTAAGGCTATTGGTTCAGGTAAAGGTCTCTGCGTGGGTGTTTTGTTTAATTTTACTTTTCTGGGTGAGGGTCTCAAAAGGTGTTAACTTCACATTAGCTTAACATACAGGGTTTTGGCCTGTAGGTAGATCTTGCATTACAGCCAAACTTACTTTTAATATAAATCTATAAACCTATTACAATACATTAAATACTTAAACTATAAGAAAAGATATATATATATATATATATATACAAGCAAGCAGGTTAGTCTTATAGGCTACAGAGTGGAAGGTGGCAGGGTTGATGATGGTCCTTAGTTCCTGGGGGAGTTCATTCCACAGTCTTGAGCCAGCCCCTGAGAAAGCTCTGTCCTGCACATGAGTTTTACCTTATGGTAGAAAATTCCATTGTGCCACAGGAGCAAAGATGTTGATCATGGTCTTTATCCCAGAGCTTTAGTTGATCTTTTAGATACCTTTGGTCGAAGGCCATGGAGCATCTTAAAGATAAGGACTGAGACCTTTAAGCCGCTGACAGGAGTGGAGGACAGGTCTGGGGTGTCTGTGGCAGTCTCTGTGGCTGAGCAGACATGCTGTAGCATTTTCAGGAGGCTATTCCCATGTGAGCTAGGTCAGGTGATGAGAGAGACTAGGTTAGAAATGTGTTAAATCACTGTGCACAAATTCAGTACCACGCTCCCTCTTCAAACCTGCTGTGCAATGTGTCATGGGAAACCATCATACCTTAATCAATTGAATGCTTGAATTCTTAATTACCTCTGGTTATAAAGGACATCACTCATTTCAGACCCAAACATACCTAAAATAAGCTAAGGTTACAGAAACATACTGATATGGTGAACAAAATAGTCACACATTATTTCAAGCCTTCTCTAGTACAGTGGTTTTCAAATTATGGGTCATGACCCACAACTGGGTCACGGAATGTAAGGCACTGGGTCACGGCGGCTCTGGTCAGCACCGCTGACCGGGCTGTTAAAAGTCCCGTTG
Source organism: Emys orbicularis (assembly GCF_028017835.1). NCBI lineage: Eukaryota > Metazoa > Chordata > Testudines > Emydidae > Emys > Emys orbicularis. The sequence goes on from NC_088686.1 coordinate 117,048,073, forward strand.
GCGGTGCTGCCCGGCTAAGGCAGGCTAGTTCCTACCTGTTCCGACACCACACTGTGCCCCGGAAATGGCCAGCAACAGGTCCGGCTCCTGGGGGGGGGCATGGTGATCTGTGTGCTGCCCCTGCCCCGAGCACCAACTCCGCACTCCCATTGGCCTGGAACGGCCAATGGGACCTAGGGGGTCTGTGCCTGCGGGTGAGAGCCATGTGGAGCCGCTTGCGTGCCTCCAACTAGGAGCCGGACCTGCTGCCGCCCACTTCCGGGGCACAGCGCGGTCCATGGTGCCAGGACAGGCGGGAAGCCTGCCTCTGCACCCCGGCTGCACCGCTGACCGGGAGCCGCCAGAGCTAACCCCATGCCCCAACCCCACACCCCAATCCCCTGCCCCAGCCCTGAGCCCCCCCTCAAACCTGGACCCCCCTTCTGCATCCCAAACTCGTCATCTCCAACCCCAGCCCAGAGCCTGCACCCCCAACCCAGAGCCCTGACCGTCTCCTGTACCTCAAACCCCTCGTCCCCACCCCCAGCCCAGAGCCCTGACCCTCTCCCGCACCCCAACTCCCTGCCCCAGCCCAGAGCCCCCTCCCACACTCCAGACCCCTCATCCCTAGCTCCACTGGGTCGTGGGCATCAACAATTTTCTTCAGCTGGGTCGCCAGGAAAAAGGTTTGAAAACCACTGCTCTAGTACCCTCTGTCTTGGGATTCTCATTGTGATTTCATCACACAGTTGAACCGTATCACGTTTGGTGATAGGGTATACAAGATGGATAACACGAACAATAATTTATTCAGTGTAATGTATAATAGGTGTGTGCATATGTCTGTGTGGTATATCTTTAGCTAGATATTCAGCTGAAGTTCCTTACGGTGCTTGTTACTGTCTTTCTAAAATGGGCAGCTCCAGACTTTTTAATCAAAACTCTAAGGACAGATTATGACTGTGCATGGTTATAACTGAACACAGCATTTTGAATAGAAGTTAAAGTACTGTTTACTGTAGTCAAGCTAGGAAGGTATATGTTCAAGTATTCATGCCTTCTGTTTTGCTGGAATTGATCTGGTAGCAATGAAAGGCTTCATATCTCATCTCAATCCCCTAAATCCCTTTTACAGGAGCTGAACTGAAATCCCCAACTAAACTCATATAGGCCACAAATCAGCCAGTTGATGGTAACAGTTTTTATTAGTTTCTAAACCTGGCATAATTAGCCCTCCCCATCCCTTTAATGCTGTGGGAGGACAGAAGTTCTATTTCACAAAAGATTTCAAACTTTTGGCTTCAGTTCAAATTTAGAATGAAAACTGAAGATTTTGAAATTCTTCCAAGGAAAACTAAAAAAAAAAAAAAAATAGTTTGGGTTCAATTGAAACATCTCAACTTTTTTATTTTGTGTGATCTTATAACATATAATGCAAAATAAAAAAATTTCAAAAGAAAGTAATTTCAGCATGAAAAATCAAACCATCTCATTCTGAAAAATACTTCAACCAAAACAAGAACCCCAGCAAGCCAGAGGGGAAAATTAAACAAAAAGGATTTTCTCTTTAGAATTTATATATTTTAAATCAACAACTCTAAGCTTCCGTTTCTAGAATCAGAGAAAGAAAAGTGCTCATTTCATAGTTTCATAGTCTGCATTTTTCTCTAGGGTTCAAAGCAGATTTCTCTTATACACTCTCCACAGGGCTGGAGAAACAAAAGTACCGTACTCTTTTCCTTATGACTTAAAATAAACAAAACTCACATTTGTTCCAAAAAGAGCCCCTCTGCAGGCAATCTTCCTCAGAGTTGTTAGCTTACCAGGCAGTTGATCATCTCTTCCTTGTTATCTTGTGTGCTCCAGGCTGGCTTCCTTGGGGGCTAGTGAGTTCCAGCTATTTCCGGTCCTTGCTCAATAACCTTCGCTTCCCAGTATAGAACTTGAGCCTTGAACCCCAGGGCTTCTGAGTTCCTAGGGAGGTAACAAACCCCACGAGGCCCAGTAAACTGGAGGGGGCTGAGCCGGGGAGCTCTCAACTCTGGTCCTTCATGCAGGATCTGCAAGCTAGAACTTTGTTGAATCAGCAGCATCCCAAAGGCCTGTACCTTGACATCACCTCTAGCTTGCTGATGAGTCAGTGACCTCACAGTGGCTGTCCCTTGGCTTCAGTTTAGCAAGTTAGATGAGATGAGCCATTAACATCACAACATCTTGTGCTTTGGTATCCTCCCAGCAAGCCACAGTTGCTGATGGAATGAGCACACAAGCTGGCCTCTCCCTTGACATGAATCCAGCAAGCTAGAAATGCTAAGCCAGTGACCTCACAGTGGATTGTGACTTGTCATCACCTTGCAAGGTAGATATACTGAACAGAGGTTAATTAAGGGGGGAAAGTAGGAGTGCTGCTGCTCCTCTTCTGTTAAAGGCAAAGGGAAAGTTCCTTTTCCCTTTCCTTGGCTTAGAGGAGCTCAGCTTCTGCTTTATTAACTGGTGCAATGAGAATTTATCTGGTGAGAGACTATGAAGCAGGAGTACTTGATAGCAGTACTCGACAGCAGAGTTCATGGATCTCTGAACCTTTCCCACCAATAGGCGGAGCAACCTGGGCACCTGATGGGACAAGAAAAAATGTCCAACTGGGATTCCCTTCTCTGCTTCCCGTCTACAGGAAGATCTGTTCCCCTGCTGATTTTCCCCTGCTCTCCAAAGAAGCAGAGCCTTCTGCCTCCTATTTTCCTTTACCTCCGGTGGAAAAGGAAGACTCTGCTTTTGGCTTCCCTTCTGCAAGCCAGAATCCAGGGGAAACAACCAATTTTTTCTGTTCTGTAAGAAAGTATCTCTCTCCCTTGCTGTCTTGTGCGAAAATCTAGTGGACAGGGGACGTAAATAAGGGCAAATACATGCAAACTGTCTTGTACAGGAGCCCCACTAGAGTGGAGATCCAGGATTTGGAGTCAATTGTCTACGCAGAGTAAATGGTGAAACTAACTATCTACAGAATGCTCTCAAATGCAGAAAGTAAACATTGAAAATAGCAGATAACAGTGTTTTTTCCTCTAATCTCTTCAAGTTGCAGTAATTGTAGGGGGTCCGTGACAATAGAAGGTAAGCTTTTCATACAGGAATGTGACTTTTTTCCTCTCCTCTAAAAGGACACCACCAGTTGAAATGGATTATTTTTATATATTAAAATCCCTGGTCTACAAGCAGCCTGTGCCCGACTGTCTGTATTTTTTAACTTTGACATGTGTCTTTTGGCAGGTAAGCATCTCAGGCTCATTTGTTAAAGACCCTGAGAGCATGCAGGTGCAGTGTCGCTTCCTGACCTGGAAAAAGAACGAGGAGTACTTGTGGCACCTTAGAGACTAACACATTTATTTGGGCATAAGCTTTCGTTTAGCCCACAAAAGCTTATGCCCAAATAAATGTGTTAGTCTCTAAGGTGCCACAAGTACTCCTTGTTCTTTTTGCTGATACCTTCCTAACCTGCTGCCACCTGCAGGACTTCCACAGAGCGACGACGAGAGCTGCTGGCTGGGTAAGCCACAGATAAGGAGTCTTCAAATAAGTTAGTGGCTTTTATCAAGAGGATGGCAATCAATTGTTCTCCATGTCCACAGAAGGTAGGACAAGAAGTAATGGGCTTAATCTGCAGCAAGGTAGATTTAGGTTAGTTATTAGGAGAAACTTTCTAGCTGTAAAGATAGATAAGCACTGGAATAAGCTTTCAATGGAGGTTGTAGAATCCCTGTAATTGGAGGGTTTTAAAAACAGGTTAGACAAACTCCTGTCAGGGATGGTGTAGGTATATTTGGCCCTGCCTGGTCTACACTGGGGGGGGGGGGGGACTTCAGCTACATGAAGATGCTGTTGCACGAGTATAGATGCTATTGGAGGAGACCCTCTACCTCTTTCCCCAAAAGAAAAGGTTTCTTAGGACAGGGCAGCCCCCAAAAGCTATTGTTGGGCAGACTTTCCCAAAAACAAGCTATTGTGGGGAATCCCCTTGCCGAACAAAGAGCTGTTGCCATAAAATGCTGTTTCTTAGGCCAGGTCTACACTACCACGGTAGTTCGACAGCTGGCAATCGAACTTCCGGGTTCGATTTATCGCGTCTGGTCTGGACGCGATAAATCGATCCCGGAAGCTCTCGCCGTCGACTGCGGTACTCCAGCTCGGCGAGAGGAGTACCGCGGAGTCGACGGGGAGCCTGCCTGCCGCGTGTGGACCGCGTCTGAACCGCGGTAAGTTCGAACTAAGGTATGTCGACTTCAGCTACATTATTCACGTAGCTGAAGTTGTGTACCTTAGTTCGAATTTGGGGGTTAGTGTAGACCAGGCCTTAGTGATCTAGTATAACAGAAAAGCAATCTAATACCTCTTCTCACCTATCCATCTGCAATACAAAGGCCTTGTCTACACTAGGGTATTTGAGGAAAAATTCCTACCAGCGCTACCAACTATTCAGCTGAAGTGGCCCCACGGCAGCCCTAATGTAGACAAAGTTTCATTGGTTTCTAGCATTTTTACCACCTTGTCATCTTGTAATTGAAATGCTGCATAGAGGTTTGCTGCAAAGAGCCAGCAAACCTCTTTCTATGCTAGGGCTCCCAGTGTTAATAACATCAGTAGAGCTGAACCAGTGTTAGCAATGGTGGGAAAGCTTTGAGAAATTGACATAGGATAGACAGGGCCTCAGAAACACCTTGTAGATAGAAGCAGTGTCTGCGGATAATGGAGGAAAGCAAGCACGTTCTGCGTCAAGAAGTGAACTTGAAACCGTGGTTACTTCAGAATGTCAACCCATTCTCCTAGCCTGTGAGAACCTCTAGTGGGCAATGTGAATTTGCTGCTGGTTTTCTCTTTCTGTACTTAATATGTATTATGGAATTTTGGTTACAGCAGTAAAATAAAGGATAGATAGGAAAAGCAGAGGGTCTTTCTTTTTTAAAAGAATACTAACGTTCATTAGTATTTAAAGTGAAGTTGGTTTGAAAAGTCACTGTGTAAAGATGGGGTTGTGTGGTTCCTTATTGTCTCTGCATATTACTCTGTATTAAATATTTCATGATGTGTTAATCTTTAGCTGCCGTGCCTGTAAATTCAATTGGGGATGTGGCAGTCAAACTGGGTGCTATCCTTCTTATTCGTTGTCACCTGCAATCAAGCTTCTGCTGGCTAGATTACACCTGAGTACAACTAAGTCTTCCAGTTATGCCCTCAATGACATCTGTTTAACTGCCTTCAGTGGCTTTGCAGTGGTTGTATCATAGTAGCCATTTCTCTTGAAAATGTACAAGAAGGAATTGGAATAAAACTGTCTCTCTTTTGGCCCTACAATACTAAAAGGAATCAATAGCAGTAAAAAATTAAATTTGGGTACCACCCACATCTTGCCTTAATCTTTTCCATCTTGTAAGTTATTATATGTAGAGCTGGGCAAAATTTTCCAGCCAAAACTCTTTAGCAAAAAAATGCAGATTTGGTGATACCAAAACGTTTCACAATTTGATGTCAACTTCGTCAAACTGTGTTGGCGGGGGGGAAGGGAGGAGAGAAAATTTTAAAAGGGGGGGATCAATGTTTTATTTCAAAATATTTGAAATGAACTGTTTTGGTTTTTCAGTTCAAAACAACATTGTTTCAAAATTAATTTTATTTTAAAAATGTTTTTAAATGGTCATAATCAAAAGGAAACATTTTTGGTCAAAACAAAATATTTCATTCAAACTGAAACAATTTTTTCGCTCTTTGATTCACCAAAAATTTCAAACAAACTTTGTTTGCAGTTCAACCCGAAAGCAGAATTGCCAGGAAACCAAAAACTTGTATAGTTCTACTTATCTGGTTTCCACTAGCATAGTATCTGAGCACCAGGCAATCTATAATGTATTTATTCTCACCCCGCTGCTGGTGAGGAAGTGTCATCCCCATAGATAGGGAATGAGGCACAGAGAAATTAAGTGACTTGCCCAAAGCAGAGAATTTAACTCAATCTCCCACGTCTCAGTTTAGTGGCCTAACCATTGGACTGTCCTTCCTCTTGCTACCGCTGTGATAGGAATGTCTTCTGATATTGGGAGTGCCCATATTTCCTCCAATTTATTTTCTTTTTCCAAAGATCACCTGCTCACAAACAGTGGGGGTAAATTTAATTCAAATCTTGCAAGATTTCCTGGTTGCAAACCCACAAGAAAGCTTTCACTTTACTAAATACTGTTGCACTTGAGATGATGTAACATCATGTTGTTTTCCCGTGCAATCATTGTGCAATCTGTTTTCACTTTGATGTTCTTTCTCTTTGTATCATGTGGTTTCTATTCTTTCCCTATTTTGTTTCCTCCTCTCTGTCCCTTTCAGCCTTACCAACCGAAGTAGATATTGTGTTACCTGTAAAACTAATAAGTAGAAAAGGAAGACATTGATTTTTATATTTGTTACCTTCCCTTCTCTTCCATCAGTCTGGCCCTGAAACTAAGGATTAATGTGAGTGTCTGTTAATTAGAAAAGACCCTCTGCACATGAGTGAATTTCATTCTGAATGCTTTGATTCCATCCTCTTCTGGTGTCACACTGCATCTAGATTGTCCTTACGGCTCATTGTGATTTGCTTAGGGAAAATATAAGCTTGGATTTACTGTTTGAAGAGCAGCACTACTCTGAGAGGTAACTCTGTGAAGATGGAAGTGTATAGGAGGGAGTCCATGTTTGTCTCTAATTTCCATATCAAGTATGCTCTGTTTTCAATTGGAAAGATGTTGTTTTATTTCTGCCAGCCCTGCAAAAACAACTACAGGTCTGAGAGTTAACCTGGATTCTTTCCTTTTCCCATATCATCGGCAGCAATAAATGTTCTGTAGTTGAAATTCTACCCTCAGCAGGGCCGCCGAGAGCGGGTTCGGGCCCCCCAGCAAGGGCGGACTGGCTAAACGGGGCCGACGAGAGGGGGGGAAGCCGGGACCCGGGCCCCCTTCCGGACCGCCAGGCCCCGGTAATTTGTACCGGCTTCCCCCCCCGTCTCGTCGGCCCTGACCCTCAGACATACTTGGGTAATTCTGTTTTTTTCATATTTTGTTTCCAGTGACAACTCTGCAACATCCATTGCCTTCTGAGAGTTTGCACAGGTGCAACTGATTGGAATTTGGTAAACAGTTTTATAGACAATGCACAACAAGGATCGCTCTCTCATAGCTGCATATGGGTCTGCAGCACTAATGGGAGTAAAAGAAAGTAGTCACTTGCATTAGACACTAAGATAAGCAGATATTACTCTATATACACAGACAACAGATCTTTTGCATGAGACGGTACCACTTTTACACAATCACTTCTCCGAATAGAATTGCTCTTAAATGTTTTTCTCTCTCATCCAGAAATCTGGATGTTAATAGATTCTTGACTCAGAGAGGATTGTGTTTTTGGGGTGAGGGAAGTAATATCTTGTTATCCAGGGCAGGCTGACATTTTTCATACAAAATGATTTTCATCAATCAATGGATTTTTTTTTTTCAAAAACTCCAAAGCTTTTTGTGAAACTTTATTTATTTATTTATTTTTTCAAAAATTTTCTTTTCCTGGTGACTTCTTTTTATCAAAAACATTATAAAAATAGCTATTGAAAATTTTAATTTACCAAAGCACAGGATGTCAGTAAAATGACAAATTTCAATCACCATTTTGATAAGTATTTCAACAAATTTGACTTTAAAAATCTCATGAAATTCTTTAAAAAAGATTAATTTCAAGCTCATATTCATACCTAATAATAAAACCGTTATAAACACAGAGAGCCTTGGATGAAAAGTGCTATTAATAATAATCCATTTTGGGAGAGGTGTGTCAGCTTGTAGTAGGACTACACTTCCCAAGATGCACTACTGCCAGCTTCTGCTTAGCTGAAGCACTGTTCTCCAGGGACTGACTGCCAGTGTTGAGTGAGAAGAGGATAACATGGGACGGAGACACTGGGTCAGGACCACCAAATGCCAGCTGCTAGTAACCAGCCTCTTTGTCATGGTAACAACCAGAAGTGGGAACCTGTACAGAACTTGGGATAAGTAAACTGACCGCCTTAAAATTCTTTCTTAAAAAGGAACTGTAAAAGTTGTTTCTCTCATTTCAATTTTAGCACTGAAAAACTCTATGGTGAAAGAAGCAAACTGTATGAATTACTGCATCCTGAACTGTTATCGCTACTCCCCAGCATTGCCTTCTGTCACCGATAAGCTTTTGGTTTCTCAAGTGTCACTGTAATGCAACTATTTCACAATTCTGAACTAGCCTTTAAGTAAGAAATTTGTTGCTGCCATCAGACATGGTAGTTTTAAGATGAGGACAGGGATATCTTCTTATGCTTCTTTCTTTTTAAAAACAATTTTTATTGCACTTGGATGAACAATTTCTTGAGATGTGGGTGGTTTAAAATGTGTTGGATAAGCTAGAGCATCTTTGTAGTCGGACAGAAGCCTGTCTACTGAGACAGATATTGGATGGAATGTAACTGTTGGAATCTTCTGAATCTGTACTGCAAACCAGAAGTAATTCTATAGTTCTGGTTGAGTGGCTGTGGAGAAGCAAATGTGATGAAATTTGGTGAACTCTTCCAAGGAATTCTGGGACAACTGCATTACGATTAACTCCCCTTAAAAAAAAGAGAGAGAGAGGAAAACAAGTGAATATTGAAGTGAAACAAGTTAGTTTCTATAGTTGGTTGAAAAGACTGGGGGGAAAAAGCTTGGTAAAAATTTCATCGAAAAAAATGTAAATTCAAAATTTAGTTGACCAGCTCTAGTTGCAATACATTGTTCTCCCTTCAGAGAGGGGCTGTCATTGTGCCTACGAAGTATGTGACTTATTCAAGGTAGAATTGCACTCAAACCTGTTGAAGGGGGATGTGCTTAGCTCAAGTTTAGTTTATTTGTATTCTTTACATATGGATACAGACAATAACACGTATCAATAGTGAGGCCATGAGGATTTGTTTAGATTGGTATTTCTGCAGGAAATCTGAGCTGATTGAAGCTGGACTAAACCTTTTACTGTGTATGTATAACAGATTCTCAGTTGTAAACAGCCTAAAAGATCATAAGTGTTTTAAGTTCTATTGTATTGAAATTGGGCAAAACTGTTACTGTATATGTGGCACTTCCTAGTGGCACCAAAGGTTGTGACGCACCTCACTGCTACCTGCCCTAAGTGTGGATCAGTCTGTGCCTGTTGTAGTTCAGTTCCCTGAAATCACCAGCTTCTATCAACCCAAGCACTGCCTTCCAGGCCTCTGCAGGCCTTGCTCTCTCTGTGCAGGTTAGTAATAAGTACACTTCAACCCCTGAGTCCTTGGAGTACTCCCACAGTGTCCAGCCCTTAACCGGTGAACACTCACAGAAATACCAGGTTTGCTAGCCAAGGGGACAGTGTGCACACTAGCTTGTTCGATTCAGCTGAGGATCAACTCTTACGTAAAATCACAGCACTGAGCTAGATTTATAGTGAAAACAGTCATGAGTTTATTATCAAAGATTAAGATTTAAAAGATACGGAGTAAGTGTAATAATGGAAACAGAAATGGTTACATATTAAACAAAAAGTATAACACACTTCTTAGAGTCTAAACTTAACACACTAAACCCTTGTCTAAAGTAGTTTATCTCACCTAAAGCAATCTCCCAGCATCTCCAAGCAACGTGGCTGGGATCTCTCTTTCATGAATGCAAAGTGTACTGCCTTTTGCCTTCTCCTAATATTCCCCCCCCCCCCCAAATCCATTGTTTCCTCCCCAGAGTCAGGATGATCCTCTGTGGTTCAGTTTAGTTTCTGGTGTCTTTTTGCAATGTTGTAGTAGCCATGTTGGTCCCAGAATATTAGACAAGGTGGTCTCTTATGGGACCAGCTACTGTTGTTTGTGTCTCCAAAACCTGTTTATCAGCTCTGCCTTGAACACAGATTTTAAAACATATTTTCAGTACTTATACACAACTCTTTATCACCTGTACAGACATCTCACAACGATTGAGGATCAGAATGACATAAGCTTTTATTAGAGACCTTACATTATATTCTTTATGGATATATACTAGAAAGCGGTGTGCTAAGTGTAATGAGTATGTCAGGACTGCTAAGAGTTGCTGTTACAGAAGAGTGAACCCTTTGCCAGTTGGCATTGAGGGGTTCTTAGGGTCACAGTATATTTAATCTACCAAACTATACCTCTTGGGCAAAATCTATTGGTCATCATCTGAAAAGGTAATAGGGTTACACTTAGAATAGTTAAGTGTAATGTTTAACACATACATGCTTACTTCTGATTCTCCACTGTAGAGTTTGAGTTTCCAGGATGTCCCTTTGTGAGTGGAGGATTCTTCTCCTTGTGAATTTGGAAAATATTGCAGATTATAAAGGTTTTGTATGCATGTAATGCAGTTGTTGATGCCTCCCAGAACAAAGTTAATTGAACCTGGAGAAGAGGCATTCAGAGGGAAGCCTGCATCCAGAGACCCTGCTTCAGGAGATCAGGATGAACTCCTGTCTTGCCTCTTTCAGCTTTGCTACGCTAGGGTTTTGTTTTATTTTAAATTTCCCCACTGTTGCTATGACTATTTCAGCTCTACTCTTGGTAGCAATGGTGGGAGCACTAGCCTAGGTCAGACAGCCACCATCTAACAGGCTCTGAGCAGGTTAGATAACACAGTGGTTAAAACGTTGGTGGTCACTCAGTGTCTTATCTACAGTAGCACTATCCTTGATGGAGCTGAAATGATAGCAACACTGGGAAATTTTAGAGGAAAAAGGCTAGTGCAGACAAAGCCTTAAAGCACAGTGCAAGACTCATCTATTGACACTAGCTTTTCCTTAGCAGAGATGACAATACACCTAAGCTACTCTCCACTCCCCAAAAGACACTACAAATTGCTCGAGAGCAGGAGCAGAGAACGCAATCTGACCCAGGACCATTCTTGAAGCTAATAACATCCCCCTCGTGCACACATGTCAGAATTTGGTATCTAAATACTACAGGAATTGGTGCAATGTAAATCCATTGAAAGGGATGTCTGTGAAAACACGATTCCTCTGGTTTTTCCCAGTGATTACAATTTCCTCTGCTAGCAGAGTCCAACGGATAGAGTGAGTGGTTTCATATGCAGTAATTATACAGTACTGTCCAAAGAGTTTATTAAAGGGCCCCGGGGTTCCCTTCACGTGTGACTTTCAGGTATATACTGTAAACTAACTTTCTCGGGGAACAGGTTGTTTTTCTTCGGGCATGAATTGAAGTATCTGAGTATGCCTGATAGCATTTCATAAGATCTGCAGTAGTTGTTCTGTGAATTCTGCACTTGCTACTTTCCTTCCTCAGTAAAATCTCTGTTTTTCAGCTGCTGGGGTTGGCAGTCACCATACTGACCATTATCACCCGCTATGGGGCTCACTTCAGCATAATCAGTGGTGTCTCCTCTGAGGCTAACCCCTATAGAATCTTCCACAACGTAGGTAAGTGTCGCATTTTTTAGTCCAACTGAGATGTCCTGTGAGGGCCAGCATCTTTGGAGCTATGTAAAATTAGGGTGCAATGAAAGGAAATACAGAGACTTCACATGAAGTGGGATTCCAATTAGGTGTATAGTGTTGCCGCTACAGAGGCAAGGTACCTCTTTTCTATATGAGAAACACCTGCTTGGCCCTTTGGTGGGGGAACGCTGTTCATCATGCTTCAGCACTGCTGAGTCCACTGTTGTCCCCCATGCTTCATCTACTACAGACAAAGCATGGAGGGTGATAAATATTCTATAAGTAGGCCCAAAGGTATGGGAGGAGCTTCAGAATAGCTCACAATGGAAGTGAGAGGCTGGGTAGGACCACAGAAAGGAGCACATTATAAGATACAATCTATGGGGCCCTTTAAAAGTTTGGACATTTATATTTGTGTGGAATAGAAGGGAGACATAAGTGAACAGACAGTAAGGAAGGCAAGAGGAAAAAGATGGAGAGGTTCAGGCCCTGAATTCAGCAAGGTACGTACCTAACTTTCAGCACATGGGTAGTCCCATTGAAGTGAATGGGGCTAGTAACATGCTGAACATTACATATGTGTTTAAGCACCTTGCTGAATCAGGACCTTGGGGAACAAACAGGGCAAAGAAATACAGACAAAGAATTGGGGGAACAGAGAGGAGGATTAAGAGGACAGACTGGGAAGAGTTCAAGGAAAAAAAGTGTTGTGATTCATGAATGTTCATTGATGCTTTGGTTAATTGGCCTACCTATGGATAAACTGAAAAAAATACTTAGGGCTGCATTCTGATCTCATTTACCACAGGGTGAATCCAAAGTACTGTACCTGTACTCATGTCAGTGGAGCTAGTCCCCAGTTTTACATCTGTTTTAATGAGAGCAGAATTTGGCTCATAAACCAACCACGATTCAATTTCAGGTGGCAGCCAGCTGTGCCCTCACTCTCTCTATTTACATCCCATGAAGAGAGTAGGCATAAACTACTGCAGATGGTCTCACAGAATGGAGGTCAACAAAAATATGGAAGAGCTCAGTGTCTCCTTACCTGCAACCTTAGCTGAATTTACACTGGCACGATTGGAACGGTGTGATTAGAATGTAAAAACCGTCCCAGCCACGCAGCCCCAGCCTGGAACCAGGTCTTCATTCCATTTACAGCATGTGGCGACTTCTTAAAGGAGGAAAGGAGTGGGAGACAAAGAGGAAAATCAGAGAAGAGACTACAACAGAAAAGTGGAGGAAAGGAGGCAGAACATAGAAACGATAGATGTGAGAGAGAGAGAGAAATGCAAAAAAACCCCAAAAAACAAAAACCCTCTCTTCCTGGAACAGCAACTATTGTCTGTCACAAGCAGGAGTTGCTGCCTGTGACCAGCTTTATGTCAGACATTGATAGGTGAAAGGGTCATAGGGAAGGATCAATGCACCTAAGCTAGCAAAAAGAAAAACTTAAACAAATTAAATGGAAAAAAGACAGTAAGAAAGACCGGAGTGGGGAGGTAAGAACACCCTAGGCATTAAAATGCAATGGATTGCCTCTGTTTTTTGTTTTGGGGATAGATACCAGGATTTTCTCATTCAACAATATTTGAGGTTCATCTTTTTTTTTGTTTTTGTTTTGTTTTCTGTTCCCTCCATTTTGTTATGGCTACTGGGATGGTGCCTATCTATATCACACTCCCAGGGTTTTAACTTTTGGGCTTAAGCAAGTCAAACCCTCTTGTGTATTCTTGCTTCCAGGCTCCAGTTAAATATTATAATTGGTGGGTCTAAAGCCCCTTCACTTCCAGACTTAGGCCGGGTCTACACGGGGAGGGGGAAGGATCTAAGTTACGCAAATTCAGCTACGTAAATAACGTAGCTGAAGTCGACGTACTTAGAGCTACTCACTGTGGTGTTTTCACTGCGGTGAGTCGTCTGCTGACGCTCTCCCGTCGAATCTGCCTGCGCCTCTCGTGGCGGTGGAATACAGGAGTCGACGGGAGAGCACTCGGGGGTCGATTTATCGCGTCTAGACTAGACGCGATAAATCGACCCCCGCTGGATCGATCGCTTCCCGCCGATCCGGCGGGTAGTATAGACATACCCTTAGAGTACTAGTGCAATGCATTATTAGAAGTGAGCTCTGGATTGAAGAGCTTTCAGCATCAGTGTATTCCCTGAACTCTCCCATTGGGTATCAGCTAGAACTCTGCTCTGGCCAGGAAATAGAAGGCGACTGTTGCACAAGATTAGCAATGCATAAGCTCCTGATAGTGGGTACTGGAACTCATGCTCCTGTTCAGTAGTCTGTGATTCAGTAGGATCTTTATCTGAGCGCAGAGACAATTGTAAAGGGAACTTGTGATCTTCTGGCGAAAATAACAAGGTGGCCTGGCATGTTTCCAGGGCACGTGGTTCTGCTGGAACTATGGGAGCAAAGGGTCGGGGGGACACCGCACAAAGGTTTATAAACTTAGTGTGGTGGGACAAGTAAGCCATATAAAGATGAACACTGGATAAGTTTAAAGTCTGTTGCATTCTCCTGCAACCCAATCCCTTTGTATCTTGTCCATTTTTAGAGACTGATCTAACAATGCACTTAAGCATGTGCTTAGCTTCACGCACAAAAATAGTCACATTGAAGTCAATGGAATGACTCATGCATAAAATTAAGCATATAGGCAAGTGTTTGTGGGACCAGGGCCTTAGATTGTAAGGTCTTTGGGGCAGAGACTGCCCCTTATTTAGAGTCTGTACCGTACCCTGCAGAGCAAGGGTCTTCCATGATCTATATTACAGCTACATCCAATATGAGCATGCAGACCCCTTCATACTACAGTATTTTAACTCTGATTATTCTTCTCTGCACACACAGGGCTTATCTATATGAACACTTAGTTCCTGGCAAACTGGGGTATAAATCTACCCCATACTAATCTGCTGTGCACTAAGTGTCCATGTGGACACTGTTGCTGTGCACTAAAAGTTTCCTAGTGCACTATGATCTATCTCATTTCAAAGCGGCGTAGATCAAAGCTTTTAGTGCACAGCAGAAGAACGGCCATACTGAGTCAGAACAAAGATCCATCTAGCCCAGTATCCTGTCTTCTGACAGTGGCCAATGCCAGGCTAGTGCTGGGTAGATTTACACCCCAGATTGCCGCAAACTAAGTGTTCATACAGACAAGCCCAGGGAGAGGGCATTTTCCTGTTTTTGCTTAGTATTAGAAACTTTTAATAAAGAGATTAACTCAGTTTACCAAGATTACTTCCATTACCCAAGATGGTCAGGAATGCAACCTCATGCTCTGGGTGTCCCTAGCCTCTGACTTCCAGAAGCTGGGAGTGGACAACGGGAGATGGATCACTCGATTGTCTGTTCTGTTCATTCCCTCTGAAGTACCTGGGATTGGCCACTGTTGGAAGACAGGGTACTGGACTAGATGGACCATTGGGTCTGACCCAGTATGGCCGTTCTTGTGTACACCCTTTAACACAGTCCTTTCTTTTCAGATTCAGCAGAGCAGAATGTCTTCAGTTTCTACATCTTAAATCTCTGTCCTGACACAAAATTATGTCACCCCCCCCCTTAAGATTTCAGCAGGTTTGGGGGCAGGATGGGGAATGTTATTGTGCTTTTGCTGTGAGAGGGGACTGGCACTACCTGCCAAGATTTTTAGCTCTGTGATGTTCTCAGACTTCCCAGCCTGATGGCTTGAGGAGCAAAAATCCAGAAGTTCCTCATGAAAGGCAAGCTCTTGCTTATCAAAGGGGGCCCAACCCTGCTTAAGGGGAAAGAAAGGCAGCTAAGGCTTCATGTCTTCTTAAAACTCCAATGTGTGCCTTTCCTCCAGCGTTCTACAGCGGGATATGTCTGAGCATGATTCTGGTCCTCGCAGCCCTGCTGAGTACTGTTGCCACAGTGAGAGAATCGGTGTGCCTCATGGCAATGGTAAGTGTTTGGTTAGAGGGGCATGGGTGGGCAGGGAACAGCTTTTCCAAATTGGGTGATAACACCATGATGTGGAGATACAGGGAAGAGGCTTTGTCTGTATCCAGCTTGCTCCCCACACTTGGCTTATCGACCATTAAATGTGGTATTTGTAGTGTTGATTAGTTGTTTTGCCTTGTGCCCTAGAACACACATCATGCACACAGTGGGTTGCCTGCTGCTTTTCAAGGCATGGCTGTGCCTAACCTCTCAAAGTGATTCCAGGTGATGATTTTATCCATATGTGACCTGATTTTTCAAGATGCTATGTATATATGCCTCTGATTTGGGGTCAAGGGGGGGTGCTTATCTGCCAAGATGATGACAATTATTTTTGGTTTACTTTTGTAATGCCAACATTCTTCTGTAGGGTGTCCTTAATGAAGCATTTCTTTGTTTTTTCTGATATTTGGGTCAGATTTTGAAGTCCCGTGTTCTGCCCTGCAACAGCAATCTTAACTCCAATTTAATGAAGTATTTTGTAAACGTCATGATGATTGTGAGCTTAGAACATTTGGTGGCACCAGCCCAGTTTTGACTGCATTACCAGTTTTAGCATGCTGTCGAGGCTAGCTTTCTACCTAACTCATACTTTTAAGGAAAACTAATTGGAGTTCATCAGCTGGTATATGCATGAAATGGATATTTTCTCCTCAAAATGTGTCAACCACATAGTCATATCATTTGGGGCATTCCTGCCAACCTTCTCTAGCAAAACAACCCCCATCAGGCGACACATTTAAACCATCTGTTTTGCTTCGTTTGGGATTCCCAGTGCATCTACTGTCTGCCTTTCATCTTTCAGGCATTAAGCTCTTCAAGTCATTCATCTTCTGTCTTGTAAAGCACCAAGCATATTAACAAATAACACTTCTGCACAAGGAGAAGGGAGGGAGACGAGAAGGCAGTTTTTGCCCTGGTGATGAAAGCTGTATGCGTTTCAGCAGCAGATTCTTAGACCCTCCCTTGTTTGTTTTAAACCTCACGCATGGAGCTGCCTTGGCATCAGACAGTCCTGCAGTGCTGGAGGCAAGAGCGGGGTGTGTGCATCTAGGACGGGGGAGAGGAAAGCAGTGGAATAAGTGCCTAGTAGAATACAGGGGCGGGTGGGGGGTACTTTTTCTGATGTTGTAGTAATATAGTCTGTGAACTCAAGGGAAGCCTGAATGTGAACTGCAAAGGCTGGGAGTCACCAGTATACTGGAGTCATTGTGTGTGTGTCTGCTGCTATAAGCCCCGCAGTGTGGGTGGAGTCCTTTGCACTACCCATTCTCTCCCTGGAAGACAGAACAGCCCAGGGTCAGGGTGCCTCTTTTTACCTAGATCCATTGTGAGTGTGTCTGGGGCAGAGGAGGGGGGAAAGATAAGGTCTAAGCTTCTTGTTGACCCAAACAAGAAACTAGAAATGCGTCATTCCAAGAAAGAAAAACTCCAGCAGTCCTACAGGTTTCCTTCCAACTGAACAAACTATGTACTAATCCTCTCTTCCCTGCTGCACCACTAGAGGGTGTCAAGTTCTTAAAATAAGAGAGAAGCTGCCTGCAATCTTGTTATGAGCTGCAGT
Organism: Emys orbicularis; assembly: GCF_028017835.1. NCBI lineage: Eukaryota > Metazoa > Chordata > Testudines > Emydidae > Emys > Emys orbicularis. The sequence continues at coordinate 117,065,100 of NC_088686.1, forward strand.
ATTTTCATACACATTCTCACCACCATTTTGTCTGTCTTTCTCTCTAGTTGTCCCCCATAGTTTTAGTAGGAAGAACATTATCAGACAGGTCAGGTCAGATTGTACTGCCACCCTTCTCACCAGCCTCTTACACAGCCACTGCTCTGCAAACCAGTTTACTGCTGTTCATTCTGTGATGAACTTAAACTTGTCCTGTGTTTTAATTGTCAAAGTCTGAGTCCAGAGCCAGCTGCATGACAGAAGGGAGGGGAATGTCATGTTCAATCAGCTTCTTCAGATTTCATACATTAGTTACGTTATTTGTTATTTTTATTATGTTTGTACCCAGACAAGGGTTAAGACCCTAATGTACAATCTAATAACACAGTCTCTGCCCCAGAAAGCACACAATCTAGGATTTAGACAATAAGCAGCAACTAACAGAAGCAAGCCCAGTAGGGAGGATGAGGGAACAGTAGCAACAGGTATGAGTGCATGAATTAGAAATCACAATAGTTTTTGTAGACAAAGAGGGTTACCAGCCTAGCCAATGCCAAACTCTCAGAAGATGAGCTGTGAGTCCTGCTAAATCTGCAAGAGCTTGGGAGCTCATTACTAGCAGCTAAGCCTTGAGGTCCTCTTGCTGAAGAAAGCCTCAATGACAGTAGCTAGCAGAAGAGTTTTCAGAAAAAGGTGCAAGAAATCCCTTAATAGTCAACCGTGGAATTATCTGTCCAAAGGGGAAATTCCTTGCTAATCCCCACAAATTTTAGCTAGCTAACACCCTCCAGGGTTTGTGTCCTTTATACATTTTTATTCTATATGTATAATGTAGCAGGGGATGTTGTTGTTGTTCATATAAATGTCCTATCCTGGTTTGAATGTTGCTCAACTGTTGGCCTTTATATCTTGTGGCAGTGAGTCCCACAGGTTAATTCTCTGTGTGTGTTTTTTTGTTTTTGTTTATCCATGCAAGTGCTTTTCAGTAACTAATCCTCACAATACCTCTAGTGATCCCAAATATACCAGTAGGCAATTAAAGCAAATAGATTAAATGATTTACCTGTATCAGTAGAGGAGTTGTAAGGACTAGGATTAGAACTCAGGAGACTCTGGCTCCCAGACCTGGTCTCAGAACGCTGCAGCATACGCCTATGCTACAATGTGTTTCATAGAAAAAGTCTAAAGTCCCTTTTCTGTAGCTTTTTTGTTTATTGATGTACTGGACTTTTCTTCTTTGTTAATTATTGATGTAAAGAAGCCTCTCTGTATAAAATGGATCTTGTTAAGAGGATTTAATTATGTAATCAAACAGATAGAGGAGGAAGCTATAATATTGGTGTTCTTATATCTGTGAAAGTCAAAGAAAAGTGATAGGGGCCTCTCTACACACGCCCATTGTAGATGAATTGCTTTGATAGACTACCAACATGTGGTCCATTGGATAGCATGCTGGACTGAGCGCCAAGAGACCAGAGTTCTGTTCCTGTCTCTGATACGGTGTGACCCATAAACAAGTCACTTTACCTACCTGTGCTTCAGTTTCCCCTCCTGCGCTTTGGCTGTCATTTCTATTTAGATTGTAAAACCTCTACAGAATGGGTGGGTACAGTGCTTAGCTGATGGGGGCCCCAGTCTTGGTTGTGGGGCCTCTTGGGGTATGTCTACACTGCCATAAAACACCTGTGTCAGGCTCGCAGGGGATGGGCTTTGGGGCTACAAAACGGCAGTGTAAACGTTTGGGCTCTGGGACCCTGAGAGGGGGGGAGGGCTCCAGCTCTAGCCTGAACGTCTACACTGTAGTTTTATAGCCCCACAGCCCCAGCCTGAATTCAGCCAACATGGGCCAGTTGCAGGTGTTTTATTGCAGTGTAGACACACCCTAGGTTGAGGTGTAATACAAGTAATGATACAGGGCTTGCAGTAGTGTGGCTTACCCTGGTTTGAAACCAGGATAAGTCACATTGAAGGGAAGCCTCATTTTATACCGGTGCAGCACATCTATACCAGAGGGTTCCCTGTTGTATTTACACTACAAATATCCCCAGTGTAGACAGGCCCTAGTATGATACCCACTGACATTTAAATAGCGTGAGTGAACCCTACAGGACAGGGTGGTGGTCAGATCTTCAACTAGGAGCTGCATATGTAATTAGGTTAATATCCAGAGACTGCTGTGATACCAGGGAACTGGAAATGGTGGTCTGAGGTACTGCATTAGTGTCTAAAAAATCTTCTTCGACTGAGGGGCCGGTGAGAGTTTTATGGTCTGTCTCATCAACTGTGAGGGATAAGAACTGATACGGTATCCTTGGCAAAGCTTGAATCATTGCTTTCCAATGGCACACTCCATATCACTGAATCTAAACGTCCTGTCATTCTAGTAGTGTCCGAAGCCATGTCAAAATTGAAATGGAGGAGGAAAGGAAACAGCAGTCTCTCTAGAACGGCTAATATAAAGTAAAAATCTCCGACTCCAGCAGTTCTTGAGATACTGGGTATTGAAGTTTTGTCAGAAGTGCAGAGGAAGGGAAAGAAAAATAGAGAAAGAAAGTAATATGCAATCAGAACTGTGTGTCTTGAAAATCCAATAACTGAACGTTCTAGGGCTAGAAACACTGCTAGGCCAGAACAGAATGTTTTCAGGACCGGTAAACTATTCCAAAGACTGGTTCCAGCCCAGTGATCAAGAAGAAGAATCCTCAGTCCCTGTCTGATCCAGCTCAGCTTTTCGGTGTAGTTCAGAGTGACGTACCACTGTGGCAGGCATTTAGCATAAGCTGTTTACTTTACTGCTCCCAGATGTATAATTGTAGGCAAGTGTGTTAGGGATTCATAATAGTGCAGCCGTGCACTTCGATGCCTTGCTTTAGCAGTCATCCGCTTCCTAGGCTGAGCCTGTACTTGCATCAATTATGCACTAATCTACCTGGACTGATTTAAAGCTGTACTGCCTCCCGAAGAAACTGACACAGGTAGAGCCAGCACTACACAGAATTCTTGCTGCATTCAGTCAGAGAGCACTAAATTGATTTCTCATGCAGACAGACTCGTCGGCTTCTTAGTAGATATGGAGAAAGACAAAAGCCAGAATACTGCTTCCTGTCAATGGAAAACTGGGGGAGTATTTTTTTTTCTTTTGTACAGATTAAACAAGTGATGAAATAAAAGTCCAGTTAATGTAACTGTACCATAAAATATATTGACTCTGATCAAGGAGTGTTCAAGCACAGCTCAGGAGGAAGAGTGCAAGGATAGTTTGAAGCCAGCCTAACCACTCCCCTGATCTTGGGCCACTGTGTTGGGCCCAGTCACCTGGCATAAGAGCAGCCTTCATGTCTAATTTACTTTAGCTTCCCATATCCCCAAGAGACTGTTACAGCTCTTGGGGATTGCTAGGGCATAGGGCAGCCCCTATTCTGGCTACAGGAGTGGGTTGTAGGAGCTGTTAAACAGTCTCTGCCACCAGAGGATTCTCCTTAATCCAGAGTGACCCTCCCATGGCGGGATCTACCAGTTCTGCTGGTGTTTTGCATTAGTTGAGTGGTGCAAAGCAGCCCCACCACAGCTGAGGATAGGGCCATTAATTGTATGCAGCATTAATTGAATGCAGCATAAGATCTGAGTTTGACTGCACTGAATAAGAAGGGAAGCTGAAGTCTAGCAAGGTTTTTATTTGAAGGGTGAACGTGAGAAAGGTAGATAAAAAGATAGGCCAGTCAGGGGATGGGAAGACATTTCTATGGATCCTGCCAAGTCTACAGAAGACAAATTGTTCCTTGCAGCAAGAATGAAAACAAGGTAATTCATAAAGGAGTAATTGATTATTAGCTCAGTGACAGCATTTGATGGGGCTGAATGTGTTACATCTCATAAAAGAAAATGTACTGCATCATCTTGCAACAAGCTCATAGCAGTCTTCTTAGAATCTGGGGGGTGTTAAGAAGAGGCAACCTTAGCTGTTTGTATTTAAATACAACTTCTTGTTTTTAAGAATATCTTCTAATATAATTATAAACCCTCTGGCTAGGAAATGAACAAGCAGCCTGTAATTCATTTATGAGTACTTCTAGGAGTCACATAATTGTATATCATAGAATGGATGGAGGGAGATCTCCCAACAGGGAGCAAATTTCAGTACTGGCAACAAACTACATAAAATAAATACTGGTAGAGCAGACGCTGACAGGCAAAGGAGTGGGCAGACACGGTGGGAGATGTGGAGAAGGGTCTTAAACTAGATAATCTGAGACATTTGAGAGACTTTTATGAGGCGTGGAATTGGTTGGGGGGGAAAGTAGAAAATGTTTTGAAATTCTTTCCATTTGGCAGCATTCAAAATAAACCAATTTTGGCAGGGGAGGGGAGGTTATGAATTTTTTTCAGTATCTTTATTGAAATTTTTAATGAAACCTTTTTCATAATAACTTTTTTTCATTTTTCTGAGAACCATATTTTCATATTGACATTGAGTTAAAATACCTTGGAAAATGTCATCAAAAACAGGTAACTTCAATAATGCTGATAATCTTTCATGAGAAGTATTGGTGGGTTTTTTGTTTGTTTTTTAAACCTCCTTTTTTCATTGTGGGGAAAAAAATGTGAAAAATTTGACTAGTGAGTAGTAATCGGAACAGGTCTTGAACAGCCTGGTATGCTTCACCTCTCCTCTAGATTTCATTCCTGACTCCAGTTCTCTTGTGCTTTCAAGGGTTAAAATTTCACCACTGTACAGTCAGTTTTATTGCTATGATCCAGTTGTGGGGAGTGGTGGAGAATTGTCCCTTCAGAAAGGAGAGAACAGAGGGGCAGTGTTGTCTTTGGCTCTGTCTCAGAGCCATGACATCACTCCTCCTGGGCTCTACCCAGAGATTCTGCACATTGTTGCAGTTCCTTGCAGCAGCTGTCAAACAGCAAAACAGATAGTTCAGTTGCTGCTGCGATTCCCAGCTTTGTTTCCACTAGCAAAGGGACACGCGTGGGTCATGCTCCCGGCGCAGGTTCTCTTAGCTCCTCTGTTAAAGCCTACAAAGAAATCAAGAACTAGTGGTGGCTAGTCCATAGGGAAGTTTAACTGCTATAGCTCAGCCTCCTCCAAGCTATCACATTGTATAGTTCTTTGTATTGACACCTGGCAGCATTTCTGTCTACTTGCCTTATAGTTTTAGGCTTTGGAAGTGTGGTGTGTTATAATATTTCAGCTGCTTATTGGACACTGTGACCTCACAATCCATGGTGTCAGATAGTTGCCCTGGAGAGCCTGAAATATTGTCAGTAATAGTGTGCATTTTCAACCTTTTTCTCATAGACTCATAAACTCTAAGGTCAGAAGGGACCATCATGATCATCTCTAGTCTGACCTCCTGCACATTTCAGGCCACAAAAATCTCACCCACCCACTCTTGTAATAGACCCATAACCTCTGGCTGAGTTACTGATGTCCTCAAATCATGGTTTAAAGCAGGGGTGGGCAAACTACGGCCTGGGGGCCACATCTGGCCCTACAGACATTTTAATTTGGCCCTCGAGCGCCCGCCAGGGAGCGGGGTCCGGGGCTTGCCCTGCTCTGGCGCTCCAGCCAGGGAGCGGGGTCAGGGGCTTGTCCCACCCCGCGCGGTTCCCGGAAGCAGCGGCATGTCCCCCTTCCAGCTCCTATGTGTAGGGGCAGCCAGGGGGCTCTGCATGCTGCCCCCGTCCCAAGCACTGCCCCCGCAGCTCCCATTGGCCAGAAACCATGGCCAATGGGAGCTGCAGGGGCGGTACCTGCGGACCGGGCAGGGTGCAGAGCCACCTGGCTGCACCTCCGCGTAGGAGCCAGAGGGGGGACATGCCGCTGCTTCTGGGAGCTGCTTGAGGTAAGCGCCACCCGGAGCCTGCACCCCTGACCTCCTCCCCTGCCCCAGCCCTGACCCCCTTCCTGCCCTCTGAACCCCTCGGTCCCAGCCCAGAGTACCCTCCCGTATCCTGAACTCCTCATTTCTGGGCCCCACCCCAGAGCCTGCACCCCCAGCCGGAGCCCTCACCCCCTCCCGCACCCCAACCCCCAATTTTGTGAGCATTCATGGCCCGCCATACAATTTCCATACTTTTATAACATTTCAGTTAAAACATCCATTTAATGAAGCCATAGAAAAATTTCCAAAAAAGAGTAGAAATATTTAAAATGTTGACAAATTTTCACAAAATGTTAGTTTTCAATAGAATTCTGGATTCAACTTCAGGATCCATGGGCCTTTAAACATTTTACTGTCGTGTTTCTTTTAGGTAAGCAGGATCTACTGGTCTCATCCTCATGACAGGCATCCCCCCCTTTCACTCAATCTCCAGATAAAGTGTTTGTTTTGTTTTCTGCAACTAAAGAGATGGCTTTTCTAACAGCCAGTCCTGGAAACTTCACCAAGAATAGGAAAGTCAGCCTGCATTCTTTCTGGCTTCTTCATCATTATCACTATTCAGGGTCAGTCCTACACCTGCACAACCCCCACTGGAGTCAGTAAGAATCAGCTTGGCTTTGCAGTTGGAACTTAGTTAACAACTCTGAAGCACAAGCCAGAGTAGAATCCAGCTCACTCTCTCATAGCTGTTGGCTCTGCGGTGTTATTGAGGCCAAAAAAAAAGGTAATATTTTTCTCTCTCTACTGAGCGGACAGGCTCTGAACACACAGGGAGTTTGGATCTCTTGAGTAGGAAGGTGCAGTTTTTCACATAGTCTCACTTCAGAATAGAACCACATTTTAAATCTAATTTCTTAATTTCACATTTTTCTTTGTAGAACCTGAAGCAATAGGTTAGCAATTCTATAGTACACAACATGCTCTTCTGCTGAACATCCTTAAAAGGCCACTGTGTAGTTATGGTCCCTGCCAGGGAATTTTAAAACTATTGTGAAGCTGGCTTCCTTTAAGTGATTGAGATTTTGAAGGTTGTTTAAAAGAAGTTAACTTTTAACTGTGACTTGCATTAAACCTGCCAAAGCCAATATAATTAACTATTCTCCTACTGTGTTTTCACATAAATGTTTTCAGCCCCTAAGAGGAAATGCTGCAAGTAACAGTGCTTTCTCTCTATCCTCAGGGATTCTTCTGTTTTGCCATTGTTTTCTGTGCACTGATACAGGCTGCATTCTGGAGATACACCAACAACAGTGAGGTAAGTGTTTCTTACTAAGAAATACCAGTCATCAGATGGTGATCCTATAGCAGTGACTGCTACCAAAAAAGAAACACCTGTTACATTTGAACGTTGAAGATGACATGAAGTTTTAAATTTTGTTCAGTACTGTTGCCTGATCTTTAGATTATGTATTATTGAATACTTAAGAATCCCCAGTTATCACTCTCCGGGTAGACAGGTACTTGTTCCAAGATCAGGCCCAGTATTATTCAAATTATTATATAGTTGGGAACCCCAATGTGCACAGTTGCAACACTCACACACTATAAGAACTCTTCGATTTACAAATATAGTTTATTAATACATTTAGCACAATCACAAACACCCCAACTTAATAAGATAGAGATCCTACAGAATGTACATCTGCACATCCATATACTCCCACCATCGCTTGTAGAACAACCTGAAATGATTGCCATCGTCTTCCTCATCACCATCACCTTCCCCATTATCACCAGTGGCCATCATTCTGGCACCTCCCAAGGACTACATCTCTCTCTCCTACCACCCCCTAGGCTGGGATGCCACTTTTATAACATGTTACGCTGACGCCACTATGTTTGATGCATATTCAGTAGGGGATTTTCCCCCTTTTCCTTATTTGTATTTCCTCACTTTACTAATGTTGGAGTGTCTTTTTCCTGTAGGTTAGTATATCAATGATCTCAACTTATTATCATATGCATCAGTTCATTACCATGGCCTCTTGTGGTTAGGTATCACATTTGTTATTTCTGTCCTCCACTGGGTGGCTTCGAGTTGTGGTGTACCTGTTAAGCTTAAAAGAGTATGAACATAGGAAAGCCCCTATGCCAACCTGCTTTAACACATCCTCTTTGTTAAAGGTCACAACCATACACAGATCTTATGCTTTAACTCATCACCATCTAACTAGGTGAAAGGTCCCAAACATATGTGTGCTAACTTTGCCTTAGCTCAACATACAGGATGTTGCCTGCAGGTCCCTTGTGTTACTGCCAAAATATACTCTAATATAAACCTATTATAATAAAACAAATAATCAAACCCATAAGAAAAGAGATATATGTATGTATATATATAAGCAAGCAGGCTAGCCTTAGATGTATCTCATGTACCTGTTTTGTACATCAGTTCATTGCTGGGACACTTCTGTGGTTGAATTATGTACCTGTGGTTAGAATTGCCCCTTAAACTCTATTTCAGCTCCCCATATACTTGGGTTTTCCATTGGGCCGTTTATCTATGCAACGTTTATCTGTTCAAAGTTCATAGGTGTCAAGCCTTATGCTAACTTGCTGTAGCCAATATCTTACAGGACACAGGCCTGTAGGGTTTCTTGCATTACTGCTGAATATAATGCAAAGCCTTGAATATTATAAAGGCAAACTAGCCCACTGGGCTACAGTACTTAACTATTCAAATAGGCATTCTGTAAATCTATATAAACTTCACTCAGTTGTTCAAGGTCAATATCTTGCTCTTCATCTGCTTAGTCCTTGTGATCCTGAAGTGCCCTAGATTGCAGTAGCACCTGGTCAATGAGTTGAATGTGGGTGATATTAAACATTACGTTTTGTGGATTATGATCTGGTTGATCCTACTAGTTCTTCCCTTTAGGGCAGTAATCATGGTGGGTGATTTTAAAACTAGTTTGCCAGGAGAACAACACACAATGAATGACCATGAGACTTTTTCCTGTAATGAGAGAGCACAATTCACTCTTAAAGCAACAGAACACATTTTGATAGATTATAAAGCCACGAGGGACTATTGTGATATTCATCTAGCCTGACCTCCTCTAAACTGCACCATAGGATTTCACTGTAGTATATCTTTTTGATTTAATTTTTTTTCTAAATCTTGATTTTAAAATGTCTAGAGATGGAGGATTCACCATTACCCTTGGTAAATTGTTCCTATGGTCCCTCACTGTTAAAAATTTACACCTTATTTCCATTCCTTATTTGTCTAACTTCAATTTGCAGCCATTGAATCATCTTATACCTTAGTCTGCTAGACTGAGAAGTCCTCTATCAAATTTAATTCCCCAAGTAGATATTTACAGACTGTGATCAAATCACTCCTTAACCTTCTCTTTGTTAAGCTAAACAGATTGAGCTACTCGAGTGTATGCTTTCTTAATCCTTTAATGGTTCTCGTGACTCTTCTCTGAACTTTCTCTAATTTATCAACATACTTCTTGAATTGTGGAACTGAACACATTATTCCAGCAGTGGCCACTTCAGTGCCAGTTACAGGGGTAATGTAACCCCCTCCTCTTACTTGATGTTCCCTTGTTCATACATCTAAGGATTTCATTAGCCCTTTTGGTCCTAATGTTGCACTGGGAGCTCACTGTCAGTTAATTATCCATCGTGACTCCCAAGTCCTTTTCAAAGCCCCCCATCCTGTATGTACAGCCTATATGCTTTGTTCCCAGATGCATGAATTTACATTTGGCCATATTCAAGTAGATATTGTTTGCTTGAGCCTAGCTTGCCAAACAATCCAGATATTTTAAAACCGTAGTAATTAAGCTGTCAGTAACCCTAACTATTTGGAACCAGCCTTTATTTCCTTAGTGATTAAAGCCAACCAATAGCCTCTTTACCATGAAATGCAGAAGCTTCAGTAAAGTTATTGCTACCTGGAATATGAGCGCTGAAGAAGTCAAATGGAATAAGACTCCAATTAATAATTTCCCAGAACCTGGGTACACAGAGTAATCATTGAAGCCTTTAAGTTAGTTCCATGCGAGAGATGAATGATTAGAGTAATCCTGTGGGCAATCTTTTAGAGAACTCGTATGGTATTGGAAGAAATTGTTACCCTTCTGATGTGACACACAGAACAATTTCTTTAAATCCTGTCATATGACTGCATGGTGGTTCTCTTCAAACCTCAAAACAGGACTGAAAAACTACCCTTCTTGGCAGGATTAGACAAGAGGGAAACAAAGACCCACACTAGGTTAATGCAGGTTACAACTGGCCTGGGAAATGTGTTCTGAGCATCCCAAGTCTACAGCAGTTCAAATCCCTGTAAGGGCCACCTGGATGGGTCATTAAAAGACGATCTATTAATATCACATAATCACCACCCATTTGTCAGCCTGTATTTGAGAGGCCATTGCCTGCAATAGTGAATGTATTGCCCATCAGTACTGAGTGCACTGAGAAGGTTATGAAAAGGATTTTTGCGCGGTCTTTGTGTATTTTCCATAGCTCTAGCTAAAGCTTTTAACACAGTGACTTTTTCATAAGAAAATGTTTAGCATTAATCAATGCAGAAAGGAGGCCAACATCCCAGCTTGGATTCCTTTGCAAAATGTGCTTGTAATAAGAGATTAAAAAAAAAAAAGTTCAGAGTTGCATATAGTTGGCCTTAAGAAATTCCACTACATAAATAGGCTACTTAATGACATTTTTGATGTCAGACATAACGGGACGGGGAAACTTAGATTTACAAGAAAAACAGTATATTAAATTAATATAGATATTTGCCCCCAAAAAATGTTTTGACAAGGAGTATTGTGAGGTTGGGGGGGGGGGGATTTTTTCTGCATATTTTCATGTCACTCTGTCACAGGATGACATGAAACAAATTAAGTAAGTCCATTTCCCCTGTGCTAGAACAGGAGCTCCCATTTGATCATTTAAGAGGTCTGGGCAGCACATGGAGGGGCTATACAGGACTAGAGAGAATCTGAGGGGCAAGACTCAGTGTGAGAGAAAGAGACCTGCGGAATCCGAGCTGTCTGACTGGGCATCAGGGACAGATGAGAGCTGCCAGGAACCAGAGGTCTGTGGAAAGTCCCAGAAGGAAGCCAAAGGGGTTTGTTGGCTGATTTTCCCCAAGCCAGAAAGCCAGGGGCTGGAGGATATGAGAGGGCTGATGGCAGAAAGAGCAGCAGAGGGAGATGCCTGCTGTCTCTAAGCTGGAGAGCTGGAGCCAAGGGCCGGAGAGGGCTGAAAGCAGGGGAGCAGCAGAGGGGCTCACCCACTGATATCTCCACGCCAGAGAGCTGGGCTCAGAGGAACAGTGAGAAGGCCAGAGGGAGTGAGGGATTCTCCCCTGGTAAAGATGATCTCCCAGCAGAGAGGTGGAAGGGGTTCCCGCTGGGAAGAGCGGAATTGCACTCCAGCTGAATGGGCTGAAGTGGCTGCCCTGGCAGAGCAACACAAGAAGAGGACAGATGAGGCACCTAGGTGTGGTGGAAGATACTGGAGTGTGGTATGGAAGAACTCCCAGCAGAGAGAGTGGTGGGGATGCACTCTGAGAAGGGGTTTAAGGACTATATACACTGGATGTGTGAAATAGACTATGTTTGTAACTTCTGTCAGGAATTTAATGAACTGTATTTTGGTGATACACTGACCCCAGGGAGGGGTATTATTCAGGCAAGACAGCCTGAAGTGGATTTACTGGGGATTTTGCAAGGGGAAATTGAGGTAGGTGTGCATGTCATGCTGCAATGTGGTGAAGGGGGCATGCCAGGCCAGACTGCTCTAACACACTTGTTACCTTTTTTTCGCCCCAAGCCACCCTTTCAATAGGAATTGCTGGGCTTCTGCTCTGATGTCTGCTCAGTGAGGATTTTGAACCAAAATTTTTTTCATGGGATGAAATGGCCTATTTTTTTTCAAAATAGGCCAATAAATGTTTTTAGGGATCTTCAGTATTTCTAATGAAATTGGAAAATGAAGAATTTTAGTCCACCGTCTCTCTTCCCCCCCCCCCCCCCCCCCCGATTTTCATTTTTACTCTGACCCATTTTCAGTGAGAAGGAATAAAAGGGGGGGGGGGGCGCTGAAATGGGGAAAAAAAATCTCAAATGTGGAAAACATGCAGACTGAAAACGACTTCAGATTTTCTGAAATTCTCCCCTCATCCCCTCATAGTTTGACCAGCTCTAAGTTGTCTTTTTTTCAGTGGTGTGAAAGAAAGGATCAGTACCTTCTTATCAATCTAATATCTTCTCCATCAGTGAGACAGCTGGGCATAGTTGTTGACAGGTAAGTTTATCTAATCTGCAAGAGAGCAGAAAGAAAGCACAGCACTTTCTCCTTTGCTAAAAGCAGTGAGGATCTACCCCTCCTCTTCCTAGCTTGGGTCAGCACACTCCCCCAATTCCTTGTCTGATGTAGTGAGTGTGTCCCCTCCTCCTTCAGTCTGTTATAACCACATAGTGAGGTGGCAGCTTCTTCTCTTTCCTCAACGGGCAGAACTGAATTTGTCAAAATGAACATGTGTCCTATGATGATTTATTGAGTCTGCTACTAGTGAAGTTCTCTGCTTTATCTGTGAGAAAAGGAAACAATTCTGCTTATTACACGACATCCTTTAAAAAGCTTGGCGAGCTGAAACCTGGATTTACCATCTCTTTATCTTTACAACATGGCCTTTCACACAAGATGCATTGTAAAATGGTTCAACTGCACTGGCTTTGGTTTAATATTGAAAAGTAGCTGGCAGCATCATTTACTGTGCTACTTGCCTTTCCCATCATACACAGCTTCCTACACCATTAAGGGAGAATCCAATTTTCTCAACAATGTGGAGTCATCTACAGTAAATTTCAACACTTCCAAGATCCAATCTTGCTAGCTCACTTTATGTAGCACTATGGGATAACCTGTGCCTTAAAGGTAAAGATAAAGCAGCTGTTAAAAATGTGGAGTTGGTAAAAGGAATATTCAGGATAAAGGACATGATACATGGTAGAAGAGAGTCCTTTGAATGCATTTGTAATGAATACAAGGTCAAATAGCATTTGCTTTCTCCCTACAGTTACCCTCACAGATATACTTACAGATAAGTAGAGACTTTGTCTTAACATAACATACACTCCATAAGAGGACGTAATAAAAAATATGGTAACTCAATTCACTTTGTAGAAAATCTCCTAAATGGGCTGAACTTCCTGCAGTAGCCTGTTAATGATTAGTCTGAGAAAAATGGAGAAAAGAGCTGAGTCTTCCTATTTCAACGACAGACTGAACACAGATACTTCAGGCTCATTCTCTTTCAAATATTCTCCCCCCCCCCCCCCAAAAAAAAATTAAATGGGTACTAGTTGTTTCCTAAGGGCCTACTGTAGGCTGGTCTCGTCAAACAGAGCAGATTTTGGAGGTGCAGACAAAAAAAAAAAAAAAAAAGCCAAACTTTTATACTATGTCCATTTGTACAAAGTTGCACAACTATTTAGATCTATACTTAAAGCACTTTCCTCAAGGTTGGTCACTGACATTTTATCCTTGCCCAGTTTGTATGTGCTTGGGATATTAGATGAATTGGTGCTACCAGTCAACATCAACAAATGGATTGCAGACTACTTTAGTGGATAAAAGTAGAGCTGGCTGGAAAGTGGGGATTATCCACAAAAAACTTCAACTTTTCAGCAAAAAAACAAAATATTTTGACAGAAAGCGAAAATAGTTCAATTTGAAAAGCCACGGCAGTGTCTCATGGAAGCTGTAGTTGAGGTACCTCACCCTCTTATACTCCTTCATGAGCCTCATGGTCAGGCTACATTTGCTGTGATGCACGTTGGTTTCTCCTCTGGGTGAGGGGAGGCCATGCATCATAGAGATGTACTTCAAGAGGGATGCCCTGTGCATAGAGAATTGAATTACAATTCACATGAGACATGGTGACTCAATAGTCAAATCTAAATATTTTGGGTTTGGGACCAAAACTTTTCAGTTTTTAGGCATGTTAATTTTTGACAAAAAATTGAAATTTTCTGCAGAAAGCAGACACTTTCCATGAACATTTTCATTTAATAGAAAACCCCATTTCCATCAAAACCTAGTTTAAACAGAAAATTTTAAAGCAGTCCTAAACAGAAGCATCTTTCAAAGACTATAAAAATAGGATGCTTTTTCTCCCTGAGCATCTTAAAGATCCATCTTCAGAAAATGGGAATGATTCATATGTGATCAGGTAGTATTGTATGACCTGGACACCATAGTGCATCAGTTTGATGAACCTACCTCTTCCATATCTGCTTGCTTTTCTATTTTTTCTACAAAAGGGTTACCCATACCTCTGAAATGTCCCGTATTTTGTCCCAAAGTTACATATATTCCATACAGATTTGATGTTCCCTCTGCTTTTAGAGTTAAATCATTTACAAGGGTAATGTAGAATCATTAATCTGAGGTTATAGTGATTTATACTAAAGGGACAAATCCCTCAGCATTTTAAATTTCTTTCCTACATTTGGGTTGCCTTAGAGCCTTTCCTGGCTGAGGTCTCTAACCTGTTTACATTAGGGTACTTCTAACCAGAAAAAAAGTAGTATATGAGTGTGAAAGAAGAAAACTGAAGTAACCAATTGCCATAAAAATTCTCGTCATGGACCCTCAAATACTAAGATCTTTACCCTGTCGCTTGCACACTTATTATAGATTTCCTGTTCCATGATTGCATAATCAGTAGTAATTAAACCATTGGCAAGCAATCCTGAGTGCTGAAGATTGTTGGAAAATGGGAGCCTAATAAATCCCAGCTCTGAAGGGTTGTAGACTAGGAAGTCCTAATTATGACGGAAATAGGAAAATAGCAAAAGTTGATCCAACTAGGAAGAGATCTGTAGGAGAGAGAAAGATGTATGTCAGCCATGCTACTGTAGATGGTATGTGGCTTTTTTTCTGTCTATGCTATACAAGGCGAGGGAAGGAGGGCCAGGAATGGGGATGAACTCCCAATCTGAACCTCATAGAAAACACTTATCTTTCTGAGATCTCTACGAATTAAAGTACAGTATGTAGACCCATTATCTAGATTAACTCATACATGCCAGTACAATACAGACCTGTTTTTTCCAAACAACTTCAGAGAGCTCTGAAATCTCTGGGTGGACATAAGGCTTTTAGTGAGCAGGGATGCCATGCACTCCATGCTACTTTTGAGGGACATGACCAGGCTTTGGTTAACGAGAGTGGATGAGTGGTAGTATCCTGCATAATCTCATCTAGACTATAATGCCGTGTGCTGGAGCTGCAGCTTTTCATACTTGTGACTTTTGGGGTCTTCCACCTGGCAGAGGACTGCTCTGTCATTACCAATGATGTTGTGTAGCCAGGGATTCTGATTTGCATAGAGAATTAACTCCCAGAGGTTCCACTTTTCTCTACTATTTTGCTGTGCAGCTACTGCTTGCTCACATGCTTCAGTACTAATGAGCCCTGGAAGGCTTTGAGTCTGTCCAATCTCCATGGAAACAGCACTTGAAGGCTTCTAGGTATAGCAGCATGCTTGCAAGGATCAGTCAGAGGACAGTAAAAAGGCTTGGTAATCATGGAGAAACAGGTAGATCTCAACTTTGGCAGCTCCACTGTTGGCACCATCAGTGGAAACACTAAAGTAGTGGGACACGGGTGTTTTCACCAACAAGTTGTTTAGCCCTGGTAAAAAAGGCCTCTCTATCCTGTCTACTCTTGTTTCTACCGCTGACACCGCAGCGAGGTGCTGAAATTCCCCAGGGCAAATCAGCTCAAAGAAATCTTTTGAAGTGAAAACCTTTTTGATTTTTCTTTTTCATTTTTCATTTTCAACTAGGTCTAGTGCTGAGCTATCAGCACTCAACCTGTCCTCAGACCCTACGCATTTCCAAACACAGTATGAACTTGCACCTCATCCCCAGCTATTCAACATGCAACTCTACCTGTTCACCTCAATCTCAACCTGCAGTATCACCTGCTAGTCTAGTTCTAGTACACCTCAGTCCTGGCCTGCAGCCCCTCTGAAAGGCCTTGGCTACACTTGCAGCTGTACAGTGCTGTGAGTTAAACCTGTCTTGGTACAGCTGAGTAGGGAAAGCACTGCAGTCTGTCCACATTGACAGCTGCCAGCGCACTGTCGTGGCCACATTTGCGGCAATTGCAGCGCCATTGGGAGTGGTGCATTATGGGCAGCTATCCCACAGAGCACCTCTTCCCATTCTGGCGCCGTGGGTTGTGGGAAGGGGGCATGGGTGCAGGGGATTCTGGGTCCTGTCCCAACGCCCCGTGATGCATCGCTTTGCATCCCAGAAATCCCTTTGTTTCCGTCCACCTTTGGCGCCATCTTTCAATGGTTTCTGTGCAGCACTATCTGTCTGCGGGAAATGGAGTCCGAACTGCTGAGGCGTATGCTAACGAGTCTCGCCAGCACGTCACGTTTGGCTGTCGAACTATTCCTTAAGATCCAAAGTGATAGTGAGAGTGAGGAGTCCGACGATGCTATCGAGCCGCGGAACGCGTACGACACGAAATTGCTTGTGGCATTCACGGACATGCTCAGCACCGTGGAACGCCGCTTTTGGGCTCGGGAAACAAGCACTGAGTGGTGGGATCACATCGTCATGGAAGTCTGGGATGACGAGCAGTGGCTGCAGAACTTTCGGATGAGAAAAGCCACTTTCATGGGACTGTGTGAGGAGCTCGCCCCCACCCTGCGGCGCAAGGACACGAGATTGAGAGCTGCCCTGCCAGTGGAGAAGCAGGTGACTATTGCAATCTGGAAGCTGGCAACTCCAGACAGCTACCGGTCGGTCGCAAACCAGTTTGGAGTGGGAAAGTCGACCGTTGGAATCGTGTTGATGCAAGTTTGCAGGGTCATTAATCGCATCCTACTCAGAAGAACCGTGACTCTGGGTAACGTGCAGGAAATAGTGGATGGCTTTGCACAAATGGGGTTCCCTCACTGCAGATGGGCGATAGATGGGACGCACATTCCTATTCTGGCACCACCCCACCTAGCATCCGAGTATGTTAATCGGAAGGGGTATATCTCTATGGTTCTCCAGGCGCTTGTGGATCACCGTGGGCGTTTCATTGACATTAACACAGACTGGCCAGGAAAGGTGCATGACACACACATCTTTCGGAACACTTGGCTGTTCAGGAAGCTGCAGGCCGTGACTTTTTTTCCCCATAGCGGAAGATCACAGTAGGGGAAGTTGAAATGCCCATTGTGATCCTTGGAGATCCCGCTTACCCATTAATGCCGTGGCTCATGAAACCCTACACAGGGAACCTTGACAGCAGCAAGGAACGGTTCAACTACAGGCTGAGCCGGTGCCGAATGACTGTGGAGTGTGCCTTTGGCCGTTTAAAGGGCCGCTGGCGATCTCTGTATGGGAAGCTGGACTTGGCCGAACACAGCATCCCCGCGGTTATATCCGTGTGTTGTGCCCTCCATAATATTTGGGAAGGGTGAAAGCTTCACTCAGGCATGGACCTCCGAGGTTGAACACCTGGAGGCTGAATTTGCACAGCCAGAGAGCAGGGCTATTACAGGGGCCCAGCGCAGGGCTGCAAGGATTAGGGATGCTTTGAGGGAGCAATTTGAGGCTGAAAAGCAGCAGTGATCTCTGGTGCCCTGCACGGGAGTGAAGTGCAATAGTTCCAATCTTTAGGAATCGGTGTTTGCTAAGCAGACTTGCAGTGCCTGTTTCTTTCCTGGGCTAAGGAATCTTTTACTTTCTGCAATAATAAAGAATGTTTTCAAAGCCAAAAAATCCATTTATTGAAAACAAACACAACTGCTTGGGAATCAGAAAGGGCAAGGGGGTGGAGTGGGGAACAGTACAATCACAGATTCGCGTATGTCCTGTCTGGTGTGCTGTGCAGTGAGTGCTGCACTTCAGGATAGCTATATTGCATGGTGATGGGGGTTGAGTGCAGAGGGTAAGGGTCGTGGTTTTCAGGGCTGGGTGGTGAAGATACTGGTGTTGGAGGCAGCGGGTGGCGTGAAGAACCCGGAAGTTGGGGAAAGTGGGTTGGAGGTAACAGTGGGGCACAAGTGAAAGAGTTTTGGGACAAGGGCTGGGGGGGGGGGCATTTGCGTTTGCGGTACTGCTCCGTCTGCTTGGCACTCCAGGATGCTTATGAGCCGATCCGTGCTTTGCTGCCGGTGCTCCGTGCTTTGCCGCCGGTGCGCCGCGTTTTCCTGGCGGATCCTGCTTTCTCTCTCCCTTCAGTTCTGTGCTTTTTCATTCTCTTTAATAGATTGCCGCATCACTTCTTGGAGCATGTCTTCTTTGGTTTTTCGCAGTCTCTTCCTGAGTCTTTGCAGTCTCTGAGCAGGCGATAAGAGGGACGGCTGAGGTCTCCAGTTTGTTGCAGCTGTATAGGCAAAATGCAACATTTAACAGAGGCAGCATTGTTTATACCAGAGTAATGATTTCCCCCGCACTTAAGGAGGGCACACACAGGGTCTACACAATAGCATAAATTTCCTGTCCCAAACAGAGCGTACACAACCCACGGGAGCCTCAAAATGGTGAGTAAGGGGGACTGATTGTTTCAGGGCTGTACTGCCCTCTGGGTTTCTGTGCCTTGAGGAGAGCCATCAGCTGCAGGGGCCACCTACACTGAACACTGTCCCAACATTTTCCACAGGAGTTCATCCTGGACGATATCTCGCTGCTGAGGGTGACCTGGGAAGCAAGGGAGGGTCTTTTACTGCAATGTGGCTTCCGCCCTGGCCCATATGCAGCTTGCCTGTGTGTAGCAATGGTCCCCTCGCGGCACAGTGGCGCGGACACATTAGCCTGGCTGGGACAAGGACCACGGTGGCTCTCCCGATAAACCTGCGCAAGCGCATTGCACACGTTCTGGATGAGACATTCGAAGAGATTACCGCGATGTGATGAACTACATCAATGCACTATTCCGCATCTAGGCATGCATGCCTAACCCTCCTCTCCCAAAGAGCCCACACCGAAAAAATTCCTTCCCGGGAAAAAAAACCCGCTTACCGGGAACCTGCTCTTCTGTTTGTCCTCCACCAAGTACTGGCCGCTGCGACTGGCTACCTTCCTCCTGGCCCGAGAAAAGCTCCTGGCTGCATGGCTCCAGGGATTCTGGGGTGTCTCCATCCACCCCACCACCCTCACTCCCGTTTTCCTCCTCCTCCTCCCACCCCAGCTCTGAAGTGTCCATGGTGGTGCTCGGAGTGGAGGTGGGGTTAACACCAAGTATCGCATCCAGCTCTGTAGAATCGGCAGGTCGCGGGGGGAGCACCCGAGCGGCCGTTTGCGTCGCGGGCTTTGCGGTAGGCACTCCGCAGCTCCTTCACTCTAATCCTGCACTGCAGGGCATCCCGGTCATGGCCCCTTTCCATCATGTCCTTTGATACCTTCAGGAAGGTATCGTAATTCCTACGGCTGGAGCGCAGCTGGGACTGGACAACTTCCTCCCAAACAGTGATGAGGTCCAGCAACTCACCATTGCTCCATGCTGGGGCTCGCTTGGCGCGAGGAGGCATGGTTGTGACGGGTTGGATCACAGAAACCCC
Source organism: Emys orbicularis (assembly GCF_028017835.1). Classification (NCBI taxonomy): domain Eukaryota; kingdom Metazoa; phylum Chordata; order Testudines; family Emydidae; genus Emys; species Emys orbicularis. The sequence goes on from NC_088686.1 coordinate 117,084,522, forward strand.
CTTGGGAGCCGCCACCCAATGTGCAAAGACTACCCCTGCTTCTGTTTTCCCTGCCAGCTCAGGACTCCAGCACCCCGTCTCGCTGAGTCAGACACTCCTGTCTGGCTCCAACACAGAACAAGGGTCCGAATCAGTTGTCCTAAAGCTGCAAGTTTACCCAAAAACAGCTCACAGGAGTGTGCTTGTCTTTAGCACTCAGATGCCCAACTCCCAATGGGGTCTAAACCCAGATAAATCCGTTTTACCCTGCATAAAGCTTATGCAGGGCAAACTCATAAATTGTTCGCCCTCTATAACACTGATAGAGAGAGATGCACAGTTGTTTGCTCCCCCAGGTATTAATACATACTCTGAGTAAATTACTAAATAAAAAGTGATTTTATTAAATACAGACAGTAGGATCTAAGTGGTTTAAAGTAGTAACAGACAGAACAAAGTAAGTCACAAGCAAAATAAAATAAAATGCGCAAATCTATGCCTAATCAAACTAAATACAGATAAGTTCCTCACCAGTTCCAGAATGCTCCCTTTTACAGGCTACTCTCCCTTTAGCCTGGGTCCAGCAATCTCTTACAACCCCTGTAGTCTCTGTTCAAGTATCCTGGGGGGGTGGAGAGGCTCCTTCTTTAGCCAGCTGAAGACAAAATGGAGGGGTCTCCCCCAGGTATAAATAGGCTCTCTCTTGTGGGAGGAGGCCCCCCTCCTCCCTCCTATGCAAAGTCCAGCTCCAAGATGGAGTTTTGGAGACACCTGGGCAAGTCACATGCCCCTGCATGACTCAGTCTTTACAGGCCGACGCCATTGTCCACATGGTATCTTGCATGTCTCCAGGAAGACTTCTTATGTGGATTGGAGCATTCCAAGATGCATTGTTTCCCAAGTGTTTCCTGATCAGGTACTTAACCTGGCGAATTCCTTCCTAAAGAAGCTGACCAAATGCCTCCCAAAGCTTACTTAGAAACCAAGCAAGCATACAGCCCATATTCTTAACCTCAAGTAGAAAATGATATATATATGTACAAATAGGATGAATAGATATAGTAGACCATAACCTTTACGGAGATATGTTACCTGGCACAGGCAGCACAAAACATATTCCAGTTATGTCATACATACATTTATAAGCACCCCCTCCCCATAAAGCCTTATGGGGTACACCGTCACAATGGTCACCTGGAAAGATTCGCAGATAGCACTCCACGCCATGCCTGGCTGAGCAAACAGGAAGGGGATTTTTAAAATTCCCGGGGAATTTTAAGGGAGGGTCACATAGTTGGTTACCTGAGGCCAGGGCAGTAGAGTTTGAACTGATGACCAGAGTGGCTAGAACAGGCATTGTGGGATACTGCTGAATAATTCTGGAGGCCAGTCACAGCTCATTGGGCGGCCACACTGGCGCCGCAGCGCTGCAGCGGCGGTGCGATACACGGTATTCCTCTCGGGGAGGTGGAGTACATGCAGTGCTGCAGCCATGGAGATACAGCGCTGTAAGTGCCTTGCCAGTGTGGACGGGGAGTGAGTTACAGCGCTGGGGACAGCTTTACAGCGCTGTAACTCGCAAGTGTAGCCAAGGCCAAAGTCTAGTTCTGAGCCCTCTCTGAAGTGATTCAGACCTCAGACAATCCAAGTACATTCCCACTTGTGACCTATCATGCAGGGGGAAGGCCAGTGTATTATCCTTACTTCTCCGTGATCCAACTGGCTAAATGCCCACAAGCAGCAAATGTATCTCCTTGAATTTTGCTGAGCATTTAATTATAGAAGAGGGGAGAAGCTGCTTCATGCATCTCACTGACCATACAATACAGTAAAGGAATCTAGTACCAGGAAAATTAGTAATGATGATTATTTTTGTGTGCATGTTCCTTTAATTGGACAGCTTTGGCTCCCACCATAAGAGTGAAGTTATTTCATAGTGTTCAGCTACATTAGGAAAGCCTGGTTCCAGAAAACAAGGGATTGAATCTGCTTTTCAGAAAACAAGTTACTGTCATACCAGGTGTATTCCTAGTAACTGCTCTGTTTAAGTGGGCGCTATCACCTGTGTACTAACTATTAACATTAACCCTTTGTTTACCAATTGAACCCTGTTTGTAAAGCTTCCCCTTTATAGAAGTGGGAGAGAGCCTGACTTACAAGGATGGTGTTTATAAACAGGAGTGGTCTAGTTACAGGTCCTCATTAATCACCAAAATCTGGGTTTGTCTTGGGACCTCTGGTTCAGAAATAGGCAAGAGAAATGTCAGTGTCACTTCTTGAACTTTTTACCGCTGTTAACAGTAACTTAGAAACCCTTCACATGAGCTGGGGAAGTTTTGGCCCTGTCATTTGGTAGGATGAGTCAGTAAAAATAAAACCGCTGTAGTGAGGAAGGATTTTTGCAGCAAGAGCAGATTTTTATGACCATAGATCAAAAAGCAAGTGAAGATGAGCATGGGCATAAAACAAACTAAACAAAGCCTTCCCAACCCAGGGTTCACAGAGCACCTGTTGCAAATAATTCTCCTAGGCACTATCCCCATTCTCCTTCTCTAGCAGCTCCTCTTACAGCTGTTCCCCGGCATACCTGTTGCAAGGGAAAGGAAAAGTGAAACTGGAGTTAACCCCTTGTTTGCTGCCCCAGTGTCATTCATAAATCCTTTGCTTGGTGTACATTTACCAGCTATTTGATGCAATACGTACTGGCTCTTAGGAAAGATCAATTCTGGAACCTAGGGAAACTGTCTTATAATGCAATGCATTTGGGCCAGCATGTGCATAATATTGTTCAATTGGACTTTCCAGAACCTTATTGTGGCCGCATCAGACACTTCATTACTCGCTTGCAGAATGGGTGTTATCCTAGAATTTAGACAAGAAATTTTTTTGGTCCCTTCCCTGTCGAGTCAATAATATTTTGTTTGGGTATTTCAGTCTCTAGCTTTTCTTCAGATAATTCTCCTTTGAGTGGGGGGAAGGGGCTGTATGTATAACATTAGCACAATGGAGGCCCTGACTGGGGCCTCGAGGTGTTTTACCATGACCTAAATCAATAACAAGACATTACATTTAAAAATCTCCTCTGCTTGTTTCTGGTGGCTGTCCAGATGGAAGCTGAAAATTGCATGGCACTATTCAGAAAAAGCAAGAGACAGCCCTGCTGTCCTGCCTGATATTTTGACTTTCAGTGACAGGTTCTGATATAGCTGAGTATGAGCTATTACTGAGTGCATAATGACAGGTTCCAGAGTGGTAGCCGTGTTAGTCTGTATGAGCAAAAACAACAAGGAGAACTTGTGGCACCTTAGAGACGAACATTTATTTGGGCATAAGCTTTCATTGGCTAAAACCCTCTTCATCAGATGCATGGAGTGGAAAATACAGTTGGCAGATATATATACACAGTACGTGAAAAGCTGGGAGTTGCCTTACCAAGTGGGGGGTCAGTTCTAACGAGACAATTCAATTAAAGTTGAAGTGAGCTATTCTCAACAGGAGGAAAAATCACTTTTGTAGTGGTAATCAGGGTGGCCCATTTCCAACAGTTGACAAGAAGGTGCGAGTAGGAAGGCCACCCTGATTACTACTGCAAAAGTGATTTTCCCCCCCCCCTCCTGTTGATAATAGCCCACTTCCACTTTAATTGAATTGTCTCATTAGAACTGACCCCCCACTTGGTAACGCAACTCCCAGCTTTTCATGTACTGTGTACATATATCTTCCTACTGTATTTTCCACTCCATGCATCTGAAGAAGTGGGTTTTAGCCCACGGAAGCTTATGCCCAAATAAGTTTGTTAATCCCTAAGGTGCCACAAGGACTCCTCGTCGTTGAGTGCATGATGGTTGCTGCTTTGGCTTATACAAGCACTGCTCTGCTAGACTGTGTAACTCATTCTCAGTGAGCACTTTGAATTAGAGCATGAAAACCATGTATATAGTAGAACCACATTAAGTCTGTTATAACCTATTTTTGACTTCTATTAGACAGTGCTGATCTATGCCTACCTTACTGTACCTACCTGGGTCTGTATTCTGCATGTATGCATCTGTAAGTAGGTCCATATGTGGGGGTGAGCCTGGAGGGAAGTATGTGTGTAGATATTTGTGAGTACTGTGACAATATTTTTCCTATCACACTAGGGCATTGAGGCTTAATTTGTTAATGTGCGTGAGCTGGTCAGAAATTGTACCATGGTGCTGAGCACCATAGAAATGCCTGTAAAAATTAAAGCCTAATCCTTTTCAAATGTCACTAGTGATTTTGGTTGCCCCAAAATTATTGGTTGCCCAGCATGAGACACCTTAACGGGGCCTGATTTACAGAGGGCAGGTGTTCAGCACTTTCTGAAAATCAGGCTTTTCTACAGTATCTCAGGTTAGACTCCCAAAAACGGAGGCATCCAAAATCACTAGCCACATCTGAAAATGGAGGCCTAAACTAAATAGCGTATAAGTGCTGTCTGTCGATATTGAGTGTGTTTCTGTGGTACTGTCTGTGGAAGGGGGGGGCTGTATTTGTGTACATACATATTATTACACTTCCGTTGACACTGGCTATTCAATGCTGATACTGTGTTCTTGGGAAGTCGGCTTAATAATTTCCAGCTTTTTCAAAACTCACTACCCTGTATCTTCACTTGAAAGCCTGGAAGTTCAGAGGCGACTTGCTATGTCTGTGCTGGTTTCCAGTGACTGTGAAGACCCCACATCACACCATGTTTGCTCATTACACTTTTCTAGCCACTTACACAGTTCCAGAGTTGGATGTAAGGCTTTAGGGGAGAGCCAGCAGCATGAGATTTTTGACCCACACCGCTAAATTTACCTGACTGGTTTTAGGTTAAAATGGTGGTGGTAAGGAAGGAACTTGAAACCATCATAAAAGCTGACCATAGAAGGGAAGTCCAGCTGTTCCTACCAAGGTCTCTGCCTGCATAGTGGCCAGCATCTGATGATCTTTTCCAGTGCACAATTGACCTGTTGACTCTAGGACCCCCATGTGTTATCAGATCTGGTGAGACAAGGTGGGTGAGGTAATATCTTTTATTAGACTAACTTCTGTGGGTGAGGCCTTGTCTACACTGCCACTTTACAGCGCTGAAACTTTCTCACTCAGGGGTGTGAAAAAACACCCTTGAGCACTGCAAGTTTCAGCGCTGTAAAGTGGCAGTATAGACAGTACACCAGCGCTGGGAGTGCTGGTGCACTGTCTACAGGGCCGGCTCCAGGCACCAGCCAACCAAGCACGTGCTTGGGGCGGCACCTTAGAAGGGGCGGCCAATGTTGGGGTGGCGGAGGGCGCTCGCGGTGTTTTTTTTGTTTTGTTCGGTGGGGAGGTGCTCGAGGGGTGTTTTGGTTTGTTTGTTTTTGTTTCGGCCGGGCAGCGCGGGGGGTGTTTTGGCGGCGCTGGGGGGGGGGGGGGCACGGGGGTTTGGGCGGCTCGGCGCTGCGCTCCGGGGGTTTGGGCGGTCCGGCGCTCATGGGGGGGGCGGGGGTTTGGCCGACCCGGCGAGGTGCTCGGGGGGGGGGGGGGGTGTTGAGCGTCGAGGCGTGGCGCTCCGGGGGTTTGGGCGGCCCGGCGACGCGCTCGGGGGAGGGGGGCGGGGGTTTGGGCGGCCCGGCGAGGCGCTCGGGGGTTTCGGCGGCGCAGCGCTGCGGGGCGGGGGGGGGGGGGGGGTGGGATGATGTTACGGCGGGGCAGCGCTCTTCTTTTTTGCCTGGGGCGGCAAAAAGTTAGAGCCGGCCCTGACTGTCTATACTGCCATTTTACAGCGCTGAAACTTGCAGCTCTCAGCGCTGGTAGCTACTCCCTTTGTGGGGGTGGTTTTCACGTTGTTAGAGAAGACGTGCCCTGAGCGAGACAAGCTTTCAAGGTTTTGTGGGTGGGCATTCTGGTGAACTTTAGAACTTTCCCTTTCCCTCTCCCTCTATTGTTTCATTGCAGAATCTAGAGTAGCTAGCGATATTAATATAACAAGCACTCAGAATAACCATCCCATTCTTTCTCTCAAGGCTAGGGAGGGAGTGAAGCAGGGACGTGTGCCAGGGAATTACAATATAATATAGGGGAATAAAGAGAGTTTTCCAACTTAAAAGTTGTTTTTGTTGCTTGTTTTCCCCCCCTTCAATTTCTTTCTCCTTGTTTTTTTTATTTTCATCTTCTCCCTCTTCAGATTTTTTCCTCCTCCTGTCATCTGTCCTCCTTTTATTTTTTTTTAGAAAAGCAGCATCTTTCCTCTCATTCTTTGTTTCTTCCCCATTAGCTCCTTTTCACCCACCTCTTGCTTTCCCATCTTATTTTCTCTGTGCCCTTCACTCCTCCCATTTTTCCATTCTCTCCACTCTAGGTTTCTGTTTCTCCCCTCACCCACCTCCTTCTCTTCCCCACCAAAGGCCAGCTCTTGCTGTGTGTGCTCATCCTCCTCCCTTTGTAAGGTTAACCTTTCTTCTAACTCCCACCTCCTGAGAGAACCCACTGTTGCTGGGAGAAGGGGGCCTATGTTTTTTCTGTCTGTTACCGCCTCTCTCTCACCACAGGAGACCTGATGGTAGGGAAGGCAGCATTCTCTCTCTGCACCCCCCGGCCCCCAAACCACCTCACCTGCCTCCCTCCACTGTGCCAGCATCTGGAGGGATAGCTCAGTGGTTTGAGCATTGGCCTGCTAAACCCAGGGTTGTGAGTTCAATCCTTGAGGGGGGCCATTGAGGGAACTGGGGTAAAAAATCTGTCTGGGGATTGGTCCTGCTTTGAGCAGGGGGTTGGACTAGATGACCTCCTGAGGTCCCTTCTAACCCTGATATTCTATGATTCTATCAGGAAAACGGTCTCATTCAGGACAGCACTTAAGCATATTCTCAAAGTTAAGCATGTTCCCTTATGTTCATCAAGATGTGGGTTTTACATTTAGCTTTGAATGTAGCAAGATTTGGGTTTGCTCTGATTCCTTCTGGCAGGGATTTTATACTCTTGGTCCAGCTACTATGAAGGTTGAATCTCCCCTGTCAGAGTGTAGAATACAATACTATATTTTTGAGAAGGATAGTGCCTGTCTCTGCTGCATTCCTGGGCATCATCCATATCTTCTGTGTCACTAGACTGGATTTTTGCATTCAAATATTTTGGGGCATTACCTCTTTCTCAACTATTTCAAATGTGGGCTGAATGTTTTTCAGAGAATTTCACTGAAATTTTTGAAAAATTTCAGAATTTTATTTTTGTAAAAATGTTGCTGGATTTTGATTCAACCAGCTCTATAACTGGTGAGATTTTTGTAAATTTTTTGTTGTTGAAAATATTCATTGAAATCTTGGGGATTTTTTTTTTTTTTTTTTAAATCAGAATGTTGATTAAATATTCAAAAACGTGTGTGTTCATTTATTTATTTTTTTATTTACCAGTTTTTTGAACAGCTTAAGCTGCGTCTGAAGCTTGTGGCTGAAGCACATTCTTCCACTACTCAATCTTCAAACGTTTTTCCTTCTGTTTCAACTTTATTTTTGGCTTCAATGGAACTTTTGGTATCCAACAACCCATCCACTTCTTAAAGTGATGATCCCTGTAAAGAGACTTATTCATGTCTGAAAAGAGGATTTTTCTCTTGTTTCAACCAGTTAGGCTCCAGGAAAGACTTGTTTTAAAAGAAGAGAGGCCTATACTGTTTCTTTTACTGCTACATTGCCACTTTACAGGCGGGTCTAAGGATTTTTGTGGAAAAAGTACTTGAAAGTCTTTGAAGTGTAGGACTTCAGAGGTTAGCAGTTCAGGATCCATGGGTGATGGTTCATGGTTCTTGGCTCTGTGAAACAAAGATTTTTATCTGGCTTTTGTCAGAGATAACAAGTCGCAGGGATGAAGTATTGAGTGAGGTAGCCTTAAGGGTTGGAAAGAATTCAGGGACAACATTATAGAAGGTTCATGATTCAAGGTTGAGAGGTCACAGGTCCAAGCTACAGGACTCGATGGGTCTGGTGGCCAGAGTACAGAGTTGTAGGATTGGGCGGGATGTCAGAGAGTGTTGACTTTAGCCTGAAGTCTTGGAGTTCCGATGTTAGGGTTGATTCTGGGACTTGAGAGTCAGGACCCAACATCAGAGTCAGTTTGAGTTTAGGAGTTCAGGGTTCATAAAATCAAGATACTGGAAATAGAGACTTAATGGGTCATGTAAACCCCAAGAATTCTGGATTATTCTCTTTATAGAGATAAAATAATGATTTCTCCAGTCAGATTTGAAATGCTGTAAGTGATAAAGCTCCCACTACTTGCCATTGGAAAATATTCAACACTCAGGAAGGTTTTTACTGATATTTAGCCTAAATTATCTTTTGTTTAATTTCACCCCTTACTCCTAGTTATATACTCAATCACCGTGCTAAATAATTTGGTCTCAATCCTCATCTGTGCCACCATTATGTCTGGCACAGCTAGTTGTCCAAATCAGCCCCTAACTTAAATTAGAGAAGCTGCAGGGCTGCTCTGATTTATGTCAGCCAAAATGTTCTGCTGGCCAGTGACTGATAGAGCACTTCATGCTTCGTCCCTGTCCCCATCACAGCAGCTTCTCATTCCCAGCCAGAAGAGTGTCAGCAGAGGCCATTATAAAGCCAAGTAGGGTTCCTTTAGGTCAGCTATAAAGGTGACTTCACAGTTAAATATGTTAGGATATTTTTTTAATGTTTGGCAGAGATCATATCCTTCAGGGCACATCCTAAATCCTGAGCGGGTTAGGAAGAAATTTTGCCTGTGAGCAAGTTATTCCATAATTGCCACTTCAGTTTCTTGCCCCTTCCTCTAAAGCATCTGGCATTGGCCACCGTAGGAGACATGATACTTGACTAGATAGACCACTGGTCCAATCTGGCAACCCCTAAATTTCTGTGACTTGGAATCCAGTTGATTAGCCTTGACCAGCATCGCAGCTGTTCCTTGGATGGAACCTCTCATTCATTTGAGATGTGCTTTTATTTTTTTTTATTTATTTTTTTTTTAACTTAGCACCCAGAGGCATGCTGGTTGTTTCTCAAAGTCAGGTCCCTTCCCTGAAGAGTTTACCACCTAAAGTCCTGATCTGCAAACTATTCCACATGGACAGACACACAAAGAGCTCCACAGAAGCCACTGGGACTTTGGGTAGGGTTCTGGGATCGTCCTGCATGATAAGCATTACAAGATTTGGGCCTGAAATATAATGCACCTTTCATCTCCCTGCTGCCTAGTACTGTATATTTTAGCCACATCCATGGTTATGTCACTGCCATCTAGTAGGCATAAAAGATGGGGATGGGATATGTTCAATAACTGTTAAAAACCTTGTGCTATGCAAAGTCTCTCTTCCCTCAGTGGAAGGCAGAGGAGTATGAGAGAGTAGAAGCCGTGTGTGATTTGCTACATGTTTAATTCCAAGTAGTGTTCTTGAAGAGCACCATGCAGAAAATGGAGCTGTATCTCAGCTGGAAAGTGATGCAGGTAACTGTATCATGGAGGTTGGCGTCTGCTTACGCACTTAGGACAGCTAGGTTGTTCCAGTGGAGCAGTGTGCGTTTTTTTTGGAAGGAGGGGATGTGGGGAGACTACAACAGAAATGGCATGGAGGGCAAAAAGGTGAACAGTTAAATTGGCTGCTGCTGATTTTCCTGCAGAAGGTTTAATAATTTTGTGCAGGAACCTCTTGGAAAAAGCAGTGTATAGTTACAAGAGAGAAAGGTAGGAGTAAGAGATGGTGAGCTGAGGGCCTTCATTAATGCGATGCCTCTGTGACCGTCCCAAAACAATTGGTGGAGATTGAACACCATTTCGCTTGTTCCCCTTTGTGGTCCCATTAGTGGTGGTATGTGCCAACAGGTGGGTTTTTTTAATTATTGTTTTTCATTTGTTTTTGATAATGGAACCAGTGGATCCCCTCGTCTTCCTATCAGCTGGCTCCAGTGACTGCAGGGCAACCTGTGTAAAATGACACCTTACTGACTTCTGCAGCCTCTCACACGGGGCCTTAAAGCCCATTTTGGATTGTGGTGCTGACCAGATTGCTGCTGCTGCTATTGACTGCCGTTGAGGAGAACTAAAGGGAGGAATTGACAGGCTATTAATAGAATAGAAAACTGCACCAAGACATTCAAAACTCTAAAACAAGAACCTGTTCACACCAATGGGAGAGGAGTGAGCTCTTTAAAAGCAACCAGGAGCCTGATCTATGGCCCACTGAAGTCAGTAGGAGTCATTCCAGTGACTTCAATGGGCTTTGAATCAGGCTTTTAGATCAGTCCTTTTCCTCCTCCCTCAGCTGCGCTTTCCAATTCCTTGCTTCTGCCCTAGCAACTCCTCTTATTGTCCACTTCCATCTCACTGTCTCTTATTCCTACCTTTCTCTCCCGCACCATTCTGCCTTCCCGGTCCCTGCTTCTTGTCTCACCTCGCTTTGTGCTCCCCGTTCCCTGCCTTCCCTGCTTTCTTCTCACCTCCCAGCCCCAGCTTTTGGAGGATCTTTTCTTGCCTGCTATACATGTGTGCACAAGAGCCTGGAAAAAGGAGAACTATTCCTTAAATAGAGCACCCTTATTTCTTTTCTACAGTCCTCCACTGGCGGACTCCTAATGCCCTGTCCACTCAGGACAATGGGAGTTTTTTTCCATTGACTTGAATGGGAGCAGGATCAAGCCCTTCAACCAACATTTTCAATACTGATAGCCTAATCTAGATGCCTAGATATATACATAGATTAACAATGTGGTAATTCTCAAGACCCCATGCATAAAGAATTCCTATTGTGCTTCCATACAGTTGAAAATGAAGTACACTAGTGATCCTGTGTACAAAAACCTAGCACTGAATACACATAAAACCTTCCAAAGAGAGAGCTTCCTCAGCAGATTTTGGCTGGGGTCGATCAATTAAGGCTCCCTGATCCCCAGGCTGCTTTAACTTACTGCAGCTGAGGACTGGCATAGTGTAATTGAACTCTGCCAGACCCCTGGCCCCACTGCTGTGCTCTGACATATCCTCTGGAGGGGTGGAGGAGCCAGCTCTATTCATGCCAGAGAGAAGTCCCCTTCCACTGGGGTAATTCTTTGCTGGCCAGTTAAATGAGATTCTGGCTTGTTCTCTGCAGTGCATAAACAAGGAAACTTGTGTTTAACTGTACTGCTGCTGTAATTTATAAACAAGTCTGCTCACAGAGTGGAGCAGGGACTTTCCAATGAGCTTGAAGCTATGATTCTTGTGTGGGCCTCAGGTAACCCCAGAGTTCTGGAAATCGCAAAAGGGTCTTTGTCTACTTTCTTCTTTTAAGCACGGTCAGAAACATTGGTGGTCTTTCAATCAGATGGCCTCGCTATTAATTAGGGTTCTGCTTGAATGATCAAGATCCATTATCCTTGATTCTCATCGTGGCCTATCATGCATGACAATAGTAATTTCTGTCATTTCTGGCTATCTGGGTTTATCAGTGCGAAAGAGAATCAGTGCAGGACTACAGTGCTCCCATTGTTTCATTCTGTCTTCACTAACTCCTGTTTAAGTTCTCTACCATCCTTCCCACCAGGTTCTGTTATGTTTTCAATCTACTGTAATTAGATCGTAAGTGCCACAGAGCAGGGAATTTGCTTTTTTTTTTTTTTTTTTTTTTTTAATGTTTCCAGGATTCCAAAGTGTCATGAACACACATGGCTTTACACCTTAAAAAATATAAAGAAATAAAAGATTGAGTCAAATGAATCTGTAAATGATTCACTTACTCAGCTTATGAAGGAATAGAGTTGTTATCCGTTTATGACTTGAAAATGCAGTAAAACAGATACACGTACAGGTTAAAAAAACAGTGCTAAAGACAACTATGAGCTTGGAATGCGCATTTCTGTTGAGGCCACTATGAATGATCTCAGTTGTGGCATATCAAAGACCCCCCAAAAGGTAACCACTTTGTAGCAGAATGCTTCCATAACTCTGCCTTAGCAGGACTTTTCAGATGAAAGAGAAATAAGTGCAAAATCATCTTTTTCAATAAAATGGTTATTCCTGTAACTGTCCTCAAATTCTAGGTTTGCTAACAGGTTATTTACTAAACAATCTTTGCTGAATGCTTTAGCTAAATTTATGGCTACAACCATTCTTGGTCCTATTCTAAACACATTAACTTTCCAATAAGCCTTCAGTTGACTTGCTTAGGTTGCCTAAACACTGATGTTCAGAGGCAGTTTCCCTTGACAATCTTTGGCATGACGGGTGGGTAAACCAAGAAGGTAGACAGTGTTGTCTAATACATATATTCCAAATGTACCTAAAGATAAAATTCTCCTTTATAACTAACTTAACACTGGGAAGGTGCAATTTCTGACTTAGAGAAGGTAATAGATAAGGATGTGATTTAGTCGCTAGGTGAGACAAAGAACTTGAACTCTAAAATTTCTAGGCAGGGTAAAAGCCCAGTTGTATTTAAACATATTGCTCACTGGGACAGCCTGACCAGGCCTGGGGGCCACAGGGATGGGAGGGAATCTGGGAGAGTGGCAAGCTTCCAATCTTGATCCCATTTAGAATAAACAAAATTCCAGTTTGTGTGAGGAACACTGCGCAAATAACGTTGATGTAGTTGACTGCACCTCACTTTGTAGTAGTCTCCCAATCTGCTGACATGTCTAAGCAGGCTCTAATTAGAGGTGTTTCATCCAGGAATACAACTGGAAACAAGTAGTTTCTCTGGCTCCAGCTTAGAACTGAAACTGTGTACTTCAGGGTGCTTGGAGAACTTAATAAAACTGTTACACTCCAAAGCATTCGAACTGGAGATTTTCTTTAGTCTAAACCTATTTCATCAGCAGTGATCAGGAGGGACAGTCTCAATCTGAATCAGAGCTTCTTTCAGAAATACTGCTCCAACAATAGCACATGCTTGGTTTGCCATGTTTACAGAACAGTCTGACTGTGCAGAAAGTCTCAATAACATGAACCTCTTTGCAGTGAGCAATCTAGAAAGTGACCTGACCCCACTTATGCTGATGTGTGTGCTTTTTGAAGCCTTTAGAATAAAGGCTGATACAAATCCATCCCAGGGACCTCTTGTCCAAATTGCTCAATCCATTTTGTGGTAGCTCCAGTCTGTGTCAAGGTGCTTAGCACATCTGTGGTTTTCTTAAAGCACATTACTAACAATATGAACATAACCACTCAAACAGGACATTAAAAGGCATCCTGTTTGCTGAGCTGTGAGTCACTGCCTTGACTTCTCAGCACTTGGAGTGGGAAACCCAAGGAGGCTAATCATTAAGTTTGAGGTAATGTAATGGACTAATTACTGCCCTTCATTGCAACTGTGCCACTACCATGAATCCAGGGATCAAGAGAGAACAGTATAATGGAAATTAAGCAGACTAGTTCAGCAGCATCCATTGCCCCTTGCTTGAGAAAAATCCAGGGGTGAAACTCTGGCTCCATTTACATCAGTAAAACTCTCATTGACATCAGTGGGTACAGAATTTCAATGTGGGTGTCTCAATCTCACATTTTCTTTGAGTTGCATTTTATTTTATTTTTTATTTTTGTTCTTGCACTATATCTTCCTTAGAAGAAGTGAAGAAGTTTCACATCTAAGAGTTTGCACCCCATTTTGAGCTGGATAGGAACAGCAACGCAGGACTAATATTTTTCAAAGCTCAACTACACAACCAATTGCAAACAAATTTTCCAGCTAAAGAGTCAAGTGATTCATTTCCCCAGGTCCAGTAATGGTGTAGTCTGTAACTAAACAGTCTCCTACCCTAACATAGCTCCTTTTTGTTGGTGTTTATATAGTGCCTCCGATACACACCATGACATGGTGCTTTAGAGGAGGAATGAATCTGCTCTCTATGCAGCTGTGACCATCATGTACCAGCCAACATGGCAGCAGCTGTACAATGTGTTCAGCAACAAACAGCTGTGAATATCTAGATTGCTGCACTTATTCTATGCTAGGATTGTTCTCATGCGGCATGAGTGCATGACATTCTGAAAAGGACTCTAAGGGTAAAGTTCATCACCGGTACAGAATGTGTATGAATGTTCAGCCAATGCAACTGTTGAGCTGCCTGCATAATGTCACTCTTTTGGAAAATAACTATGGTCTGGTCACAGATTGTTCCATTGTCACCAGAGGTGTGCAGAGGTTTGGGGAGTTCTTTAATGATCCGTGCAATCTAAGCATCAGTTGATGCTTTCTCGTCTCACTGATGGTTCAGGATACACTGACACATCACTAAGGTAAACAACTAGCAGCTTTAGAACCTGATCCAAAAATAATTTAAGAGGTTTTTTTCCATTGACTTTAATGGGTTTTGGATGAGGCAATGATTGACTACATCCACCCAAACTGGAAACCTCAGAACTAACTAAACTTCCCGAAGTATCTTCTCCAAATATTTACTAGATCTTAATATTAACACTTCTGAATTTTTCAGAAGTTCCCTAGTCAGAAACGCAGAGACGATCTTTGCAGGACCCTTAATCCAAGATTTTCAAAATATAGAAACCTAAAGTTGACTTTCGGTGGGTGTTGAGTGCTTAAGTCATTTAGGTCCTTTTGAAAATCCCACTCTTGGAAGTCTCACTTGAGGCTCCTTTAAAAAAAAAAAAAAAAAAAAAAAATCATGTTCTGTTGTTAAATACTTACCTTACTAAACTATAAATAAATATTAAATAATATGATTATTGTATAGAATACAAATTACATATACAGCACCATAAACCTACACAAGACTATGCAAATATAGTTAAATACATTTTCTGTCCCAAAAATATAGTCCATAGAGGTCATCTTAGTCCCAGACACAGTTCTATATCTGTGTCTAACACTTGGGTTGGGAAAGTTCAGAAAAAGTTAACATGCTTCATGGCATGAGAACCAATTGGCTTATATGGCTCTTCCTTCTCCTCTCATTCACTTCTTTGGCTTTTCCAGAAGTGTAAGACATTAATGGGTCAGGAAAGTTGTTGGTTTCCCCCCCCCCCGGATTTTTGTTTTAAAATGTCTGATTTTCAACAAAATAGGAACCTTTTCACGAGGATTTGTTTTGTTGAAAGGCCACTAAATTTGGGAAAAGTAGACAAAATGTTTGGACTAGCTCTAGAAGTCAGTATTAGAGGGCAGGCCAGGTAAAGGATAGTCTATATAGCCACTAATTACAGTCTCATGTCAGGCTGCCAATGGGTCATCTCTTCCTTTGCGCTCACTGTTTGAAATCTAGTCTTTCCCCAGTAGCATATCTGGGACTAATATATAGTTTACTTAGGAAGAACAGGACTGTGGTGGTACTGTAAAGTAGTAATACCAAAGTCACAAAATGACCAACCTCCCTCTACTTTTCTGTCTTTGACAGGCAGACAGAATTTGTGTCACATGGTGCAGGTGGCAATTTTTAATTTCCTGGGAGCAGCTTGTTTTACTGCATTTGGCAGTTTTGTATCTTCATCAGAACCTTTATTAGTGCATTGCTGGGTCTCTCTCTAATCACACCTGTTATGTTAATTGATTATGTTGTGTGTAACAGCAAAGCCCCATCACCCCAAGGAGATTAGAGGTATTCTGTGGATTAGAACCAATGATCAACCAACTGGACTGCAAATTGCCAGCTATTCCCTCTGCAACTCCCTGAATTCTGTGGCGGTGCTCACATGAAATTCTCTCATTCTACCACTTCTTGCTTTCAAAGGTCTATGAAGCCATTGCTACAAATCTCTTTAAAAGGCCCCGTAAAAATAAAAAGATGTCTCAAACTTCCTTCATATCTATTCCCTGTTTGATACTTTTGGAGAAATATTTTGATACATTGCCTAAAGCCTGAAATCCATACTTGCTGTGAATTCGGGCCAAAACTAAGTCATCTTTGCTTCTCCTACCTCCTCCTTAGTTATAAGCCCCTGGCAGAGACTTTGCAGTTGGCTGGCTAACGCTTTCTAACGATCCCTGTTTCATCTCGGAGCTGCAAAGAATAATACATGCTGTCTTTTTCTAAGTAAGTTTCTAAGCAGAACCCTTAAGACTTGATGCAAAACCTTGCTGAGAGATGGGTTTGCTCCAACTGCACTTGTTCCCTCTCCTTCCCCTTGCTCTCTGTCTTACTGATTAATTTTCTGTTCTAAGTGCTAAGCTTTGGTCTCAGACCCATTCAGATCAATATTGGAAGAAAAAGAGAAAATGAAAGAAAGAAATAGAATTTTACCAGCTCCCTGCTAGAACCAAGGGCAATTGAGATGTTTTTTTTCTTTTGAAAGCTGAACAAAGGTTGGTTGAGATTTCTGAAGCTATGAGATTTCATATTTTCAGTGAATATGTAGGGCCTGATTCACCACTGCATTACTCTAGTTTTACACCAATGAAAGTCCATTGATTTAGAATGGAGTTACTTTTGTGTTATACTGGCGTAACTATCTACCTAAGGTACTTATATGGCACCCATTATCAGAATATTTTAGTATCTCACCATCATTAATGTGTTTATCCTCAAAACACCCCTGTGAGTTGGGGAAGTGCTTTTATCCTCATGCTGCAGAAGGCAATTAGCGGCTATGAATTCCACTGGATGGCAGGGTACCTAGGAGTTAGGCATTGCATTCCTGTGTGGCTTTAGCCCTAAGTGACTTGTCCAAGGTCACACAACAAGTCTGTCTTAAAGGTGCCACAGGACCCTCTGTTGCTTTTTACAGATTCAGACTAACACGGCTACCCCTCTGATACTTGACAACAAGTCTGTGTCAGAGTAAAGAAGGGAAGTGACTTAACCACTGGACCATCCTTTTTCATGGATTACATGGTAGTAAGTTAGGCAGCTTTACTCAAACAAAACACCTTAGAGCTGGTCAAAAAGTCTTTCAAATTGTGAATGTTTTTCAAAATGTTTTGGGAAATAATTTTGTCAAAAGACTTGTAGTTGAGCTAGTTAAATACTTCAAGTATAAAAATATTGGTGTATTAAAAACAAAAAGACCTTTGTTCATATGGTTTAATGGTGTCACATAGAAGGGAATGTAGGAATTAAATATTCAGTACAATACCCATGTTAGTCATGTAACTAAAATTAATTGTAATGGAAACTGAACAGGTAATGTGCCATATATTATACTGAATAGTTACATCTTAGTACTAATTCCAGAAACAGCTGCAGTCTATTCCATGGAAGGTGTTCAAAAAATGTCCTCCCTAGAATTGTAGGAACAATCCATTCCTGGTAAAACAAGAAATGCAGTTCAAATTCCTCTTGTCTATATTTGAGTTTCATTAATAGACCTGAGATAGCCCTCTATCTATCTGGCTTTATTTGCTAACCCACTTTGCCTGGGGGAGTTCCTGTGTTTGTACAGTGTCTAGCAAAATGAAGAGTGACTTGTCTGGTCAGACCCCTATCCTGGACATGCCTTTTTTGTAGGTAGAAGATGCCATGATGGATGTGTATGATTCTGTGTACGAGGAAGTGAGGAGGAACTTGTCCAGCTTCAGGAGGCAGGAACTAGC
The DNA here is from genome assembly GCF_028017835.1 of Emys orbicularis. NCBI lineage: Eukaryota > Metazoa > Chordata > Testudines > Emydidae > Emys > Emys orbicularis. Next base: position 117,101,977 of record NC_088686.1, read on the forward strand.
TACCATCCATGAAACAGTAAGTTGCTTCCAGTCTTGGTGTATCCAGGCTCAGGAGATCTTGCTCCAGGGTGTCTTTACATTGGCTTCAGTTAGCTTTGGATGAAGCCTATATTCTTCTATTGTCTGGACTTCCCAAACACCATAGTGGTTTTTTGTTCCTTAGATCACAGAGCTCCTGCTCAGTTCTTCTGTGGCCACTACTGCTATTGCTTTTCTGAGGTTGGCATTGCCAGGTTTGGCTGGCTGAATTAGCAGCAGGATGAAAGGATTAGTAGGAGTTTCATAGGACTATAGATAATGATATACTACAAATATTAAAAGCAGCAAAGAGTCCTGTGGCACCTTATAGACTAACAGACGTATAGGAGCATGAGCTTTCGTGGGTGAATACCCACTTCTTCGGATGCATGCAACCCAACCCCCCCACACACGCACACAGTTCTCAGTGAGGAGACCCGGGTTTCTGAGCATCACATTCACCCAAATACCAAGAGGTAATCTCACCTCCCTGAGAGAGCATTTCACACCACAAACCGTGTAGTCCCTTTGCCATTCCATGCTGGTTCCTTAATGGTGGCTGCATAGTAGCCCATATCCCTGAAAGGTAGGAGCCATCCCACAAAGTTGTTGTTGCCATTCCAGAATCAATAGCCTGTGGGTGCTCCAGAATGTGAATGTGATTGAAGGCACAACTTCAAGAATATGGACAGCTGAAGGTAAATTTCCCACTGTGGAAGCATCAGGACCAAACAATGTCTGTTTTTTTTTTTTTTTTTTTTTTGCAAAATTTTAAGCTGCTAACGTGACAAAGCAAATTGCGCAGCTCTGCGGAATCCTGACCTTGCAGTGCAGCATGTAGGTATAAAGGAGAGCTATCGCCCCAATTCTGTGATGCAGTAGGTAGATTAATGTGACTGCACTGAGCCTAGGGATTGCTTCGCTTAGTGTGTGCAAGATGAGATAACACAGTGGCAGAGAGAATGTTTCCTGTGGAGAGAAACACAGGAGTCCTCTATAGACAGCTGAGTAAAGGAAATGCCATACCCTTGCACAGCAAGGTCTGTTCGGATAGTGATCTAATGTCATGCTGTGGGACTAGAGGGGAAGGTCAACACTGCTTATTTGTTTCTGGACTCCTCCCTCTAGCTCTGTATTTTCTGTCCTGATTTCTCAGCAGAGGGAATGGCAGATTAACCTATGGCTCTGTGAACGGACAATCTAGGGCCTAATACAAAGCCGACGGTAATCAATGTAAAGACTCCCACAGGTTTCAATGGGGGTATGGATCAGGCCTTAAGACGTTTTAACCTGTTTTTAACTGCTATAATGATATTTATTTATAATGCTACTTGCCCTCTGCAGCCAGGGGGTCATGAAATCCTGGCCCAGTGTAAGGAAGATGGAGAAAAATGTTTATCTCCCCTGAATTCAACTCATCCTGCAGCAGTCTGCCAGACAGAAGGTTGGTAAGAGAAGAGGAACCCAGGCAGTGACGTAGTTTTTGTTTCTTCTGTTTCAGTTTCTGTGCTGTGGAAAGCAGTCACCCTTTGGAGAAACAGGAGGCATTGAAAATGAGACATGTCCATCAGAACATATGGGCACAGCCAGAGAGGTAAGGGAATAATCCATGAGCCATTTGTCAGATGTCAAGGATGACCCATTAGCTTTTTAGCTGCTAGTTAAACTAGCTCAACTGACCTAACTTGAGTGTGGGGGGGAAAGCACCTGTTGTCTCAGGAACCTGTTTTTTTCCATTCAAGGGCATAAACCACTTTTCAGTAAGCTCTTCTGTTTTTTTTGAGGAAGCAAATAAACAGAACCAATACCAGATGATCTCTGCCATGAGACTGTAACTTGGATTTTTCTCAGTAGATTTCCCTGGACTGTGTAATTTTGTTCTGTTTGACCAGTAGTGCTAATTAAATTTGCCATCTTAATATGTATATTTGTCCTAGGAGACAAAATGATTGTGTTGCTGTGGTTATGCAAAGACATCATGTATTAATGCAATTTCCTAACACATAGTGTATAAATTCAGAACTTTTTAATTATCCTGCTGGTCAATTTTGAGGACATGGGACAAATTAATGATGATACGGGGTATCATGGGATAGCAACCTTTCTGATATATCTGCCTTCTGAAAACTGAATTCTGAAGTGTAACTTACGAAACAGGCTGCAATTGATAATATGGCTATAGGAAAAGAAGTGAGGGGAAGAAATGTCGCTGTTGTGTGGTGGTGCAGGAGCAGGGTGCTTACATAGCTATTTATGCTTTGAATTCCCTCCTGCTGATAATCAAGGGGGATAAACTGCAGTGATGCATTCTGTAGAGTTTATGGGAATGGAGGAAGTGATCTTGTATCCTAGCAGCTGCTGCTCATTTTATCTTTGGGTTCAATTCTGCAAGGATCTGAGTACTCTGGCCTGATCCAGCAAAGTATTTAAGCAAGTGCTTAACCTTAAGCATATGAATAGTCTGTCTGTCACCCACACACAGACTTCAGTGGGCCTGTTCATATGCTTAAAATTAAGCACTAGCTTAAGTGCTTTTGCTAGTTCCAGCCAGAGTGCTCAGCATCTTGCAGGATCAAGCCCTTTACTAGCATCGCATTGCAGACTTAAACCACAGCATGTCAGAAGACCTGCAACAAACATTATTGTGCATTTCACATGCCTTCATTCCATCTTCCTTTTTCTTTCCCCCCCTTTATTTTTATATTTATATATATATACACACACACACACACACACACACACACACACACACACACACACACACACACACACAGAAATCTTGAAATATATTTTACCTGGTGCGATTCCAAAAATATCACTGCAATCGCAGGTATACTGTAGGTAACTGACTATGGAGAGCACAGTATGGCAATAGAACCAGGGAGACCTAGACCCCATTCACTACCAAGCCAAGGTTCCATGTCTCAAAGTATAACACAATCTGCAGCAGTGCACGGATGCCAGAAGTCACGCTGCATACAGTGACAGGTAAAGTCAAGAAGGAGGATTTGCACTATTGCTGCCGCTCTCTCTGCTGGTTGAGGAGGAGGAAAGCAGGATAAAGCAAACCTAACTCTGATTCCTGTTTTTTAAACAGAGGCTGTCTCTATGATACAGGGTCTGTAAGAGACAGGGCTTGGAAGCTGCTTCTGCTGTGAGGGATGATGATGTTAAACCCTGTCAGGCAGAGAGAGATGGGGAAGCCTCTTCAGGGATAAAAGAGGTGAACTCCCCCAAGCTGCCACTGTGCTTTCATATAATATCTCTGTCATTTCAGGATTGCCTCCAAGAGATCCAAGACTTCCTAAAAAAACATATGGACTTCGTCTTTGCGCTACTGATCATCACAATCTGCTTCATGGTAGCTATCTTTGTTCCATTGGTACCCTAGTTTTCTGAACAAGCTGAGGCAGGGACAGTTCAGTGGCTTGAGAGGGCAGGTCACGTTGAAAAGCTTGCATGCAGGAGACAGGTTTTTGGATCTGGCAGTGATGAGCCAGCAGCATGAAGTTCAATAGCAAAGGAAATAACCTTGATGATGTGATTCACCACAGAGACTAGGGGAGGAGCTATCCTGTCTCATTGGGTAGATGCCAATAGGGCTGCCAGTCAGTCTGAGGAATCACAGCCAGTTCTCTGCTGGAACAGGCTCGCTAAATTCCTGGCAGCCATAGGTTCTGTGCTGAGCTTGGAGAATATGTCTGGAAATTGGCTTCTTCAGAACTTGAATCCCATTGTCAAGGGTGTTGAGTCTAAGCATTTTCTCCTGTGGCTGAGGATGTGCCATGTTCTAACCACCACATGATCTAACATTACTTTGTGGTGTTTAGAGCTGGTCAAAATATTGTCATCAAACACTTTTTGACCAAAAATATCTTTTCAACCAAAGGAAACATCATCATAGAAAATGTTCATCTTGGTCAAAATTTTCCAGTGTTTTGAAGGAAAAACCAAAATTATTTTGGTAAAAGTTGATTTCTTTTTGAAAACTTTTACCCAAACCCTGATATTTTTACCAAACAATTTTTTTTAAACTGCAAATTTTTTGTTAAAAAAATAAATTGAAAACTCATCAGGGGAAATGTCTAAAAAAAATCTCCCAAAATTAAGTTTCCTACAAAAAAAAAATTGGCAGTTGCAACCAGCTGTAATGTTACTGTTAGATATGCAAGACCATAACTTCCTGCAGGGCTAGGCCTGTGATACACAGGAGGTCAGTTGCCTGCCTCCCAGCTGAGGCTAGGTATCAGGTGATAACTTGAAGATCATCTGGTATTAGGTGAGCCAGCAAGTAGCTCAGTTGAGCTGCAGGGAGTAGAAAGGCTGCTGCTGAGGACAGAGCCCAGTTCATGAGACTCTCTGGCAGATGGCCTGTGTAATCCTGTGGGGAACAGGCTAGGAAGAAGGAACCAGAGACTTGTCTGGACTCCCAGGCATTCTGTGAAGTGCAATCCTGTAGGGAGTAGATTGGCCCCTGCAGTAGATCCCGGGTCAGGAGAAAAGACAGGATTGGTGTGCCTAACAGTGTTTTGTTTTTGAATAACACTGAAGTCCTGTAGAAGAAGGGGCAGGAATCCTGTGACTGGAGAGTGTTGTTGGTGCATGGGCAGGTGAGATGATAACCCACTGCCTTACAGATATGCAGACATGGTGCATCTAGCCAATGGCTGGAGTATGCTGTTAATAGAACAAGCCTTTTTCGTGTCTAGTCACCACTTGGCAGACACAACATACATTAATTACCTCTACACAGGGGTCCAGCACTTGTAATAAAACATGCCTTCAGACCTGTTCCATGTACAGAATATTAAATTTCACCTGCTCTAATAACTCTCCAGTTGAGCTTCAGTTATTGAAGCAAGATTTTTCTGACCAGGTCTGTACGTATAGTTGGGTTTCAGACTTGTCACGATCACCCTTAAATCTACCCGGGCTCATCGTGCAATGTGGAGATATATCATCTAACTTGCTATACATGAGTGGATGACCTGGACCTAAATACATGGTTGTAATACACTCAAGGGGTTGCCTGGACTCCGTGAATGCTGCATGAGAGCAGCAAGAGTCCCCAGACTGAATCACACCTGCCTGCTGACTCCTGCATTAAATATCAGTTTGTTTTTTAATAATGATGGAATAAATATTTGCCCTTTTTAAAGTTTACTGATTTGCCCAAAATGTTAGTCATAGCTATTCTCCTCTGAATTGCTGTGTCAGAGGATGGAAGAGCAGCAGTGGGTAGAGCTCTGATACTATTGCAGGAAGATGGCACATGTAATTGTGGCACAGGAGCAGATGATGCCTGACCTGCTGAATTCTGATAGGCTTAGAAAACCCTTCTAGTTCAGCCAATTAGAATACAAACATAACCATAAAATTTCAAATCATAAAGGTTAGTGTGCAACATTTCTATTTTAAACTTTTATCATTCCGTTAGGAACAGCCGCTAAGCAATCTGACTTATAACTATTCCATCCAGGGTATTTCCTGATGCATAGAATTACATAGGTATATAAAATTCTAGCACTAATATTACAATAGTTATGTTAATTCTCAGTGTAGATTAGCTCCTCCCATGGAACTATGCATGAGACATACCAGATGCATTATACAATGTCATATCTTGGAATATTTGGGGTAATGTTTTCACAGTTTGGGTATAGGAAAAATCTCACTCCAACTCTACTGAAAGAAAGTTGTGGCTTTTATTTCATAGCTGTGAAATGGCAGCTATCAACTAGGACTGGTTTTGAAGAATATGGTGGGAGGAGCCTCATTCTATTTCTAAAATATTTTTACCATTATGATTGCAGGATGCAAAGAAAAGTGTACGGTGGCTGCCTTAGTTACTGCAGGTGTTGCTATCTTCCAGCTACCAATGAGCTGTTCATAAATGTTCAAAAATCAAACTATACATTCAAAGAGGCACTTTCATATTAAGGCAAACTTTTATAAAGAACATATATTTACAGCCACCATTATTCCCACAGCAACCTGGCTTCTGATATGTTGCACATATAGGTTCTGATACAGCCTTCAATTATATGATCACACAATACTGGGCAATGTGATGTACCATTCAGCAAATTTGTATACTACAGTACAAAGGAACTGCATTCTTTTGTATACTCAGAGGCACACATGTATGTGATGTATGTTGTATTACTCCAAACAATACCTACTGAGATTTTTTTTTCAATCAAAGACTACTGCAGTACAGACTGTTCGCACACAGGAGCAGACTTAACTTGGTTGTGGGAATCTGAATCCTGAATTTTCCAGCTTATTCTCACTGCTGATGTTATGGTATTGGAACTGAAATTAGAACCCCATTGTGCTAGATGCTGTATATAACAGTCTCTGCCCCAAATAACTTAGTCTAAGCAGACCAGACAGAGGATGGGAGAAAGGAAGTACCATTATCCCCATTTTACAGATGGAAAATTCGGGCATAGAGAGATAGTGACTTGTCCCAGGGTCACACAGGAAGTCTGTGGCAGAGCAGGAATTGAACCCAGATCTCCTGAGTCCCAGTCAAATGCCTTAACCATGATATTGTTCTCTCTCTGTTGAAATTTTAACTTTAGCATTTCACAGTAATGTAACTTTTTTGTGTATGCAACAGCCTGATACAGTAGCTCAGAGATACCTGTGAATAAGAACATAAGAACATAACATAAGAACATAAGAGAGGCCGTACCGGGTCAGACCAAAGGTCCATCTAGCCCAGTATCCTGTCTACTGACAGTGGCCAATGCCCCAGAGGGAGTGAACCTAACAGGCAATGATCAAGTGATCTCTCTCCTGCCATCCATCTCCACCCTCTGACAGACAGAGGCTAGGGACACCATTCCTTACCCGATGTTCAGTATTGATGTGTGTGTATCAGTACCTTTACACTCAGGTGAAGTAACCGCCAACCATTAGTCCTGATATTTAATTCTTTGTCTCTCTGATTCCTTAGGTTTATGGGATGATTTTAACTTCATTCCTCTGGTTCTCCATCCACTTCAGCAACAATCTGGACCGGAAAGGCAAATACATTTTCAGAGAGACCTAGAAAACAGTCGCCCAGCTTCCCCACCAGAGCAAGGATTTCCAACCCTTGAATTGGGGAAACCATCGGAAAGTTCTCCACAGAGTTCCCTGAGAAGCTGTGGCTAGGTGACTGGAGCTGGGCCTTGGTACCTTCATGTTTCTCTTTACTGCATTACCTGCCTCCTCTGCATTGTCAGCTGACTAGTGGGAATGTTCATTGGGCAGCACAGGAGAGAAAGATGTGACATTTTCTGTAAAGACAGACAGGAACAACTGGGGAATCAGGGCCATGTAGAGACACAGATAGGCATCTTTAGCATTGGTGTGAGATGTGGATGGTAGCAAGGAACCAGACAGCCGCTCACCCAGAAAACCATCCAACCCAGCTAGCCAAAACCAAACCCTGATCTAATCACTTCTGTGAGTGCCTGAAAACAGACCGCTTAAAACCCCGTCAGTGTGCCAAGTCATACAAAGAAACTAAAATACCAGCAAGAAAAAAAAAAGAAGTCCAGTTAATACCCCTCAGCCAGGAGAATGTCCTCTCAGCTATAGCCAGAACAAATGCATCATGCCAATCAATCATGCCACAATTCATGGCAAAACAACCACTTACATTCAACACACACACACACACACACACACACACACCACCACCACCACCACCACCACCACCACCACCAAATAACCAATTGCCCCTGGCAGAAAGAAGAAGGAAATGCATTAGAGGACACGTGGGATAAGTAACTTAATTTAACTAATTATCCACCAAGTTTCCCACAGTCCATTCTGTTCCTGAACTAAATTACTACAAACTGGGGAACTATTGTAAATTTATAAATGTGTTTGCCAAAACACAATTTAAAAAACAAATAGAAATTACGGAAAGTAAAATAAAGATGGTAGCATTTACATTTAAAAGAACGTCAACATTGGATGTTACAACGTATCACAAGATAACAAATCAAATAAATAAATTTATGTTGAGTACTCTGAAAAAATGGGCACTAGTCCTCTCAAAGAGGGCACCCAAAATTAGTTTACACTTCTGACAATTTTGGCTTTAATCTCTGAGACTCAGTTAACTCAAGGTCCTATCAGTCTTGTTACACGGACAAACTTTATCCTAAATCTACACTATTTTCACCATGTGACTATCCCTGTAGAACTATGTATCTTTAAGTAAAGATCCTTATCAATCCACCAATATGCTTACGTGTGTCAATGGGATTATGGGACTGCCCATGGCAGTTCAACCAAATCTCTCTCCAGTTAGAATATAGAAATTTGAACAAGTTACTTATCAAAGTCAATTTGATTCAAAATTGCTTTGCCTTGGTGCTATTCATAGCTAAACTCTTTCCATTATGCACGTATTCAATATTATAATTTCTCTGGACGTTCACGAATACTGTAAACTCTTTAACCAAATATTCAGCAGTGGCAAAAGTCTTGTGCTTAACTGGACAATTCAGAATTCTTTTTCTCTCTTGGCTAAGAAGTTGTCAATTTCTTGTCACCACAAAAAATGGTCTAGGGCTTCTCCACATGAAGACTTAGTGCAGGGGAAGCTGGGGTGTAAATCTACAATGGCACTAGCCTGCTGCTCACCAACTGGGTGTGTGGACACAGCTGCCACTCACTTTTTTTGCAGCATGTTTCAAAGAGCAGCAGTTCAAAGCACACTGCAGAACTTTTAATGCATGGTAGCATTTAATGCATACAGCCAGTTACTGCACAGCAGGCTAGTACCCTGTAGATTTACACCCCAGCTTGCCATGCATGAAGACCTGGTCTACAGTGAAAAGTTACATCGGCATAGCTACGTCAGTGGGAAAAAAGCACACTCCTGATGGACATAGCTATGCCGACATACCCCCCTGTGGACACCACTAGTTGATGGAAGAGGTCTTCCATCAACATCACTAGCATTGGCTGAGGAGTAGGTGTAGAAAAACCCCTTCTGTCACTGTAGGCTGCATCTACATGACGAGCCTGTGCTGCTATAGTCTGTGTAGTGTAGACGTACCATCGGTCTCTGTATGGACAAGCACCTAGGCTGATTGCTTTAACACACTCTTAATCTTTCTGAGATGCACCTTTGCTGTACCCAGCCATGATTCTCCTGTTACAAATAATACTATTCTCAGTTAAATGAGTTCTTCTAGGCTCGACATTCTCAGTTACTTGTTGACTTAAGGCCAGATTTTTAAAGATAGTTAGGAGCCTAAAGCTGCAGATAAGCACCTAGCGGGATTTTCAAAAGCACCTAGGTGCCGAATTCCCATTGATTTCCCATCTTTTGTTTTCCCAAGACATCAGGTGTTAGCAGAAAGGGGATGCTCTTGGCAGCCACCTGATGACAATCCCACTCTCATGCAATCTCATCCAGATGTTTCGGTTTCAGTGAGCAAATTGCTGAACAGCTGTTTTGTACAGTTTCTGATAAGCCATGTGGCCTGGCTCCTCTTCTAGGTAAAATTGATGTGAGCCAATTAGAAAGCAAACCTCATTTCTCATGACATTTTGAAACATCCAACCAGACAAGTAGCTTGGGACATACCAGTTTGCACTATACATTTTAGGACCTCTATCAGCTTGCAACATCCTTTGCCACCAATTGTGCATTTAGTATGATAATCTTTTAAGACAATTGTTTAGTCCAGGCTCCAGTCAGTAATCTACTTCCACAAGCTGCTTCTGTAGGTTCCTCTTGCAGTGTATCTTGAGCAACTTTGCACAACCCCACCTTCTTTCCCAGGCTGCAGTTTCTCCATCAGCATATTTAGCAGTCTGCACAGATATCCACTTTCAAACTCCTGTCTCTATATAGAGTCTCATGACATTCCTTGATGATTGTGTAGTTGTTTAGTTGTTCATTATGCAGCAATATAAAATTACTTGACTGATTTTCTTGGTTCAACACCAATAATTTTGATGGTAATGAAACAATAAGACAAAACAGCTGTACATGTCTCTGTACCAATTTGTGGTTATACTCCACACATCAGTGATAAGGTTGGTCAGATCACTTTATCTGTTAAACAGTTCAGCAAGTAGATAAACAAATGATTTATCATACTTTGTGGTCATTTAGTCCTTATAACTATTTGGACAGGGTCACCATAAAGATTTTCACTTCACCTTGACTGTTCAATAAGCTAATTGACTGTATCATCTTTTTTTAGCATGATTAGTTAGATATTTCCTATTGATTACATTTCTAATTGAAAAAGGAAGCATTGTCCTAACTATTTGAAATATCTTGCGATCACAGCTCCTTTTGGCAAGGAACTTTCTGAAACTGCAAGGGTCGATTTCAGAATGCTTTAGATTACTTTAATGCTACAGATGGGGCCATATCCTCAGCTGAGGATTTGCCCCATTGTTTGTTTCAATCAACCTCTGATCTGTATGATAGACAATTATAATACCATACTACCGAATTAAACATAAACTGATGTACTGTGTGCGTCACTGTCAAAGCTAATGCTATGGTTATCCCAAAGGCCAGCTGGAAGGTCATATGACTCTTGACTACTTCAATAAAAATGTATGTTGTGGCAAAATGCTATCTTCCCTCACTCTTTCTGTGTGCACACCAGGCTGTTTGGGTGGCTGTGGTGTTTGTATAATGAAGCTTGGCAGTAATTCTTTCAGCGCTGGGAAGATGTATTATCCATACAGCTGGCAGTCGGTCTGGCATACAAGCATATCCTAGCAGTGAAGGGCAGATATGACTGTATCAAACTGAAGAAGGGGAATCTACCAATCTGCTCAGCTTCAGTTCCTTGTTGCTGCAGTCATCAGCCTCCCCTCACTAGTAACCAACTAGGGTTAGATCAGGAACATGTAGTTTGCAAGGAATAAAACAAGCTAAGAAAGAACAAGTAAGCATCTACTCTATATAAAGAACATGGTGTTCAGGTAAAATAAATAACCAACATTTAACACAAAGTCTGAAAGGAAGGTTTCTGGGGGCGTTATTTTTGGCTGCAAGACTCTATGGTGACGGGAGAACTAGTGAAATTCTGACCTCACAAGAGCCTGAGCAAATGCAAGGGGAAAGACATTTTTGATTAGCCTATTTGTTTAATGAGCGAGATTAGTTCATTACTTGTTTTTTCACATCTATTTAACTCCCATATTTAATGAATATTTGGGTGTAAGGATGGCATTATTAGATCAGCACTGCCCCAACCCTGTCCATTAAGGTTGGAGAGTAGATAATGAACATCTCTGAGAGCCCCAAGAGATCCTCTTGCCCATCCAGGGAAGACCAGTCTGGTATTTCTAATGTAAGGGGCTGAGGGTGTGACAGATTTCTGATGCCCATCTGCCTGAGGCGTCAGGTGATCAGGCTGAGGCCACAGGATTGTTAAGGGAGGAGATGACGGAACACACCAAGTGTCTAAATTTTAAAGCTTTATTGATAAAATAATAAAATAACAGCAGAGAGTGAGGGGTGCTCCCTACGTCACTCTGAGGAAGGAAGAAAGCGTTAGTACCCCAAGCCCTAACCCACTTTCATACTCAAACACTCACTACCCGAGGCTGGCCAGGCCTGGGTGTAACGTAAGAAGAAGAGGGGGAAGGGTGGACGGGAGTTCTGTCCTGTGCGCACAGGTCTTCCTGGGTCCGCTGTGATCTCCGAATTGCTTCAGCTCTCAGGAGGGTTTTAAACCTTAAGGTCTTTTGTGGGCATCTCTTTCAGAGACCTTTGTTCCCCATACTCTGTGTACCAGCCCAAACCGGTCTTCCGTGGCTTCTTCAGCTTTCCCAAAACACTGGTTTCAGGGCCGTGAGACAGTTCTGTTTGTCCCTGGCTGGCCTTTGCCATCTCGCTCCTTTTCGCGGCCCCTGCATTTCGTTCAACAACTCTCCTTTCTCATGGCTGGTCGAGGGGGATTGGACTTCCCCCCTTCTGTCTTGCCCAGTAGCAGCTGGCCTTGGGCTGGAGTCAGCTTCTTATCTTCGGGTTTAGCTGGAACATCAAGTTAACCCGTTCTTTTCTTCTTTCCTCCCACTCTGGCCTTTCGCCACCTGAAAGAAACCTTTCGTTCCGCATTCATACCTTTAACCCTTCACAGAATACTTTGCAATGCTTGCAACAGCATTAGCAACATACAGTGCTGATCTGCCTCCCCAGGAGACCCCCTGAGGGAGGGGGCCATTGGCGTGTGACAAGAATGAAATCATTTCAGGCCTTCTTTTGTATACCATAAAAAAGCAAAAAAGGGCCGAAACCCAAGGTTTGTTAAAAGTATTTTACGGCTCACTAGATCTACATTGGGGGAAACAGGCAGGTATCCAGTATTTGTCACATCTGTAACTGCTGTGACACCTATGCCTGGAAGGTGGAGAAGAGGGGTTTTCTGTGTTTTGGACTTTGTTGGGGCAGGGGGAGGGGGCTGGTTGGGGTTTGTTTTTTTTTCTCCTGAAAAGTGCATGTTAAGCTTTTTCATTGCTGTGGAGGCAGGGGTGGGAACCTGGAATGCATCCTTTTTACAGCAGGCTAGTGCATCTGGAGTACAGACAGTTATTTGTCCAGTCAAGAAGCAGACTTAGCGTGCAGATTTTCTTGCAATGAGGTGGCCAGTTCTCCCCTCCTTTCTGAGGTTGTGGCATTTAGCCATGAGTCCTCAGTGAGTTTTGCTAGTATGACAAGAACAATATTGTAGATACACATCACACCAACAGCCTGGACAACCAAAAAAAGAGCATCCCAGTGTAACGCTGACAGACCCCAGTCATCAGCAGGCAGGATTGAACGGGGGACCTCTGGATGCTGTGCATGAGCCTCTACCAGATGAGCTAAAAGCCAACTGGCTGTTAGCTAAGGCTGTAGAGCAGACTCATTTTATCTCTCTCTTTAAGTGGTCTCGGTGCTACTAGATGGGACAGAACACCACACCCAGGAGGTGTGTGCGTTGCACCAGCACCCCTTAAATATAAGTAATGAATACATCAAAAATACACTTTGGGGTATTCATCACAGCCCTACCAGTGCTGATCTAATGATTTCCCCTGTTCCCAGCTTTAAATACCCCCTACTTTGCAGTCACAGTCTTCCATACACAGAAAATTGACAGTAACTCCCTTTGCTGCTGCTCTTCATTCAGCAAGTTGGGGTTAACGCTGGACAAGGTTTTTTTAAAAGGCAGTGTCCACTAGTGGTTCAAACAGGTGACTGGGATTAAGGGCTCTTGGACACAGATTCTGTTCCCCCACCCTGGCCCCTAGATGCTATTCTGGCAACACACAATGACTGTAAAGGCACTACAAGCGGCCAGGGAAATACTCCCCAGTCCCTAAACGGCCCTATGTTTCCTCCTCAGCACAGGGGGGCTTGGAATGGCACCATCGCGGACATGTCTGCACAGCAGCCCATAGGAAGCCTATGATGGGCTACTGTAAGTTTCAGCAACCAGTGACTGCTCTAACTTATGTCAGAGGCTGTTTTGGCCCCCAGAGTAGTCTATAATCTCCACTTGTCCCTCGATTGTACCTACTGAAGACTCTATTCCTGGTCGCCATTGACTTGCTGCATGTGATATAACCCCTCTGTGCCTCAGTTTCCCTTTAGTACAATGGAGATAAATAACACCTACCTCCCAGCGCTGTCAACTGGGAAGTCCTGATTGATTAATGACTGGAAAGGGCTTTTATATCCTTGGCTGAAAGACACTACAGAACAGCCCAGTATTATCATTTATTAAAAAGCTGTGCACTATAAACTGGCTGTGCACATAACAGAATCAATTTTATTTTTATGAGTGGTGATGAAGAATGGGAAGGAGGGATTATGAAAGAAAATGATGCTGTGATTATAATGACTTAGTTTAGCATCCCAAGGGACAGAGTCGCTTTGAGAACTCAGGAAGCAGTAGCGTGTGATAACAGAAAGTAATATACAACGCACCAATTAATTTAATCATTGTTAATTATTAAAATAGCATTTTTATTTTAGGCACATGAAAACAGAGAACCTATTTACTGTGGATTTTAGATTTAAATGCAGGAGCCCCATTACAGAAGCGGAGAAATGAAATCAGATCTTAGGAGCTGCGAGTCCGCGTCCATCTTCCTAAAAGGGTGTGTGGTTAAACGTATCTGTCCCGTATTGTGAATAAGGAGGAGTAGAGCAAAGGCAGTGCTCCAATATTTGTCTTCACAGTTTCAGGGGTACAGCATGTGTCTTCCTCCCTCTGAATTCTACTCCAGGAGTGTCCAGTCCAGGCTCATGTCACCTGTCTCTGGACAGGAACTCCTGTCCCCCTCCTATCTGACCAGGGGATTATAAGGCTGCACAGCCCCCTGCATTACACTATGATATTCTCGCAAGTCAGTCTGCCTAATGGCTAGCAGCTGTGAGTTGCTTTTTCTCCAAGGGCTATGAACAGTGTATTGCCTGCAATCACATGTTATCCCACAGCTCTTTCGAAGCAAGCACCTTTATTAACAGGACAAAAGCATTACAGAGAAAACATAAAAACAACAGATTTAGACCCATACTAAACATAGCAGAAATCACCCATGTTCCACATGGGAAGTCTGATAGACCACCATCCCTTCCAACCCTTCAGCAAGAGTTGGGGCTTCCCCTTGGACGGATAGTCATGTCCATTTGCTGAATCAAAATGAAGACCATTAGTCAGGCCAAGCTCAGCATTTTATATGTTGCTTCCTAGTATCTGGAAAACCCAGCCTGAACCAGTATATGCAAATCACCCCAGGGTGGAATTTATCTGGAGTTATTTACAATCTCAGGGGAAGTCACCCCCTTCTGTTTTAATTCCTGTAAGAGCTGTGGTAACCCTCCCCCTGAGAGTAGAATGCAATAACACATAACCCATTCATAAGTTTAATACAGTGCTCCCCAAAAATACTGCATGGGGTTGCAATATCTGTCACACTTGTCACTAGGGCCATGTCTACACTGGCAAAAATGGGACCCAGAGTTACTGGTGCCAAACAGTGGGGCTCCGGTGGTGATGACAGTACAAGCTATAGTGTGGACAGAGTCCAGACCATTTGACCTCTACCGGTCATCAAAATGTATCAGCTCCATCTGCATTAGAGCCTCCACCCTTGCTGCTACTATTCACTAGTTGTGAATTACAGGTCCCATTTTTGCCAGTCAGCACAGCCTGGGAGTTCTGACCCATGTGCAAGTGCTGCAGAAACAGACTCAGTGTTGTTGGGAGCACCAGAAAGAGCATGCCCCAATGTGGAGATGGGGATTAGAGCTTTCTGTGGCTGAAGAGGACAACCAACAAGGGAAACAGATGGGTTAGAGGCATGTGGTGTATTGTGGATTGCATCTCCTGGACATGACTGTGTCAGAAAGCTGTGGAGCTCAACAATGGAAAGGCAAGGGTTAACCAGCAAGGCCCGGAAGCAGCTGTGGCCTGTTAGGCTTCCTGGCGCCTGTATGTCAGAGGAAGTCGGCTACTGGGAATGGATCAATCTCCAAATTGCTAGATGGAAGGACGTCCCCTTTCTGTGAGTTTGGGCTTTTATGCTATATTTCACCCATGCAAAAACAAATAAGGGTTGTTTTTTTAAACCAGTATCAAGGTTGCAAAGCCAAGCACGCCAAAGTTAGAAAATGCCAGAATGAAAGTTGCCTGTGCAATCTTAATTTGGTCCTCTTGTGTGTATTCAGTCTTTAATTACATGATCACATGCTATTTTTTTCCACAAGACCCCTGCCTCTTTCAGTGCATAGGGTAGATGGTGCTCATTTAAAGTGTAGTTAGTCAATAATTTGTTTTCTCTTTGTTTTTCAATGTGTGGCTTTAGGCCTTATTAGCTGCATGTTATTCAAACCCTGCTCTGAATACAGAATGATTAATGTCCTATGGTGTTCATCACCAGCGTACCTGAATGCGTCACAAATGTTAATGTAGTTATTTTCACACACCCCAGTGAGGTCACAGGATATTATTATCTCTGTTTTACAGAGAAGGAACTGAGGTACAGCAAGATTAAGGTGCCTAACAGATGCTTAGGATCTGATTTTTCAGAGTATTTTGCATTATATAGCACTTTAGATGTTCAAAGCACAGCTTCCATTGACTTTAGAGGCATCTGTGAGCGCTCAGTAATTCTGCACATCTGGTTCCGGGGTTTCAAGTCAGGCACCCAGAAAATGAGAAACATAAAATTAGTGACCACCCGTGAAAGGTTTGGTGACTCTGTGGCAAAGACAGGGATAGAATTCAATTCCTCAGGGCAGCATTCAGCTGTCTTAACAATGAGCCCGTCCTTTCTCTTTCTGCAATCTCCTGTCTCATTCACTATACACCTTCCAATTTCTGCAATGAATGAAGCAGGGTTCTACACTTCACAGCCTCCTTCTCTACACTCCTATTTTAATTCCTAGAGCAGGGTCTCTAAAAATATCTCTGCTGAACATGTGTGAACTGTGATTTTTAAAAGGCATTTATAACTTGGCCATATTTGGGCAGATTTTCATGAGGATCACACAGGCCACCCTGCCAAAGTTGAAGCCCCTGCTTCAAAGCAGGGGGGAGCTAGAGCTTTTCAAAGAAAAGGCTGTCAGAGCATTTTTAAAATTGTAAAACAACATATTTTTCCCCAGCCTTCTTCTTGGAAACAGCTGAACTGTTTTGGTTGAAATATTCCAGAAGAAGTCAGCCTGAGGCAGACACCTGAGGGAAATTTCAGCCCTAACAAGTAAAGTTTGGCAAAGTTATAAGCAGTTGATTATGGTCTTGTAAAGGGAAATGTTGGGCAACCTTAATAACTGGCAGTGCTACCAGCTCCATCAATAATAATTGTATTTATTTCCCTTCTGGGACAAGAAAGGGTTTAAAAGACAGAACCTCGTCTGGAAGGATTAGCAACTAGTAAATATCACATCTGCCAGTCAGATTGTTACATCAGGTAGAACAGTGGAGAAGAGTACTGGAAAAATGGTGGGGTGATGAAGTTTGAAGAGAGAGTCCACTTTGGAAAAATACATGTAGCTTTAAAAATTGGCTATTCAAATCCGCAATGAGTTATAGGTAACAAGCCTACTGGGGAGATATTATTGACTGTACCCCAGGACAGCATGCTCTTTAGAGTGTCTTCTTCCCTCTCCCAATTACAAAATTTAGAAGATACTACAAATGCACTGAGCTCCTGGGAAGGTCTCAAGGAGAACAGACCAATGGATAGCTTGGTCTCATTTACCCCTTATGGGGATACAAAATGCTCTACACAGCCAAGATCAGATTGTGGGCGAGAAAACTCAGGGCAGACTTACGTTCCAATTCTGTGCTATCTTTAGCTCACTAATCTTTAGTCTGCTGACATCCTCCAGGCTGCCAAACAAATGAGTGCTTAGGGAGGTCTAGATATCTCCAGCGTCAAAGGGGTTAAACATAAGCACACTTCTCTTTATATGGTAGACATATCAGACCGTTGATCAGTCTGTGTGAGTTCTGGAGTAGAATGCTCCTGAAGGAATGTTTTAAATTGACCACAGACCTGTCCACCCGACAGATATCTTTTCTTGTATAAGAGGTGCTGTCTCTCTGAGACCTGGGCAAATATAGAGGATTTTATTCTTGCCAATAAAATGAATATTCTTGTTTCACTGTTTGCTTGTGATTCTCTTTATCTGCAGATATCTGAGTGAGTTTTTATTTGCAGTGATGTTCATGGAAAGCAAAAGCATCACCAATCCGAGCTCAAATATTTGTATGAGTATTTGGAGCAGGTGTGTCTTCACAGCCACTTTGAAAAGGCAGATGGTTTTATTTGCACAAGAGTTATTGAACAGTTGTCAATAGCGAACATATTAGTGAAAATCACAGTTTGTTTGGGAAGCCGACTGTTTATAAAACTTAGGTCCAAAAATTATACTAGATATTTAAAAAAAAAAGGCAAGGAAGAGATTTTAAGATACGATCTTCCTCTTGAACTCCCAGTGCACTTTATGCTGGCCTTTTATATCAACTGTAAACTCCTTAGCACAGGGACTGTTTCTTTTTCTTGGACAAGGCTGAACACACTGCTTGTGCTTTCCAAGGAATAAACTTATATTCTTGACATCTGTTGTGTGTCAAATTCCAGGGTGCAGTCCAGACCATGAGCAGCCTGTTAGCAACACACCAGTCACACTCTGGCTTCTACCAGCCTTGGTTACTAGTTATAGGGGGATTCCAATACTCTCTCAGTTCTGAATTTCCCCCCAAAAGTGTGTTCTGCACTGTTCAGCCTTTTTCTGGGCAGTTCAGATGTAAAAAGTGTGTTGTCCCCGTAAAGGGTTAATATTTAACAGTTTGCTATTTTGACTGGAGTTACCAAACAGTTCGGTTTAAACACAATACTGGATTAGTTTAGATTAAAAATAAAACAAGTTTATCGAACTACAAATGGAGAGAGGTTTTAAGTGAGTACAAATATAAGGTACTAAAGTCAGAAATGGTTACAAGAAAAATAAACATAAAACGTTCCTAGTAGCTAAAACTTAACATGCTAGACTTGGTTCAAGGTAAAATCCTCACCACAGGTTCCCAGCACTGGAAAATTCTCAGGTCAGGATCCTCCCCAAAGTCAAAGGGCTGGTTTCTTTGTCATCATGGGTGAAAGAGAAAGCGAGAGAGAGCGCTATAGTTTGGGGGGGGGTTTACCCCTCACTGTTAAAGTCCAGTCACCCTTTGAACACATTTTCCTGAAGGTTACCCCTAGATAAAGTTCATTCCAGCTGTGAGGACGGGGTTGTGGAGTCCCGTGGTGAAAGCAGTTCCAGGCTGTTAGCTAAAATACAGATGTCTCTGTTCCTGTGAAGGGCCACTTGACAGGTGATTGGCAATCAACTTTGATGACACCTAGCTAGAGGAGTCAGCTTGTCCTTTGTCTTTGAGAAACCAGTTTACTCTCTCCCCAGACTTGTCTGGTAAACGTAGTCATAATTTCAGTTTATGTTCATAACTCTTAATATGTGTTTAGTACATACATTAAACAAGAATATTGATTATCAGTGTTGTGACGGGTTGAATCACAGAAACCCCCTTGGGAGCTGCCACCTAATGTACCAAGACTACCCCATTCCTGTTTTCCCTGCCAGCTTAGGACTCCAGCACCCTGTCTTGCTGAGCCAGACACTCCCGTCTGCTCCAACACAGACCCAGGGTCTGAGTTATTTGCCCCAAAGCTGCAGGTTTACCTGAAAACAGTTCACAGAAGTGTGCTTGTCTATAGCACTCAGATGCCCAACTCCCAATGGGGTCTAAACCCAAATAAATTGTTCGCCCTCTATAACACTGATAGAGAGATATGCACAGTTGTTTGCTCCCCCAGGTATTAATACATACTCTGAGTTAATTACTAAGTAAAAGGTGATTTTATTAAATACAGAAAGTAGGATTTAAGTGGTTCCAAGTAATAACAGAGAACAAAGTAAGTCACCAAGCAAAATAAAATAAAATGCGCAAATCTATGTCTAATTAAACTGAATACAGATAATCTCACCCTCAGAGATGCTTCAGTAAGTTTTTTCTCAGACTGGACACCTTCCAGGGCTGGGCACAATTCTTTCCCCTGGTACAGCTCTTGTTCCAGCTCAGGTGATAGCTATGGGATTCTTCATGATGGCTCCTCTCCCTCCTTGTTCTCTTCCACCCCTTTATATATCTTTTGCATAAGGCGGGAACCCTTTGTCCCTCTGGGTTTCCACCCCCCCTCACTGGAAATTCCCTCCTTCCCTCCAAAGCATATCAGGAGTGTTCTTGTTTAACTCTTAAATTTTCCCTAGTTGTTTGTGGGCATACTAATCCCCTTTTCAGCCACAAGCTCTCTACAGTTATGACATCAGCAATTATGACATCCCTTGTAGCCCTTAATGCCTACTGATTATACAGCTGGGTTCCCTCCCATCTGGAGAACACTAGTGTTTTGAGTAGAGAAGGGTGAACAAGTTTGGATAATTTAAGAAACCCACATGGGATCCAAACCTTTGCTGAAATAGTGTTCCCCCCTCACTTCTCCTTTCAATTACAGCTGGAAACTGGAAGTGCCCGAGATCTCATGAGAAAGCTTGTGCTCCTGTGATTTCCACCTTGATTTGTTTTTGGGTAGTTTTAGAGACTCATCTGACCCTCTCGGGGGTTCATTTATCCCACCACGGCAAACCACGGCTTCCCCCAATGGCCACTGCTTACTGAAAGCAGTTCTCCATCTGTTTCAAAACTATCAGATGCAGTTTGTGACAGTAATTATATCTTAAAAAGAAGCCTCTAACCTCCTCCACCCTCCTCGGGTTGTTCTCCTTCAACACTCTCCCACTTCTCATTACATAACTCGACTGGTCACCATAGAGACATGGATATCAATATTTAAATATAACAAGGGAGCCAGATTGCACAGACAGCATCTAGTTATTGTGTTTATTAGAAACAGAAAAAAATTAGGCAGAGCGACCTTTATTTTTCCTCCCAAAAACAATGCTGAAGTTCAAATGGGGAGTGAGCTGAATTTGTAGATGAGGAACGAAAAGGGTTTTCCAAGCTCAGCTCGTGCTGAGGGAGGAACCAGCTGCTCCCTACGATTCACAGAAAACAAACTCTGAAAACTCCTTCCTATTAGACATGGGAGGAGATTTTTCACTTGAGGGAAAGTGTCAGCGGAATCATGGCAGCTGACGCATGCATTTTAAGTCTCTGGTCCCCTTGTTGTTGTTAGTGATGTCTTCATTCACCCGTGCTTTGTTGCTTGGGTGAGGTTGGATGTAATTTTGATGGAATGTTATTTCCTAGGTCATCAAGCAAAGGGTAGTTAGGTTTTTGTTTTGTTTTGCTCTCTTGGCTTTCTCTTCAGTGTAACAGGTACTAACAAATTTGCCTGGCACTTATGTGTGTGCAGGAGGAACGGTTCAAGGCTTCTTCCTCCCCCACCTTTCTACATTTCTGCACAGGGACCAGGCATAATTGGAACATGGTCTACTCCCTGCCAGCACTCCATGAGCAGCCAACTCCCCACAAAAGGAGGCAGCCACAGATAGGGGTGCGGCAGACTATAGGTTCCTGATTCTCTGAACAGACACGAGGTTGTGCAGACCTACTGAAAGAGTGTGCTGTGGTGGTGCACCAGGCATGCTCTTTAGGTGTGGTGTGATGAGTGGAACTGGAAAAAGAGCATCAGATTTCAGGAGGGATTCGGGAATATAAACTGGGGCAAAGCTGCTACCAGAGAACCACAGGCCTCTCTGCATGTAACACTGACCTCCATGCATTCTCAATAAAGATCTCCTTCCTATAATTCCGCCTGTTTACTGCATCATTTATTGCAAATGAAATAACCTGTGTATCTGCCCATTGTGAGATCTGTGGTGCTTCCTGAATGTTATGATTTATGAAATCACAGTGTTTTTAATAAATGCCTCTGGTTTAAGGAAACCACTACAACTTCAGACAAGCAAATAAGTTCCCCATGACTCAAGCTCCAGCTTTGTCTCCTTTGTTTGCCAGTGACCAAAGATTATCTGGAACTCTATACAGCACACAGGAACCCCTGGAGTCTGACTAATATATTGCAAGTAAACAGTAAGGCACCTTCATTCTACCTTTATTGTCCAGTGTGTATCATGTACAGTTTGCTCCTTGATATTAATCTCAAGCCTACTTACTCTGCCCAGACTCCAACATCTTAGTATTCTCTGCCTAGGTTCATTATCCTTGCTGTGGGACTTAGATCCATTTATTGCGATGTGAATTTCTGAGTATTCCAATACACACTCTTCTGATGTGATTCCAAGATGACTTGTTTAAAGCTTTTCTGTGTTTGTGTTTTTGTAAGACTGAAGGTAAATTGGAAATCCTGGCTATTTCATTCAATTTTCCCATAGCAAAGAAAATGTGACAGTCAAGCTAATTGATTAGGAATTTAATCAAAAGTCATCACAAATTTTATTCAGAAATTTTGCAACCCAGAATATGTTTTTTCTGTGCGGCTTAATGCGGGAAGGAAGGCGAGAGTAAACAATGAGACTATCATCTGAACAAACAATGAATAATCATAATGTATTGCATTGAATTAGAATCCTGTAATCTACAGCAGCCATGGAAAAGAATTTCCACCTGATCACTCAGATCACCACATTATATAGGCAGGTTTTCAATGTTTTGTGTTTATAACCTGATCTTTCAGGGGCTTGATAATAGCTGGTCACATCCAGTTTCACTCCCTCTTAGCCCACTCCACAGATATACTGTCATAACTATAAAGGGAAGGGTGACAGCTCTCCTGTGTACAGTGCTATGGAATCCCTCCTAGCCAGAGACTCCAAATCCTTTTACCTGTAAAGGGTTAAGAAGCTCGGGTAACCTGGCTGACACCTGACCCCAAGGACCAATAAGGGGACAAGATACTTTCAAATCTTGGGGGGGGGAAAGGCTTTTGTGTGTGTCCTTTGTTTAAGGGGTTGTTCGCTCTTGGGACTGAGAGGGACCAGACATCAATCCAGGTTCTCCCCATCTTTCTAAACAAGTCTCTCTTATTTCAAAATTGTAAGTAAAAGCCAGGCAAGGCGTCTTAGATTTACTTTGTTTTCTCAACTTGTAAATGTACCTTTTACCAGAGTGTTTATTTTTGTTTGCTGTACTTTGAACCTAAGACAGAAGAGGGGGGTCCTCTGAGCTCTTTAAGTTTGATTACCCTGTAAAGTTATTTTCCATACTGATTTTACAGAGATGATTTTTACCTTTTTCTTTAATTAAAAGCCTTCTTTTTAAGAACCTGATTGATTTCTCCTTGTTTTAAGATCCAAAGGGGGTTTGGATCTGTATTCACCAGGAGTTGGTGAAAGGAAGGAGGGGGGAAGGGTCAATTTCTCCTTATTTAAGATCCAAGGAGTTTGGATCTGTATTCACCAGGGAATTGGTGAAGGTCTCTCAAGGCTACCCAGGAAAGGGAATTAGCTTTGGGATGGTGGCAGCGGACCAGAACTAAGCTGGTAGTTAAGCTTAGAAGTCTTCATGCAGGCCCCTACATTTGTACCCTAAAGTTCAAAGTAGGGATACAGCCTTGACATGGTGGCACAGCGGTGGGATCGTTTTAAACCCAAAAGCCAGTAAGAGATTTTTTTTTCCTTCTAGCTGCTTGGAGAGCAGAGCTGAAGGTAGATGCATATCTTATCTCTCCTTGCCTGAAGGCAGAGGTGTTAAGTTTTTTTTAACAAGGTCCTTTGTTAAGAGAAGTGTTCAAATAAGTGAGCAAACTTTGATCTGGTAAAGGTAATTTACAAGCTGTTTTTTTTCTTTTCTTTTTACATCCTCGGAAGTAGCTAGTTAGAAAGTCTCTGTTAACTCAGCAGCACTCAGCAGGAGCCTAAGCTAAATACATCCCAGTTTCAGTCAACTGCAGAGGGTGAGACCCAGCACAAGAAAACCAGGAAAATGACTACCAAAGAAGAAAAAGCTAAAGAGGAGGCCCACAAGAGAGCTATGGAGCTGAAAGAAAAAGAAATAGAGCTGAGAGACAGAGAAGAGAAAGCCAAAGAGGGGGCCCACAAGAGAGAGATGGAGCTGGAGAAAGCCAAAGAGGGGGCCCACAAGAGAGAGATGGAGCTGAGAGACAGAGAAGAGAAAGCCAAACAGGAGGCCCATGAAAGAGAAGAAAAAGCCAAACAGGAGGCCCATGAAAGAGAAGAAAAAGCCAAACAGGAGGCCCATAAAAGAGAGATGGAGCTGAAAAAAAAAGAGATGGAACTGGAAGCAGCAAGGACTAGGCAGGGTGCATCAGACCATCCTAACAACTCCTCTCCAGGTACCACTTCCCATCCCAGGAAATTCCCCACCTACAAGGCAGGCGATGATACTGAGGCCTTCTTAGAAAATTTTGAAAGGGCCTGCCTTGGATACAACATCCCTCCAACCCAGTACATGGTAGAGCTGAGGCCGCAGCTCAGTGGACCCTTAGCAGAGGTGGCGGCTGAAATGCCTAAGGAACACATGAACAGTTATTAACTTTTTAAAAACAAGGCCAGAATCAGAATGGGGCTAACACCTGAGCTTGCCCGTCGGCGGTTCAAAGCCCTAAGGTGGAAACCTGATGTGTCATTTACCCGACATGCCTACCACATTGGGAAAAATTGGGATGCCTGGATATCAGGAGCAAATGTTAAATCTACGGAAGAGTTGCCCTTCCTATTGCAAATGGAGCAGTTTTTAGAGGGTGTTCCTGAGGAAATAGAAAGGTACATCCTAGATGGGAAGCCCAAAACTGTAACCGAGGCGGGGGAGATTGGAGCCAAATGGGTGGAGGTGACAGAAAAGAAAAAAGCTAGTAGCAGTTGGAGTGAATATCAGAAGGGGCAAGCCGAAACAAAACCTTATCACCGGGGACAACCCAAGGCCCCACCCACATCCCAAGGGAAACCCCAGATGCCTTCTCACCCCACCATACCAGTCTCCATCAACCAACATCGCCCCGGTGATACCTTAGCAGGGCGATGTTTTAAATGTAATGAACTGGGGCTTATAAAGGCTCACTGCCCCAAGAACCCAACCGATTACAGTTCATTACACCCCAATCACACCAAAGAACCCCAGACCCAGATGCCTCTCTCATACCCTCGGAGCGAAGGGAAACCTTGAGAGTGGGCGGAAAGAAGGTTATCGCTTGGAGGGACACTGGGGCACAAGTGTCAACTATTCACCAATCCCTAGTGGACCCCAAACTCATCAACCCGGAGGCTACAGTGACCATTCAACCCTTCGTGTCACAGTCTGTAACCTTGCCTACAGCCCAGTTGCATGTCCAGTACAAGGGCTGGGCAGGAATGTGGACTTTTGCAGTCTATGACAATTATCCCATCCCCATGCTGCTGGGGGAAGACTTGGCCAACCATGTGAAGCTAGCCAAGAGGGTGGGAATAGTCACCCGCAGCCAGGCTAAGCAAGCTTTCACCCCCATCCCTGTTCCTGAGCCGTCCACCAGGGCCCCGTCTGTGTTACCGGAGACCCAAACACAGGTGGTGGAACCGGATCCCCTGCCAACGACTGCAACAGCCGTAGTGGATCCAATCCCAGAGACCCAGCCAAAGCCAGTCCCGGAACCGGAACTGGCAACGCAACCAGCACCAGACCCATTGCCAGCACTGAGTCCAGCGCTTGCAACCCCGTCTACAACTCCAATGCCAGAGGACACCAGCGAGCCTGAACTGGCGGAAGCAGCAGATAACCCTACCCAAGAGGCTCAGCCAGAGCCTGAGATACCACATAGTGCACCAGCGGGCAGCGGTTCACAGTCAATGGAAAAAACCCCAGCCCCTACATCGCTTCCAGAGGGACCAAGCCCCAGTCCACAGTCCAAGGAGGAACTGATGTCTCCAGCATCAAGGGAACAGTTCCAGGCTGAGCAGGAAGCAGATGACAGCCTTCAAAAAGCTTGGGCGGCGGCACGGAGCACCCCACCGCCTCTCAGCTCTTCTAACCGATCCCGGTTTGTTGTAGAACAAGGGCTTTTATACAAGGAGACTCTTTCTGGTGGGCACCAGGAAGACTGGCATCCTCAAAGACAGTTGGTAGTTCCCACTAAGTATCGGGTAAAGCTCTTGAGCTTAGCCCATGATCATCCCAGTGGCCATTCTGGGGTGAACAGAACCAAAGACCGGTTGGGGAAGTCCTTCCACTGGGAGGGAATGGGCAAGGACGTTGCTAATTATGTCCGGTCTTGTGTGGTGTGCCAACGAGTGGGAAAGCCCCAAGACCAGGTTAAAGCCCCTCTCCAGCCACTACCCATAATTGAGGTCCCATTTCAGCGAGTAGCTGTGGATATTCTGGGTCCTTTCCCAAAGAAGACACCCAGAGGAAAGCAGTACGTACTGACTTTCATGGATTTTGCTACCCAATGGCCGGAAGCTGTACCCTTAAGCAACACCAAGGCTAAAAGTGTGTGCCAGGCATTAGCAGACATTTTTGCCAGGGTAGGTTGGCCCTCCGACATCCTTACAGATTCGGGAACTAATTTCCTGGCAGGGAACATGAAAAACCTGTGGGAAGCTCATGGGGTGAATCACTTGGTTGCCACCCCTCATCACCATCAAACCAATGGTCTGGTGGAGAGGTTTAATGGAACTTTGGGGGCCATGATACGTAAATTCATAAATGAACACTCCAATGATTGGGACCTAGTGTTGCAGCAGTTGCTTTTTGCCTACAGGGCTGTACCACATCCCAGTTTAGGGTTTTCACCATTTGAACTTGTGTATGGCCGCGAGGTTAAGGGGCCATTACAGTTGGTGAAGCAGCAATGGGAGGGGTTTACGCCTTCTCCAGGAACTAACATTCTAGACTTTGTAAGCAACCTACAAAACACCCTCCGACACTCTTTAGCCCTTGCTAAAGAAAACCTAAAGGATGCTCAGGAAGAGCAAAAGGCCTGGTATGATAAACATTCCAGAGAACGGTCCTTCAAAGTAGGAGACCAAGTCATGGTCTTAAAGGCGCTCCAGGCCCATAAAATGGAAGCGTCGTGGGAAGGACCATTCACGGTCCAGGAGCGCCTAGGAGCTGTTAACTATCTCATAGCCTCCCCCACCTCCAACATAAAGCCTAAGGTATACCATGTTAATTCTCTTAAGCCCTTTTATTCTAGAGAATTAAACGTTTGCCAGTTTACAGCCCAGGAAACTGATGACGCGGAGTGGCCTGCAGGTGTCTACTATGAAGGAAAAAGGAATGGTGGCGTGGAAGAGGTGAACCTCTCCACGACCCTGGGACGTCTGCAGCGACAGCAGATAAAGGAGCTGTGCACAAGCTTTGCACCGATTTTCTCAGCCACTCCAGGACGGACCGAACGGGCATACCACTCCATTGACACAGGTAATGCTCACCCAATTAGAACCCCACCCTACCGGGAGTCACCTCATGCCCAAGCGGCTATACAAAGGGAGATCCAGGACATGCTACAAATGGGTATAATTCGCCCCTCTAGCAGTGCATGGGCATCTCCAGTGGTTCTAGTTCCCAAACCAGATGGGGAAATACGCTTTTGCGTGGACTACCGTAAGCTAAATGCTGTAACTCGTCCTGACAACTATCCAATGCCACGCACAGATGAGCTATTGGAGAAATTGGGACATGCCCAATTCATCTCTACTTTAGACTTAACCAAGGGGTACTGGCAAGTACCACTAGATGAACCCGCTAAGGAAAGGTCCGCCTTCGTCACCCAGGCAGGGGTGTATGAATTCAATGTACTCCCTTTCGGGTTGCGAAATGCACCCGCCACCTTCCAAAGACTTGTAGATGGTCTCTTAGCGGAATTGGGAGAATCTGCCGTTGCCTATCTCGATGATGTGGCCATTTTTTCTGATTCATGGACAGAACACCTGGAGCACCTGAAAAAAGTCTTCGAGCGCATCCGTCAGGCAGGACTAACTGTTAAGGCTAAAAAGTGTCAAATAGGCCAAAACAGAGTGGCGTACCTGGGACACCAGGTGGGTCAAGGAACTATAAATCCCCTACAGGCCAAAGTGGATGCTATCCAAAAGTGGCCGGTTCCAAAGTCAAAGAAACAGGTCCAATCCTTCTTAGGCTTGGCCGGATATTATAGGCGATTTGTACCACACTACAGCCAAATCGCCGCCCCGCTAACAGACCTAACCAGAAAGAAACAGCCAAATGCAGTTCAGTGGACTGATAAGTGTCAAAAGGCCTTTAACCAGCTTAAGGCAACACTCATGTCTGACCCTGTGCTAAGGGCCCCAGACTTTGACAAACCGTTCCTAGTAACCACAGATGCGTCCGAGCGAGGCGTGGGAGCAGTTTTAATGCAGGAAGGACCGGATCAAGAATTCCATCCTGTCGTGTTTCTCAGCAAGAAACTGTCTGAGAGGGAAAGCCACTGGTCAATCAGCGAAAAGGAATGCTACGCCATTGTGTACGCGCTGGAAAAGCTACACCCATATGTTTGGGGACGGCGGTTCCAACTACAAACAGACCATGCTGCGCTACAGTGGCTTCATACCGCCACGGGAAATAACAAAAAACTTCTTCGGTGGAGTTTAGCTCTCCAAGATTTTGATTTTGAAATACAACACATTTCGGGAGCTTCTAACAAAGTGGCTGATGCACTCTCCCGGGAAAGTTTCCCAGAGTTAACTGGTTAACAATTGTTCTTAAAATAAAACATATTGTTAGTTTTTATATAATCAGTAGTATGTCTAAAGGTACATGTGTTTTATTAACTCTGTTTTCTCCTAAAGCTCCAGGAAGAAATCACAGCCAGTGTGGAACCGGACATCCAACACTATCTGTGATTTGGGGGGCGTGTCATAACTATAAAGGGAAGGGTGACAGCTCTCCTGTGTACAGTGCTATGGAATCCCTCCTAGCCAGAGACTCCAAATCCTTTTACCTGTAAAGGGTTAAGAAGCTCGGGTAACCTGGCTGACACCTGACCCCAAGGACCAATAAGGGGACAAGATACTTTCAAATCTTGAGGGGGGAAAGGCTTTTGTGTGTGTCCTTTGTTTAAGGGGTTGTTCGCTCTTGGGACTGAGAGGGACCAGACATCAATCCAGGTTCTCTCCATCTTTCTAAACAAGTCTCTCTTATTTCAAAATTGTAAGTAAAAGCCAGGCAAGGCGTCTTAGATTTACTTTGTTTTCTCAACTTGTAAATGTACCTTTTACCAGAGTGTTTATTTTTGTTTGCTGTACTTTGAACCTAAGACAGAAGAGGGGGGTCCTCTGAGCTCTTTAAGTTTGATTACCCTGTAAAGTTATTTTCCATACTGATTTTACAGAGATGATTTTTACCTTTTTCTTTAATTAAAAGCCTTCTTTTTAAGAACCTGATTGATTTCTCCTTGTTTTAAGATCCAAAGGGGGTTTGGATCTGTATTCACCAGGAGTTGGTGAAGGGAAGGAGGGGGGAAGGGTCAATTTCTCCTTATTTAAGATCCAAGGAGTTTGGATCTGTATTCACCAGGGAATTGGTGAAGGTCTCTCAAGGCTACCCAGGAAAGGGAATTAGCTTTGGGATGGTGGCAGCGGACCAGAACTAAGCTGGTAGTTAAGCTTAGAAGTCTTCATGCAGGCCCCTACATTTGTACCCTAAAGTTCAAAGTAGGGATACAGCCTTGACATATACACATGTGTATATATATATATACATGTGAGGGGAAGGGAGGAAAGCCTGTCCCTCTTGTCCATCTATGTCCTTGCATATTTGTAATAGTCAATAATTTTCACTGATATTTTTGGTGTTGGCTAGCAGGCAAAATTCTGTTACCATCCAAAAATCATCAAGATTTTCAGAGTGACTAGTGATTTGGGGCACCCGATTTGAGATATCTTAAAGAGGTCTGGATTTTCAGAAAGTACTGAGACACACACTCTGAAAATCGGGTCCCTTAAGGCATCTCAAATTGCATCCCAAAGTCATTAGTCTCTTTTAGCAATTTTAACCCAGCTGTTGCCAACACTGATCAAAAATACGGGAGAAACCCAGAGGTCCAGGGGCTGCATAGGCATGATGGAGGGGTGGCTGGGCCAAATTTGAGTGGCATTGTGACCCTGTGCACCAGGTCAAGTTGCAACCAGTGGCACTATGCTGGTTGAAAAATATGGGATAAAAGGTGTCATATGCTGATTTAGTATGGGACAGACAATATTTTATTTAAGTAAGAAACGTCCCTTATAATAAGGGACTGATGGCAACTCTACGTAAAAAGTGGAGTGGAAAGACTGCTAAACTCAATGTTTGTTTTAACAGACACTAATGAGCCATCATATTCATGCCAAGGCCCACATACGTGAGACTGGCTTTTGAACTCTAGCATAGAGGCCCCAAAGTAATGGCAGAGGGGGGAATATTTGAAAGGTCTTAGGCGTCACTTCTTTACTGTGTTTAAAACACATCAGAAGCATACTTTCAACCGCCATTAATTGTACATCTCAAACATTTAGACTGTAATTTAGAAGGCCTCAGAAATAGTGTAAATACTAATGGAAATAGTATTTTTATACTGCAGGAATGAGTGTATGGGTGTGTATTATATGTAAGCTTGTGACAGAGTGCAGGGAATGATTGAAGTCCCAGGAGGGACTTGCGCCCACCCACATCTGATGGCCCCTCCCTCAGCCTAAGGGGAGCAGCTACTGAAGCCAGGGCTCAAGCAGGTTCAGGGGGCAACAAATGCTAAAACAGGGACAGGAGTGAGGGTCACAGAGTCATAAGCAGGGAGCCGGAGGGGGACACTGAGCAGCGAACCCCAGACAGCACTCACTGCCCCTCGAAGATGTCTAGGGCTAGCGGAGCGGAAATAGGCCCCACAATTGCAGAGCACCTCCCTGTCCAACATCCTTCTCCTGGTATGATGGACGGCCACCTTGGCCAATGCCAGGAGGAGGTTGACGAGGAGGTCTCGCAATTTCGTGGGGCCACGGATGGGGTGTGCGTCAATCAGGAGGTGCGGGGAAAAGTGCAGCCAGAACCTAAGGAGAAGGTTCTGGAGGAGCCGGAAAAGGTGCTGCAACCTGCTGCACTTGAGGTAGATGTGCGCCAGAGTCTCCCTCACACTGAAGAAGGGGGCATAGGATGAGTAGCCTGCACTCTGATTACTTAGAGGCTAATTAGTGCTCCAGTGGAAACTGATTGGGGGTAATGATCTAATCAGGCTGGTGGGCTGGGTGCGGGGGAAAGCTTTATTGGCCCCATCAGCCCAAGGCTGATAAAAGAGGCACAGGAAAGAAATACAAGAAGGAGAGAGAGAGGGCTAGGGCAAGGGCTAGCTGAGCCTTGCTATACAGAGGCCTCAGAGTAGGGAGCGTTCTGTTCCCCTCAAGTCTTGCTGAGAGGTCCTAAAGCAAGGCAAAAGTTGTAAATAGGTGGGAGCATGGGGGACGGTGGTGATATCGATGAAGGGAAATAGAAATAAAGTGTCACTAAGCGCATGCCTTGTGGAGTATGTGCAGTTTCTGCCGGGAAGAGGCCAGTGGCGGAGCCAGGCCTCTGTTACAAAGCCTTTGTGTACAGTACTGCCAGAACGTGCCTTAATTGTAAGTGTACGTTCTAGAGCAGGGGTGGGCAAACTTTTTGGCCCGAGGGCCACATCTGGGTATGGAAATTGTATGGCAGGCCATGAATGCTCATGAAATTGGGGGTTGGGGTGCGGGGTGGGGTGAGGGCTCCAGCTGGGGGTGCAAGATCTGGGGTGGGGGTGGGGATGAGGAGTTTGGAGTGCAGGAGGGTGCTCCAGGCTGGGACTGAGGGGTTCGGAGGGTGGGAGGGGGATCAGGGCTGGGGCAGGGGTTGGGGCGCAGCAGGAGGTCAGGGTGCAGGCTCCAGGTGGCGCTTACCTCAAGCAGCTCCCAGAAGCAGTGGCACGTCCCCCCTCTGGCTCCTATGCAGAGGCATGGCCAGGCAGCTCTGCGCACTGCCCCATCTGCAGGCGCCGCCCCTGCAGCTCTCATTGGCCGCGGTTTCTGGACAATGGGAGCTGCAGGGGCGGCACTTGGGGTGGGGGCAGCGTGTGGAGCCCCATGGCTGCCCCTACATGTAGGAGCCAGAGGGAGGACATGCCGCTGCTTCCAGGAGCCACACAGAGCAGGGCAAGCCCCCGACCCCTGCTCCTCAGCTGGAGCATGGGAGTGAGGCAAGCCCCAGACCCCTCTTCGGGGCAGGAGCTCGAGGGCTGGATTAAAACATCTGGAGTGCCGGATGTGGCCCC
Source organism: Emys orbicularis (assembly GCF_028017835.1). Taxonomy (NCBI): domain Eukaryota; kingdom Metazoa; phylum Chordata; order Testudines; family Emydidae; genus Emys; species Emys orbicularis. Next base: position 117,133,726 of record NC_088686.1, read on the forward strand.
CAGGCCATAGTTTGCCTACCCCTGTTCTATAGCCTGCATGTTGAGGAAGGAAGTGGTAAATTTGGTCTGACGTTAGTGGCATGCATACATCTCAAAGAGGTTTCTGACATTCTTGCAACATCCGCCTGTTCCAAAGAACTTAGGTTAGTAGCTGTTATTTTAGAAAAGAGAACCCAAAGCTGAACTCCTGAACCAAACTAATCGGAGATAACAGTGCCTTCCTACAGACGGCATTATTGGAATTGAAAAAAGTTCGGAAAAGGGCAACAAAACTGATTAGGGGTATGGAACAGCTTCCATATGAGGAGAATTTAATAAGACTGGGACTTTTCAGCTTGGAAAAGAGACGACTAAGGGGGGATATGGTAGAGGTCTATAAAATCATGACTGGTGTGAAGAAAGTAATTAAGGAAGTGTTATTTACTCCTTCTCATAACCCAAGAACTAGGGGTCACCAAATGAAATTAATAGGCAGCAGATTTAAAACAAACAAAAGGAAGTATTTATTCGCACAACACAAAGTCAACCGGTGGAACTCATTGCCAGGGAATGTTGTGAAGGCTAAAACTATAACAATTAAAAAAAGAATTAGATAAGTTCATGGAGGATAGGTCCATCAATGGCTATTAGCCAGGATGGGCAGGGATGGTGTCCATAGCCTCTCTTTGCCAGAAGCTGGGAATGGACGACAGGGGATGGATCACTTGATGATTACCTGTTCTGTTCATTCCCTTTGGGGCATCTGGCATTGGCCATTGTCAGAAGACAGGATACTGAGTTAGATGAACATTTGGTCTGACCCAGTATGGCCGTTCTTATGTACGTAGGGTGAATAATAGCATGTGACACAAATCACTGGAGTAAATTTGTATAAATTCATTTTACTTATTAATTCCAAAGTATTTTGCAGTGAATCCAAAAACCTGCAAAGGAGACTTTAAATCACATTCTGACGGTATTAGAAGCTTGCACGTAGGTGGGAGCCGCCATGTACTGTACAGCAAGTACCCTGACCTAACTCATTTATACAACACATCACAAACTAAATGTAATTCTGGGAAACCATTTTTGTCATCTGTACCAAGCTTTTATTCTGTACATTCTGGCCAGAGGTGGATTAAGATTTACTAGGGCCCTGGGCACAAAAAACATTTGGGTCACCCCATTAAAAACACAAATGTATCAAAAATGCATCAGTGCAAAGACTCTATTCAATGTTTACACACTGTATTAATAATAAAGCAAAACATATTCCAGTTCATTATGCCTAAATTAACTGTTCAATTTTCCCACATAGAAATGAATATTGCTTGCTCAGGGGTCGGCAACCCTTTCAGAAGTGGTGTGCCGAGTCTTCATTTATTCACTCTAATTTAAGGTTTCGCGTGCCAATAATACATTTTAACGTTTTTAGAAGGTCTCTTTCTATAAGTCTATAATATATAACTAAACTATTGTTGTATGTAAAGTAAATAAGGTTTTTAAAATGTTTAAGAAGCTTCATTTAAAATTAAATTAAAATGCAGAGCCCCCTGGACTGATGGCCAGGACTCGGGCAGTGTGAGTGCCACTGAAAATCAGCGTGCGTGCCGCCTTCGGCACGCATGCCATAGGTTGCCTACCCCTGTGCTAGATATTATTCATACCATTACACAAAGGTGTTCACTGCTAAATCTGGACAACACTGATGTTACAAGAATCAGTCTTTCACAGGTCAACAAGTGGTTCTTTCATCTCCCCAATTTTCTTAAACCTGACCATTACGGCTTTTTTTCCACCTATTGAACCTCTTACAGTCCAGTTTTTCTACTGTGGAAGTAAAAATGTCTGAAAGACAAGAGCTATAATTCCAGAAAGTAACTTAATTAAAAGAAGTAATCTTAAAATGAGATTAAATTACTCTATTATTAAGAACTTTAAGTTTCAGCCAATGTTGAGAACTGGCTTAAAACAAAGTTTGCAATTGATCACATAAGCTATGAAAAAATGTTGAAATAATCTGATATGTGCCAAAGTAACTCCTTTGGCTTTCTGCCAAAGGCAATTCATGTCAAACCACGAGAAAGTTTATATTTTACCAATTAAGTTTTAGGACTAACTATTTCCGCTAATCAGAAACTAGCTTATACATATACATTAAATCACACTTTTAAGCATAGGCCAGGTTCTGATTAGCCAGAGCACACAACAGGATGTTCGGTCATTACTAAGCCAGTGAGAATATAGTTTTTCTAATAATACTGCAGAGAGAGAATATTCATCACCCCATTATACCAGTTCCTCATCATCAGTGTAATGGAGGGGGAAAAGTCACTGGAACTGAAGGTCCTCACAAGAAAAATTTCTCCCACTTCTATAATTAGCTGGGTTTGTCCTTTACGTTTTATCCTGCAACCTGGCTTGGTTTTGGCATTCACATAGCAACCGATCACTGTTAGGCCCTGACAACAGTTGATTCCACTGACCATCTTTGTTAAGTACATTCACATTTCATTTGTGAAATCCATAGTTGAGTGAGTTGGGTCTGGAAGCTGTGGACCAGTGTAAACAGTGCCACCTCAGTCCGTACTGGATGAGGGGGGAAATACACACAAAGATCTTAAAAGTACGGTCTGAGGTAAATAGCACTATAGTCTTTCATCCAATGCTAAGGTGAATGAACTATACTATGGAAGGCCTCATATCAGCTAAATGTTTGGGTAAATAATGCCATATCACAATGTACATGACAAAAATCCACACTAAGATCCCAAGGCTGTGAACCACGTGCATGGGGAGGTAGACTCCACAAAGGTCTCAGGGGTGCAGGTGGGGGTAAATAGAGCTACATCATGATGTATTAGGATGGTGTAAATAATGCTGCATTGTGAAATGCAGGGATAGGGGCATCCAAAGGCCTTGCAACTGTAGATAGAGGCATAAAAAATGCAAACAAAGCAGGTTGGATAAAAATCAATGATTTAAAAAAAATACAAAAAAATGGGATTTTTTAAATTTAAATTGGATTTTTTTGATAAAATGCTTTTTGAGGAAAAAACCTATCTAAAGATAGTTTTAATTAAGATACATTATAGCTCAAAGATATCTCATCATGGAATAGGATTATAAATTCTAATTCTATAGTATGAGACAATATATTCATGTAATATTTAAGAAAAGTTTTGTAAATGCATTCCAATAGTTCATGGATTAGGGACCCAATCTTATGGGGTTCCAGGGGCTTCTGTATAGATTATTTAGGTTAATCTTTCTAGCTACCCAATGGGACTCAGTGCTCAGTCTAGAAGATATCATCAGAGATGCTTAGTTTTGCAGTTCTCAAACTGTGGATTTGTGTCTCCAGAGATAACATGCTTGTTAACAGCAAAAATGTTTTTAAATACATAAATAAATAATATAGAGAGGTGAGAAATAACAGACCTCAACCCTATTGTCCCTCTGCAAATTTGTGTACACAGAGTCAATCCCTTACCTCTCTCTAAAAGTGCAAAGTTTCAAAAAATTCAATGAATAGAAGATTGTTGGGGGCGGAATAGATCTGGACAAGGAGAAGAAGTTTGGAGGTAAATGTGAGAAGGGAGGGACAGGCAGTAGAAACAAAAGTGAAACTGTTTGAGCAGCATATTCCAGAAGTCTTGAGGTCTTTCTGAGTGTAGCCTTCATTGATTTGATATCTACCAAACTGTTGTCGGCACAGAGTGCCCGAGGACAGCAACAGTGGGGTTCGTTGCCCAGTGTGCTTCGCGCCAATAAACACACCAGGGGTGGAGAAGCAAACAAAGTTTATTTGGGATCCCAAAGCGGTGCTAGGAGACAGGCACGTCTCAGATCAAGCACACTGAGACAAACAGTTTTCCCTTTTTATTCTTTTGCAGTTAGGCTTCACCCCCCCTCCCCTTCGCCCTCCCTTTCTCCTATAATAGTTTACTTTAAGCAAGTAGCAAGCAATTACATTTAAGCAGTTAAGTCATTCTTGGCAGCTATAAGCCTAGCTTGTTAGTAACTTCTTTAAACCGTTATCTTGTCCTTTTCCCCTTTGAACTGTTATTTTCCCTTCAGCCAGAAACATGCAGGCCTCATTATTACCGCTTGATACCGGTGTGAGCAGGGGGTTGCACACAGATAACTGGTTGCTTACATATTCCAATTGAACCTGGCTTGTGAGATCGATTAGAGTTTAAACATGGGAGAAGTTTGGTTCTTTTGGGCCTAGTGCAGGAAGGCTTCATTGACACTAGTGGCCTTCCACCCTCCCGAGTTACCTAGGGTTATGCCTAGTGACACCAACAATACCATTCTCTCACTAGAAGGGAAAACCTATAGCGGCAGCAGGCCGTAAAAGAGACCCAGTTTGGGAATATTTTAATGAAGTTCCTCTACCTGTGGATAAGACAGACATGCGTGCAAAATGCAAACAATGCAACAAAGATATGCAAGGCCTGGTTGCCCAAATGAACCGAATGAAACAACATAATGAGACGTGTCCCTTCTCAGGAGGAAGCTGCGTTGAAGATGATGAAAGGAACATGTCTGAACATGCAGGATCTTCAGGTTGGTTAACTTTTTTATTTCATACTTCTTTCTTAAGGACTGCCTGTCTTCCTTCTGGACTATTCTTGAATTCTCATGTTCGAGCAAAAAATATAGTTGTTACTCTATGGTACTATCATTTTAGATGCAGATGTGATAAAAAATAATTAGCTGAAATAGGCAAAGCTTCCTTTTACAATTTCACCTTTAAAGTATTACTGTCAGTGAATGCAATGAGTAATACTAAATGAGCAATATGGTAATAATAATTAAATAACTGCATTGACTTATTTTGTTTAGGAGAATCCATCCTCAACATACAGGATTCTGAAGACTATCCAGCTTCAAGATCACCATCATTTTCTACAGTTTCAGGGTTATCTGCCAATGATAGTGTTTCAGTCACATCATGTATGTCACATAGCCACAGTATATCACCTATAGGAAAAAGGAAAAAAATCACCATCATCCAGAAACAACCATAGATAAGTTTGTGATAAGAACCAGCAGATTACAAAAAGAGGTAATTGATTAAAAAATTGCCCGGTTTGTTTATGCAACAAACTCTCCTTTCTATATGATTGAGAACTCAGAAAGACTTCAAGATTTCTGGAATATGCTGCTCAAACAGTTTCACTTTTGTGTCTACTGCCTGTCCCTCCCTTCTCACATTTACCTCCAGACTTCTTCTCCTTGTTCAGATCTATTCCACCCCCAACAATCTTCTATTCATTGAACTTTTTGAAGCTTTGCACTTTTAGAGAGAGGTAAGGGTTTGACTCTGTGTACACAAATTTGCAGAGGGACAATAGGGTTGAGGTCTGTTATTTCTCACCTCTCTATATTATTTATTTATGTATTTAAAAACATTTTTGCTGTTAACAAGCATGTTATCTCTGGAGACACAAATCCACAGTTTGAGAACTGCAAAACTAAGCATCTCTGATGATATCTTCTAGACTGAGCACTGAGTCCCATTGGGTAGCTAGAAAGATTAACCTGAATAATCTATACAGAAGCCCCTGGAACCGTATAAGATCGGGTCCCTAATCCATGAACTATTGGAACTCATTTACAAAACTTTTCTTAAACATGCGCTGTTGAGAACTTTGGCTGTGACAGTGACATCTATTTTTTCACAATTTTGTTCACAAACTGTCATCAGATTAGGCCAGTTCTTGCTATAGTGCTCAAAACAGTCCACTACTGAGTTCCATCGCACGTCTTGTGGGAGAATTAGCTTGGTTCCTTCCCTTTTTTCAGAGCAGCTGCTGCAAAGTGGTTGTTACGGAAGATGTTGCAATTTTAACAACATTAGCCTTTATTTCTGGAACACTGAAGTCTTTGGCTAGGAGTTGCATCAACTGAGCACTGCAACTGTATATTGTTAGCTTGGGACTCTCTTCTAAATAATTTCTTCTCATCTTGGATACATTTGCAGCATTGTCTGTGACCAGCCTGCGTACTTGACATTTGAATTTTTTGTCAGTTTGTTATAGCTTTTACTGCTACTTCTTGTAAGTATTCTGCTGTGTGTGCATTTCCTGATGTATCAATTGTTTCTGTAAGGAAGACATTCCCTTCTTCTGTTGTCACACAAGCACATACAACAGGATCATTGTAGACACTGCTTCACCCATCAAGACTCAGGTTAACAATTTCACCAGGGGTCGGCAACCTGCAGCATGAGTGCCAAAGGCGGCACATGGGCTGATTTTTAGTCCCGGCTGCCAGCACCACTCAGCCCGCTGCTGGCCTGGATTACAGAACCCCGGACCAGCAGCGGGATGAGCCGCTCAGCCTACTGCTGGTCTGGGGTCCCGGCCGCTGGCCCCTTGCCAGCCAGGGTCCCAGCTGCCGGCCCTGCTCAGCCCACTGCTGGCCTGGATGGATGGAACCCAGCCGGCAGCAGGCTGAGCGGGGCCTGCGGCCGGGACACTGGCTGGCAGGGGCCGGAGGACGGAACCCCAGACTCAAGGTCAGGTAACCCCTTGCTAGCATGGATGGAGGCAGGCAGGGATCATCTCCAATTAATAGCTCCCCTCATTGTTCCCTTAAACAGCCTTATCTCAGTCATAGTTTTGTTTCCTTTTTGCTTCCCGCAACAGCCTCCAGCACTCCCACATTCACCACTAGAACTGGTTGAAACTCGGAATTTCCAAGACGCAGAAAACTGTGATGTCTTGAAACAGTTTTTGTGCTGATTCAGAATGAAAACTTCGAATGGAGAAATGTCGTGTGGAATGGAAATTCCAAAAAATGTTCACCCTCCACATTGATCAGGTGAGCCACTCATGACACCAGGATGTATTACTCCCCACACCAGGCACTCTAAGAGCAGACACACAGGGCAGAAGCCCCACTCGCTTAAATCCCGCTCCATTTCTGGTGGCCCACAATATTCCCCTGGTGGCCCCTCAAACTGCAGTTTCCTACAACACCCCAGTGGGAGCGCATGGGGGGGAGCAGTACCTGTTATTACATCCTTCAAGGATATAGAAGCATTAAACTAGCCTGGGCAAAGACTGTAGTTTTGGTGGTAAGAAACACTAATTTGCTTCATACTTAAACACATCTGACTCTGCAGGCTGCACTAGTAGCCAGGGCCCAGACCTTCAGAGGACCTTACTCTTATTTATTTCAATGGGAGTTAGGCATCTAAATACCTATGAGGTGCTGGGGCCAAGTGGATTGTAGTAATGGCCTGAGATACCATGCATAGCCTTACGAATCTCTGGCTTTCTCAATAGGGTCACATCAGTGAACACAATTTTTGACATGGTAATTTTATTCACCCAAAATAAAGTGAACACCTGTGGTTGGGAAGCTATTCAGTATATGGCTTTAAGGTGCCACCGGACTCCATGTTGTTTTTGTGGATACAGACTAACACGGCTACCTCCTGATACTATTCAGTATAGTTAATACTGGTGTTGGGCCACCTCCTGTTCCTCTTGGGTACGTTCCCAGAAGCTGGAGTTGCTTGTCGCTATTATGCATTTTTCTGATTCCAGTGTAAGCTTACAAGAAACCTGGATGTTTTGCACAACCAGCTGATTTAACCCAGAAAATATGATTCAGTTCATGGAGAACTGATTTCATCTGGTTGTAAGTGAATAGGGCCCTTGGATGGCTTTGACCCATCCTCAGTATAAGTATGCAAGAAATATGCATGTGTTACCAACAAGTGGATGCAATTCCTGTGTAAGAGTATGGACATTCTGGATGCATTCACAGTGAACCAAACCGATTTCAGTCTAAATCTGTAGAAGGCTCTACATTGCAGTTCCAAAATACAGTGTCTGAAATGTTGATAAGGCACTATTTAATTCCAGTAGAGGCAATATCAGAAGACCAAACGAAGAATGCTGTTGGACTACACTGGACTAGGATCAGGGGTGGGTGAGTTCAATTCCTGGCTTTGCTACAGACTGTGTGTGTGAGAAGAGGATAGTCACTCGATCGCTCTGTGCCTCAGTTCCCCATCTGTAAAACAGGGATAATATTGGCTTTCTACATCTTGTCTAATTAAACTGTAAGCTCTTTGGAGCAAAGACTCTCTAGCCTAGGAATCAGTGGGAGGTACATGTCCAAATACTTTTGAGGATCTGGATCTCTCTTACTATGTGTATATAAAGTGCCTAGAACACTGGGACCTTGATCTTGGTTGGTGTCTGTAGGTACCACTTTAATAATTATTCTGTCACCTTCACTTTGAGAATTACTATCCTCCCTACGTAACCCCAATGGAATTCACAAACCTGTTTGCAGAGTAAGGTACTCCTCAACATGAGTAAGAGTGGTAGGATCAGCACCAGAGCAAGAAATACATTTTGTTAGAGGGGCAGAATTGGTTTCAGAGAAAATTTTATGAAATTTAAAAATATGTATGTTGCCTGTTTTTTTCTTTTTTTCTGAATTTCATGTGCTGAAAGGTCAAATATAATTGAATTGCAAACATGCTTGATCTGAATTACAAAAACAGCTGAACTGAATCTCTTCATTGGATGCATTAAGGCCCAGAATCCTGCAAAGGCTTATGCAAGTGCTTAATTTTACTTCCATCAGGGCCGGCTCTGGCTTTCTTGCTGCCCCAGGCAAAAAAGCCTCCCGCCCCCCACGCGGCAGGGGAGGGCGGCGAGCCCCGCCGGGGCTCCGCTCTCCCCGGGGGCCAGAGCGCGGGGGGAGGGCGGCGAGCCCTGCCGGGGCTCCGCTCTCCCCGGCGGCGAGCCCAGTTGCGGCCCCGCTCTCGGGCCGGAGCGCCGTGCCGCCCCCCTCCAGGTGCCGCCCCAAGCACCAGCTTGGTGGGCTGGTGCCTGGAGCCGGCCCTGACTCTCATGAGTAGTCACATTGCTTTCAATGGGATTATTCCTGACAGTATACTTTAGTATGAATATTAAGTGTTTGCAGCATCAGGCCTAATACAAATTATACATTAGATGAGGGATGGGGAAATCGGTTTTTCCAAATTTAAAACTGCCAGTTTTAACCTGAATCCAACCCTGTTATCCAAAATTGGGTGCAGCCCTTAAACTTCCAGTAGGTCCCCAGGCATGTAGCTGCTCCGCTGTTGAATTCAATGGCCGCCATGTACACTTGATCCTTTAAAATAGCAATATATATTTTTAGTAGTCACTTGTGGTTTGTGAACCTGGCCACAGAGTCTTTTAAATAAAGTAAGAGCTACTTCTCTATCAATCTCATCCGTTAACATCTGCGCAGTCGCTTGAGAACAGCTGTGTGTGCAGTATGATTGCTGCCTGTTTCTGTGGTAGTTCAGAAATGGTGTAAAAGGCAGTGAGAAGTTTGGGCTGGCTGCCCCCAGGAGGCGGTAGCCTCCTCTGTAAAAAAGACCTGCTGCGGCTGAGTGGGAGGACCCTGGCTTAGCTACAGAGCCAGCGGGTGGGTGTCTGTAATTGAATGAGGGAGGAGATAGAGCAAAGAAGCAGCCTAGCACCTAGCCAGTCAGCGGAAATCCCAAAAGAAAACACAGAGGACTACCCTCTGCAATAGCTGCGGCTCCTTGTTCGCACGCGCTGATTTAACAGGCCACCTCTCGCAGGCAGCTCTGTCCGCAGAAATCTGCAGCAATGGGCGTGGAAGGCTGCACCAAGTGCATCAAATACCTGCTTTTTGTCTTTAATTTTGTCTTTTGGGTGAGTGCGCTTTTTCCATTTCTCTCCCCACCCCTCCCGGTCTCGGGTGCGGATTTGCGCATCATAGAATGCGCGGTGGCCGTGTTCGCTTGTCCTCCTCCTGGCTGCAGAGAGATTTCTACCAAAACAATGCAGCAGGCTCAGAAGGGAGCGGAGCCTTTGCTTTCTCTCTGCATGAGAGGAGCAAAATCTCCTCCTCTGAACAGCTGCGAGGGACGAGGGAACGGAATTCGGTTTGGAATATGCGGGAGGTTTAGCCCAGAAAAAATTGTTGTTGCATTGAAAGAGCATATGGGCCTGAGCAGTGAGCTGTTATGCAAGCCCAGGCTGTGAGCTGTTCTTGCCCTGCTGGGGTAATTCTTAATTTTGTTGTGTTTAAAAAAAAAAAGCCCCATAAATCTGAAGTGGTTTTTAATTTGGTTTTTAAATTCTGAAGGATGTCGTTGATACAGGGTTAAAATGTACAGACGCTCGCCAAAGTTAATAAACCACCTGTAAACTGAATTGAAAAATGCTCGGGAGACGTCGTGTGAGGATCTGGTTGTCTGCTGGGTTGAGAGGGTATGCCTGTGGGTACAAAGGCTGGTGCGTAGTTATATAATAGCTGAGGTTTTAGCTCGTGGTGGTCAGCTGTAAATAGGCATCTGCAGGCTGTGAAGTATTTTCTGGGGTTCTAGGAGATGGGAACTAGAGAATTACTAAAACATGTAAATCCTGTGGTTAGAGGCTGGAAACTAGAGTATAACGTATTTCTCCCCCCCCTTCTTTCTTTCGTTTTTTCTTTTAAAAAAAGAAAAAACTCTTCTATAAATATAGGTTTTTATTTTTGAAATTAGTTTTGATGCCAAATTTTCTAATATGTGCAGCGAAGCTGGCTCTGAAAACTGGGGTGCTGGAACAATTTATATAGTGGGGGTGCTGAGAGCCATTGAACCAAACTGTAAACCCTGTATATGATGGAAACCACTTCAAGCCAGGGGGTGCTGCAGCGCCCCCTTCGCACCCCTAGTTCCAGCACCTATATCTGGAGGGGGGGGGTTAAAAATGAGGAGACATGTAAAACTGGATTTTAAAATTTTTTTTATTAATGTTATTTATTTTGTCTAGTGCTCCTGCTTCTCCTGTTTTACAAATGGGGAATCTGGGTGGAGTTTGGGGGGGGGAATGTTAGGTTTCCCAGCCTTGGGATATGAATCAGAAACTCTGTGTTGCTGTTGGGTTAAGAAAGATGATCTGATTGCTTGGAGAAGGAATGTAGGTGGGGAGAAAGGGGGAGTTAAAACGTACTTGCTTAGTAGATGATCTAGACAAATGAGGATGCTTAAAAGATGGGTGATGTGCATAGTTTTTCACACCCCTCCCATCGTCTCATACTCCCTCCCTGCTTGGAGAATTTTGCAGGGACCACACCCTGAACCTCAGAAAAGTCTTTGCCTGAGTTTCTATAGCTCTGGATTTTAGAAGAGATTTGGTTTTGATTGATTGTTTGTTTTTTAAGTAACATTCTGTGGAACTTGGAGTTCCTGACAGTACAACTTGAGCACTGTTGTTGCCATACTATTTAAGAAGTAAATCTTACCCTGTATGTAGCAAGAGGGTCTTCTAGCAGCTGCCTGCAATGAATAGTTAATCAGATCTACAGCTGTGTTACTTTAACAGTAGGTTGCATAGGCTAGCTTCCCCTGTGTGTGTAATAAGGTCAGCGTGTTTGTCCCAGTTAGGAGTCCCCCCAGGGTGAGTGGGGGTTTGTGGGTGAAGGGTAGTGCCCTTTGTTCGGTTTGGCTGCTTATTTCTCATGCCTTTTCCTCCCTGAGATTGAGCTGGTGTGGCCAGTTATTGTCGTTGCTGGACATTTTAGGGGCAGACAGTGATGCTTCGGTGCTGGGTTGGCCGGGGCTGTCTCAGATGATATGTGGTTCTTACAGCTTTTTTACAGACTAGAGTAGTAGCTGAACACCACTTCCCTACCCTGCTTCGGTTAGACTTAATGTTTTGCTGGCAGTTGAGAATGCCCAAAGGCTACATCAGTCTTCACCCTACTTTTAAACTGAGTTGACAGCATGTATTTACACTGATCAGACACCAGATTAGCACCATTTCAGAGAGGCGGTTTTAGGCCTTGGCTACACTTGGGGATTCACAGCGCTGCCGTGGCAGCGCTGTGAAGCACGAGTGTAGTCGCGCCGCCAGCGCTGTAAGAGCTCTCTCGCAGCGCTGTAAGTACTCCACCTCTCCAAGGGGAGTAGCTTGCAGCACTGCGAGGGAGCGTGCAGCGCTGCAGGCGCTGATTACACTGGCGCTTTACAGCGCTGCGCTGGGGGGGGGGTGTTTTCACACCCCCGAGCGCAGCAAGTTGCAGCGCTGTACAGCGCCAGTGTAGCCAAGGCCTTAGATGGGGTGGCAGGGAGGCTGCCACATGCACTGCCTTGAACTCCTTTCCATTTCCGTGGAATTCTAGGTCATGGTCCCTGGTCCCTGCTGACTGCTAGGAAGAGCAGTGCTGGTGACTGCGAAAGTGGAGTTCAGTGAGGGTGAAGTCTGCTGAAGGGAATATTTTTGCAACACGCATTTCTTCCTGGATCTGAATGCATTGATGAAAGAGAATCTGTTTACATGAATGAACCCCCATCCCACCCCAGCTAGTGACAGATAATTATCTAAGAATGTGCTGTTTACTGATGGTATAAACAAGAAATGCTTCTTCAACCAATAGCTGATTCTGGTTCCTGGGGATTTCCTATTTATTTTCTTTCCTGGGCTCTAATTCTCCTCACCTCACTGAGAAGGCAGCACTTTTAACTCAGGCCATGTCCACACTAGGAGTGCTTGGCTGGTATAGCTACACTATCAAAGCACTCCTAATGTGCATGCAGCTATAGTGGAAAAGCTCTATTTTTATCAGTATAGCTTATTCCACACACCCGCACTCCCCGCACAAAACAAACTATGCCAGTAGAAGCACAGTTTTGCTGGTGTAACTGCATCTGTAGTAGGGGCTTCTGCTGGCATAGCTATGTCTGTCAGGGATCACGCCACTGACTGACGCCGACACCAGCAGAAGTCTGTAGTGTAGACATGATCTCATTTTGCAATGCTGTGAGCTTCTCTAGCACCTTTCCTCAAGAGATCTCAAGCATGGATTGCTTAAACCTCATAACACTGGCTCTGGCCATGTAAGTATTAGGGCCATTTTACAGACAGGTAAAGTGACACCCAAGGGCATCCAGGGAGTCAGTCATCAATCTGGGTGTGGAACTCCAGACTCTTGGCTGCTTCAGCTGCTGGACCACGTGCTTGCCCTCTGTTATCCACCCCCACGTTTTCAGTACTCCTGTCTCATCATCTTGGGGTGTTCTTGATTCCAGTTTAGAATAAGTTCAACCGCAACCATCCTTGCTGAACTGCCCTTTCTCCAGTGTGATGATATCTCCCTATGAAAACATGACCAGAACTGAGGACAGTGGGCTGGGTTCATCCCTGCTGTAAATTCATGTTTAAAGAATGAGCTCCACACAATATTTCTAACGTTCTCGTTACCACCTCCTCTTTCAAAATAACAAGCAGATGGTAGACAACTGTAGCATCTCCATCTAAGTCCCTTATTTTGGGGTCACTGCACTTTCCTTCTCTTTCTTCCTTTCCAGTTATCTAGTTCATCCAGGAGCTTTTTCTTTCCTTTTGTCCTAGTTTCCTGATTTTTTTTTTTTTTGTTTGTTTTTTGTTTTGAGTGGGGGGAGTGGTTCTTTGTGGCGACACTAGGATCTAGCAGGAAGGATATATGGGAGCTACACACACACACACACACACACACACAATTGCAGAACAAGCCTGCCTGTTCACATCCACCCCTGTCTCCCTTGTAGGAAATGACTGTTTTCCTATCTGTTGGAATGTTTCTTTGTCTCAGAGGCAAGTGCACTCTCCTCTCTCTCTTTCCCCATTCAGTGTTCTGCTCTTGCCACCTCCTTGCTTGGAAGCATTTTTGTATTTGATGATAACTCAAGGAAAATGTCCTTAATGAAGAGATTCTTTCCACTGTCGATCAGGAGAGGGACAGAGCCCCCCCATGCCTCATTCTCTCTCCCACAGATCTACTTTATTTTGACACGAGGAGGAGGAGGAGGTCAAGGGCTGGTGGAGCTGGAGTTGTGCTCCAAGGTCACTAGGAGGGCCATTTAATAGAGGCATTTTGTACCTACTATTAAAAGCCATGGCCTACCTTTTCAGAAGTAACCAGTGCTGCTTTTTTTGCGGGGGGGGGGGGGGGGTGCCTAGTTTGAGAGATCCTGGTTGCTCCTGAAAACATAGGCAGTGACTAAAAAGGAGGAAGACTGCTTAAGAGAAGGAATGGGAAGCTTCCATGAATAATGGAATGTTCAGACTATCCAAGGTGGTCACGAGGGGCAGTGATCTCCGTCCGAAATATGAGATGTCTAGTCTTAGTGGTGGAATCTCAACCATGAAGAGAACACTATTGTGTGTAAAGAGGCAGAGCAAACTGATCTGCACAAGTGTCAGCAATATGCAGTGGCGATTCTTCCGGCTGATTTGAGGAGTGGCATGAAGGGCTCAAAGGGTCCCTGGTAATTCTTTAGTGGAACGATGACCGCAACAGCATGGGAGCCTCATAAGTGGCAGAAGCTTCATCATATGAGCTGTTTCTAACCCAGTGCAGATGATAGACTACTTTGGGACTGCTGTGCGTCCATCCATCCATCTCTGCCACCCCTGTTCCAGCTCAGGCCTAAGATTTGAGTACTACTCCCGCCCATCATTCTGAAGGTTTTGGCGGGCATCTTTCCACGGGTAGCCAGTTGGGGCTGGGATCAGCACATCAGCCCTGTCTGACTCCACTAGTGACCCTTGTTATCAAGCAGTTTTGTCCTAGATGACACTTGCTTAGAGGCTCAAAAGCTGGGAGGCCTCGTAGGGTGTCTCTACTCAGCCAGGAAAATACCCCTGTGGGAGCAAGTCTCAGAGCCCCCGTCAATTGATACAGGCTTGTGGGGCTAAAAATAGCCAGGCTTGGGCTGGGCTCTGAGACCTGGGGAGGGTCACAGAGCCTGGGCTCCTGCGTGAGCCTAAACATCTACCTGGCTACTTTTAGCCGATGGCCTGCGTTAACTGGCTGAGACTCTCTGCCATGGGTATGTGGATTTTTGATGTATCATTTTTTTCCCCCCTTTATAGACATACCCTTAGGGGGGAGTGACTAAAGGTATCTTGTAGCTTTCATAGCTGTGTTTTATTGGAACACTCAGGCTTGATGCTATGGGATTAGCGGGAAATCTTTAATTACCAATTGAAATTTGAGCCTCGGCAGGAGATAGTTAGCCCTGTCTTAATGTCAGGTATCTTTACATTTGTATTTGAAGTTCTGCCATTCAGTCTAAGTCACTACCCCCTCGAGGGTGTCCGTGAACACAGGGCTAGATTTTCAAATGACTTTAGAACCTACAATTGGGTTTAGAACCAGATTGTCAGAAGTGCTCAGCACCCAACATGCTGTGTTCTCTTGAAAATCCAGCTCCAGTCGTGGGTGTGGAACCCTTGAAAATCTATGTACTGTAGTTTTTAGGATCTGTTAAGCTGTGGGAGGCACCAGGTCTCACACCAGACTAGCTTGTTAGTGTGCAGAGCTGCTCGGTTCTTGCCCTTCCCTAGCTCCCTCGACTCACTTGCTTATCTGCACCTAATCCAGGTCGGGAGTTGTTGGCACAAAAGTGTGAGGGAGAACAAAAAGTTTGGCAGAACTCTGCACTTTCATTGCATATTAGAGAAGCTTGTTCTGAGGCTTAACAAGAAGAAAGGAAGCGGTTTAAGCTTTAACTTCATACACCAAACAAGGGGGAAAACTCTGGTATCTCCCTACCCCCCCCCTTAATGTTTGTTCAGCTGCAGTGTAAATAAATGACAACCTTCTTGCCCCCTAGCCACCAGTACATTTTGGAGTGTGTGTTGAAGTGGATGGAGAGACCTTCCTTTTCTGCCAACTTACTGGAGAGTGCCATACCAAAAATGTCTCCTCTTCACCGTCTTTTTTTCTTATTTTAGGTCCTTTAGCTCAAGACCCCATGTAGAAGATGCCAGACCAGCTAGTTGTCTGGTAAGGTAGGCTAACAGGTTTGGCATAGGGCAAGTCTTCCTAATTATGATGGATGGGTACTATAAATTATAGTCCTAGTTTATATATGCATTGTGTATGCCATGTACACACGGTCAAATGCCTATATATACCATTTACAGTTTGTAACAAGGTGGGTGAGGTTCTCTCTTTTTGGACCAACAGAAGTTGGTCGAGCTCTGTGGGTGAACATTTTTCACAAAATGACCATTCTATATCTGACCTCTCAGTTCTCATCCTCAAAGGAGACCTGACCAACATGTTCAAAAGAGGAGTTTAAATTCACGATTCTGCTAGACACTAAAAATCATGGACTCAGTAGAGACACTAGTTGTGTGTCTCATTACAACAATCCACTAACTCTCCTTTATCCTATAACTGCAGAGGTGTTAATTGTCCATTTTGACTGGTTTCTTGCGACATTATTAAGCATAAGGAGTTGACACATCTGTTCCACCTTGTGTGTTTCATATCCTGGGACCAACATGGCTACAACAACACTGAAAGCATTTATAGTTCATAGGTATCCTACATGTGGTTTCTTATGGGGATACATGTTTTGGAAGGGATAAGTGTCAGCATATTGAGTTCTCACTATGCTTCACAAAGGATTTTAGAATCTGCAGCTCCTTTTCTTTAAAAAACAAACAAACAGAACTTTAAACCCCTCAAACTCTTGGTGTGAGATATTAGCACTCTCACCAGCTGATGTTACCATGGTGCCAGAAAAACCAGCACATGCAAAGTGCTCCTTCAATCTGCAGCAGTTTCAGACAGATTCAGCACTGACAAAAGCGAGGGTAGTGCCACTGAAGTTGATAGGATTCCTGTCAAAATTCAGCCCTTACAAGAGCAGATGCAATTCTTTCTCAGTGGTGGTCTCCTCAATTGGATTGACTTGCATTGTTGCAGCTACAGATGAAACCAAGGCCAGAAACCTGAATGAACTGACTAAATGTTGAAGCACAGGACTTGGAACTGGGAGTTCAGGGTTCTGTTCTTAGCTTTGCTACGGACTTTCTGTGTAACCTTGGGAAGTCGCCTGACCTCTGCCTCCATTTCACCACAGGAAAGTCATAAAGTGCTTTGAGATCCTCTGAAGACGGGTATTCCAGAAGTGCAAAGAAATGTCTGGGCATCAAAAGAGACTGATATTGGCTACGATTAGATTGTGCCTTATTAGGTCATTAAGGGCCAGACTGTCAAATGCTCAGCACTTGGAGTTGGGGCAGGAGTTTCCAAAGCACTCTGCACATGCTTCTCTGACGCTAATGGCCAGGTCTGCAGAGGAGCTCAGCTTCTGATGTTCTGAGCTCTTCTGAAAACCTGTCTCTGAAATGTGAAAGTACACAGTTGGTGGTGCTAATTCCAATAGGCTTTTTGAAAGAAAAACTCCACTGCCTCATATCGCAAGATGGGGAGTTACTGGTATCAGGTTTACTGAACTGATCTTTCAGTTTTACTTGTAGATATGGCAGTTTTAGTTCTGTTAGTTTTTTTTTTTTTTTTTTTTTTTTTTTTTTAAATGACAGTTCAGTCATAGCTTGTTTTGGCTATGCACTTCATTGAAGATTGAGTCGTTCCCTCTCCTCTTTCCCTCTCACTTCTTGAATCTTCAGAAGGCAATCAGATTTCAGCTTCTGTGCTAACTGAGCTGAATTGAAAGCAGAGTCCAAGTCCAGTGTTTGGAGCTGTGCTGCCTTCATCCAGAACTGGATTGGCCCACACCAAGAAGTGTCCCTGGAGAGACTACAGGAAGCCAGATAGCTTCGTTTAAAATATAATTAAACATAACGAAGAAGAAATTGACTTGCTCTGAAAACGATCAACCAACTCTAGTATCTAATGCAGCCTATGGCAGCCTTCCAGATCTAGAGCATACACTGACTGCATTACTAGGGAAGTGTCTAATTAGAAGGCATAACAGAGTTCCCTTTTAATTCCATTTTCCACACAGCAGATAGCTATTTTCTCTTGCCTGTGGTGGGTATATATGGTATGGTTTAGAGGTAGAGGAAAGCATGGTGAATGTATTATATGAAAGATCACTTCTACGTCTTGGGTTAGTGGCACTTTAGATTCTTGTCTCTAATAGCTTAGGGGATTTTTTTTGTTTTGTTTCCTTGAATGCTTCTGGACTTTCCTCCTTCCTTTGGTCATTTCCCCTTCACAGATGTGGCTTAGGTTCCTTATTTATTCCTGTTTTAGGAGACTCGGAGTAAAATGAGAAACCATCTGGCATGGAAAGGATCTAGTTTAAAACAAAGTGAAGTGAGGTAAACCTCCCATAACAAGCTGCCTGTCTACCCTCATGCCCTTCCTTTCAAACAAGAGACATGAACCATGGCAGTCTAGTAAAGCAGAAGTAGTGCTGGCTTAAAAGGCAGAGGAATACTATTTTACTTGTGTGCTGATGGCATACAGTGGTGGTGTGGCAATGTTGGTCCCAGAATATTAGAGAAGGAGGGTGAAGTAATTTCTTGACCTGAGGAAGAGCTCTGTGTAAGCTCCAGAGCTTCTCCCTCACTAGCAGAAGTTGGTCCAATTAAAGATATTACCTCACTCTCCTTGTCTCTCTACAGACATAATGGTCGGTATTGTTCCCCGAGGCTTCAATGGGAGTAGTCTTGGGCTCATTCAGAAAAGCGCATGCTGAGATTTTTTTTTTTTTTTTTTTTCAAAGCAGTCTAGGAGATGTAGATGTACAATTACCCCTCAGATTAATGAGTTGTGTCTCTTAACCCTTTAGGCTTTTTTTTTTTATTTTTTTAAATCTCAGCTGTAATCCTTTGCCCCAAGGAATTTACAGTAGAAACATGCTCTAAGATGCTGTGGGATTTTAGTGCAGAGGGGGCTATATTTCATACTCAGTTGGATTCATTAGCGAGCCCTGTGTGTTTCTATTCTTGTCATGGTGGCATCCGTTACAGTTAGGACAGCTTTGGGGCCTTGTGGTTTTGACGTGACACTTTCTACCTTCTTGTGTAACAGTGCCTATGGCTATGTCTACACTGGCAATTGAATGACAAAACTTTTGTCTTTCAGAGGTGTTAACCCTTTCCCCCTCCTGCCCCTCCAAAAAGACAAATGTTTTGCCACGACAAGTGCCAGTGTGAACAGCGGGTTGTCGGCAGGAGAGCCAACAAACGGCGGCTACACAGCCCGATTTTTTTTTAGCAGCACGCAGCCATGTCGCTAAAAGCTGTGTAGTGTAGAGGAGCCCTATGTTTCAACTTCTAAACCATGTTATAGAAACAAGGTTAAAATTGCTCTAATGTGGTCTGCATCTGTATGACTTCTTGAAATGGCTCTGTAGATAATGCAAAACAGCTCAATATCTGCTCAGGTTGCAGTGTTGTGCATGCACCTGTTGGAAACAGTTTGGTTTATATTGGTTTAGTTGCAGTATTGAAGGCAGCTTTACAGGATTTTCAGAGAGGGTGTGTATGTGTCAGTCCCCCTGAGAAATTCCACGCTACACGGCAGACACCTACCGGGTAATAAAAAGGGTTGGCGTGATCACATGCCAATAGCTGTAGGTATGTATATTTGAACAATTATACATTCATACTTGCCTGTGTATTTAAATGTGCAGTCATTTAATGCTCATTTTTGAGGGGAGGGTGGGGGAGGGAAATTTCCATAGCAGATAGTCAGTATAAACAGCTGAAACCAAAACCCAGTTCCCGGTACCCTGAAGTTTGATGTTTGCATCCAGCTCTGGATTCAGTTTCTGGGGCCTGTGTCTAGTGAGCGTGGTCACAGGTAGGGAATGTCATTTAGTGGCTTGAAGAAGAGACTGGATCTCTGGTACTGAATCATTATGAATCAAAGGAAGTCATGTGACCTTCGTACCTAAAATTATCGTTCTGAAACACTTACCTTCCTCAGTGTTAAGATTGGTGTAATAATTTATAAAGAGGCTTGACTCTGTGATGAAAGGTGCTATATAAGTGCCAAGTATTTTGTGTGTGTTGTTTAAAAGTAACAGCAATGATATGACCCTAGTTAAATAAATACAGTTGCATGACATTTTAAAGCAGTCTCTGAGAATACTGATCATTGTTTTCACTATCTGTCTTTGTCTTTGTCTCAGTGATAGGTCTTAATTATATTGATACTTCCCTGCAAAGCAGGGTGAGACCTAGGGAATGCAACTCCCATTTGAATGCATGGGAGAATAGAGGACTTGCATAGGATTTGCCATACTGAGTCAGATCCAAGGTCCATCTAGTCCAGGTCCTGTCTCAAAGAGTGGCCAGCAGCAGATGCATCAGAGGAAGGTGTAAGAGTTTTTTGCAATAGGCAGATGTGGGATCATCTCTTTATCCCCCCCCCCCCCCCCCCCGGGAGCTGTTTTCAGGTAAACTTGCAGCTTTGGGGCAAGTGATTCAGACCCTGGGTCTGTGTTGGAGCCAGACGGGAGTGTCTGGCTCAGCAAGACAGGGTGCTGGAGTCCTGAGCTGGCAGGGAAAACAGAAGCAGGGGTAGTCTTTGCACATCGGGTGGCAGCTCCCAAGGGGGTTTCTGTGATCCAACCCGTCACAGCAAGTATGAAAAACGTGTTCTCTCAGTGCACCCAAAAAAAAAAAAAAAAAAATCATGATGTTTCACCATAGGTATCTGAGAACAAATTATGGAGTTCCTTTAGTCATGTGATGTGTGCTAATATTTATTTAGCACCTTTCTGCAGAAGCCCTCAAATCCCTATACAAACATGGTATAAGCCTCCAAACTCCCTTGTGAGGCAGGTAAGAATTCTCCATTCCCATTTACATGTGGATAAAGTGTGGCATAGCAAGGCGGTATGGTGTACAGCATTTGCCCATGTCCTCCAAGCAAGTCTGTGGCAGAGCTAGGACTCTTGGCTTTGTCCTTCAATCTTAAAACCCTCTGCATTCCCTCTGTTTTCCACTCTGGGTGCCACTCAGCTGAAACGCTGCGTGAATTGTTGAAGGTTGGCTTTCTGCAGCTCAGCCTGCATCAGTTGCCTGGAATAGTGTGTTGATCCAGGGGCAGTGGCTGGATTCTCTTGGCAAATGCTGCGTAGTCCAAAGATCAACCCCATCTGTTCCTTTCTGGCTGTATTGCGTTGGGTTTTTGTGACACTGTTCCTCTGTATTCACCCCTGGCATCCTATGTGGTAATATTCTGTGTACAAGATATGCCTTGTGAGGTGTCGATCAAACTAAGTTTTCAAATATTACTGTCCTGGTAAAACATGCGACAACGTATGTAAAGTTATAAGATTTAATTGCAGGGTGTTGTTTAGGCTATGTCTACACTGCACTTTCATCAGTAAAACCTTTGTCGGTCAAGGGTGTGGAAAAAACACCTCCCTGACAGACAAAAGTTTTACTGACAAAAAGCACTGGTGTGGACAGCGCTTTGTCGGCAGGAGACGCTCTCCTGCCAACAAAGCTACCACCCCTTGGTGGTGGTGGTTTTATTTTGTCGGCAGGAGAGCTCTCGCCTGCCAACAATGAGCAGCAACACCGCTTATCTTGCAGCAGAATGGCTGTAGTGGTATGACTGTAGTGGCATGGCTGTGCTGCTGTAAGGTGCACAGTGTAGACATGTTCCAAGTCTGGGGAGTAACCAAAGCAGTTCCTTGGAGACAAGGGGCAAGCTGATGCCTCAGCCAGGTGTAAACAAGATCAGTGGGCCATTGCCTGCCAGCGAGTAGCCCCTGATCAGGAAAAGGGGCATGGGCAGACAACCTACCTTTTAGCAAAGAGACAGCATGGGCTTCCTGTCCACACAGTCTGCCTGTCAACATGCTCTCAGCTGGAAATACTTCTCAAAAGGACTATATTAAAAGAAGGGGCAGTCACCCCAAGTACTCCTCCTCCTTCTCCCCTTCTGTCTATTGATTCACTGCACAAGAAGGAACGAAGGAAGCAGCCATTACACAGAAGAAGGGGTCCTAGGCTAAGGAGTTTGGCCAGTAAGACTGCTGAGAACATGTGGTGAGAGAAACTTTGCTTTGAATGTAACTGTGTTAAGTTAGGCACTTTATTTTTCTTGTAACCATTTTTGGCTTTTTATGCCTTATTACCTATATTCACTTAAAATCTTGTTTTATTGTTTTATCTAAAGCAGTGTGTTTGGGGAAATTCCATTTGAGATAACAAGATTTGTGCTTAGAATTTCTATTAATAAAATGACAGACTTTATATGAGCTTGTATTGTCCAGGAGAGGGTTGGGAAGTATGAGATGTACGTTTCTGGGCAAAGTCTGGGAGTGGGAGTGTGCTAGGGTCTCCCTGCAGTGTAATTCAGGCTCGTAAACACCTAAGTGTGACTGGCAGGTTACAAGTGCACGCAGATACAGCTGGGAGTGACTTAAGTGCTGGGGGCTGTTTGTGAGCAGTCCAGGAGTGGAGGCAACAACAGCAAAGCAGTGTAAAGGGCACCTCAGGTTAGAGGGCAGGGTTGACACAGCTACTCCTTAGTCTAAATCAGTGGTGGGCAACTTGCAGCCCACAGTCCGCACGCGGCCCATCAGGGTAATCCATTGGCGGGCTGCGAGACAGTTTGTTTACATTAACTGTCCGGAAGCACGGCCGCCCGCAGCTCCCAGTGGCTGCGGTTCGCCGTTCCCGGCCAATGGGAGATGCAGGAAGCGGCGTCCAGCAAGTTGCCCATCACTGGTCTAAATAAATGGTTTTCAACCCTTTTATTGGTGGTTCTCTAAAAAATGTTGAATGCAGATGTGAACCCCTTTGGAAATTCAAGCTGTGGTCCACGGACCCCTACTATAGAAGTCTTGGATTGAAAACTGACTGAACAGAATTTAACTATTAATGTTCCATGTGCTTGGCACAGTATTTGAGGTAGCATGAGAAAGGGTGCTAAACTGTGGGCATCTAATGACAACACTTCTGGGTTTTGACCTGTAGGTGGGGGTATTCACATACTTTTGATCAGAAAAACGGAATGCCTTTTCTGGGATCTGAAACTTTATTTTCAGATTTCAGAGTAGCAGCCGTGTTAGTCTGTATCCGCAAAAATAACAGGAGTACTTGTGGCACCTTAGAGACTAACAAATTTATTAGAGCATAAGCTTTCGTGGGCTAAGAAGTGGGTTGTAGCCCACGAAAGCTTATGCTCTAATAAATTTGTTAGTCTCTAAGGTGCCACAAGTACTCCTGTTATTTTATTTTCAGAGTCACCTTTCATGGATCCCTTAGACGTGTGCAGACCCTCAGGGTTGAAAAATGCTAGTCTAGATGTACCCTGGGTATGTCCCACCCCAATATTCTGATTAATAATAATAATGGGTCAGTTCCTCAGCTGGTATAAATCAGCATAGCTCCATGGATTTCAAATCTATGCTGTCTGGCCCAGTCTGTCTAGAATCTGTATGAAATAATTTTTCAGATGTGCATTCTTTCCCATAACAAGCAGAAAAGTTTACCAACCTAAAGGTAGTATTTAGTGCACTACTTAGTTTCTTCCTTTGGGTTTTTTGCCAATATTATTAGTGCCTTGTTTTGTTTTATTATTCAGTGTGCGTAAATAGAGATTTGTTTTGGTGCCAAAGCATTCAACATGTTAATGCTCAATATCTATATTGTGGCCTAAGATCTCTTCCCATTCATTCTTTACTGGGAGGCTTCTCAGTTCTGCTTTTGGTTTTTGTTTGATCTGTTTTAGAGATCCTGTTATTTCTGCCATCTTTTTATTGTCTTTTAATATACAAATGGTGTACTGTCATTTTTGAGATCTTTATGCTTTTAAATTGTAGATATTCTCTGTATTTGATTTCCTGGTAAATTGCCTTTGCCTTTCTATATGGTTCAGTGTGGATAAATCACTTTTCTCATGGGATAAGCATAGATTAAACTTGAACAGTCTATACAGTATTGAAAATATGTCATGCATGTAACAATCTTGGGGTTCATTAAATAACAAACCAGTGAATGAGTAAGGAATAAAACAAACTGGAGAGCTTCTATAGCAGGGGTCTCAAACTCAAATGACCCAAGGGCCGCATGAGGACTAGTGCGTTGGCCTGAGGGCCGCATCAGTGACACCCACCCCTTGCTGCCCCCGCCCCCACTCCACCCCTTCCATGAGGCCCCGCCTCTTCCCGCACCTTCCCTGCCCCCATTTCAACCCCTTCCCCGAAGTCCTCACCCCAACTCTGCCCCCTCCCTGCCCCCAGGGGGCGCAGGAGGAGTGCGGGGTGTGATGGGGGCTCAGGGCAGGGAGTTGAGGTGCGGGAGGGTGTGGGATGTGACAGGGGGCTCCGGACAGGGGGTTGGGGTGCGGGGTGCGGGCTCCACTCCAGGAAGCAGCCAGAGTCCCGGAGGGGACGGGACGGCGCCATGTGCTGCTCTTGCTTCTCCAGGTACCTCCCCCAAAGCTCCCATTGGCCGCGGTTCCCCGTTCCCAGCCAATGGGGGCTGCGGGGGGGCAGTGCCTGGAAGCGAGAGCCCGTAGCCCTCTACTCTCTCCTCTTTTCCCCCCCCCCCCCCCCACTCTCTGCCCGGGGCTGCAGGGACGGTAGTACTTAGAAAGGACACTATGCCTGAGTGGCTAAAAAGCAGTAGGACAGACCTGTAAAGAAAAGGGCTTATTTTCTTTTTAAAAGCCCCAGACAATGCCAGTATCTAGTTCAGCCGCTTCAGGGAGCGGCGCGGGGCTTACGGCGCCACGGGGTAGGCAGAGGGGCGGAGGGGTGCGCGGGCGGAGGGGCATGGGGAGCTTGGCGGGCCGCACGAAAGATCCCTGTGGGCCGCATGCGGCCCGTGGGCCGTGTGTTTGAGACCCTTGTTCTATAGTGAGTTGCTGCATGCATCCAGGTGATGTTTCCAACCCCTGCCTTCAGAGCACATCTCCAAATTCCTATGTTCATAATACTGTCCTGTATGAGGGAGTCTCTCTAAATTATAATCTTCTACAAACATCTCTCTACAATACTCAACAGTGCTTGGGTTATCCTAAACTACTATAAAGCCCACAGCTATGTGACCATGTCCTAGCTTTTAAATGGCTTCTGTGGTTTACCATATATGTTTGTTTACCCATAGAGGCTCCATGTGGGTGCACCTGCATGGAGATCATTGCAGAATCAAAGCCTTACTTAACTCCCTCCACTGTTTTCTGTGTATCATGGGAGTAGTGCATTCTCAGTGTGTACATGAGGGAGGTACTTTGTACTGTGATAAGCAGACAGCTATCAACTGACAGGCCCAATAATGTAGTTCAATATCTGATTGTGGTCTCTGGTGCTTGTGTGGTAGTATTAATGGAGATGGCTTAATATGATGGGAGTATTATCATTTGGGGGGCGGGGGGAGACTTTTTCAAAGGCACAAATGCAGGTTTGGGTGTCCAATTCATGACTTTGAAATTGATATATCCTAATACTCCAACTAGAATGGGCCTGGTGACATTAATACTCCCTTCTGCATCTGCACTGGCTATGGCAGGAGCTCTTTATTTTCTGTCTGGGTTCTCAGACTTTAAAATACAGACTCTTCTTTCTTAGGAGAAATCTTATGGCTCTGGGTGCACCCTGAAAGTGCTGAGCATGCACCCTCTGAAAATCAGGCTTCACTCTGAAATCATGGTCACTCTCAAATCTTGGCCAGAAATTTGATCTAATCTCTAGTGCGTCTAGCTCGTGGTGTGTGTGGTTTTGGGTGGGTTTTTTTTTTTTTTTTGGTCACTTTTTAAACCACCCTCTACTCGTTCTTGGCACAGGCATCTTCCCTGGTGCTGTGGCATTTCATTGATGGTCCACTGAAATAGCAGTGGAATGTTGTGATCCACCTGTTCTTTAAAGCAAGCAGATCCACAGGCTTGATGTGCCTGCCAGGCACATGATGTAAAGTAGCTTATGAAAGTAGCTGACCCAGAAAATGGACCTTGGTGTCCATCAGATCTCATGACAGAGAGGTGCATGTCCACTATGAAAAAAGCTCTGTTCCTGCCCATGAAGCACTTGCAAATCCCTATTGTGGGAATCTTGCACGGTTGTTGGCCCACACTAGTCTTAAGTTACCAGTCTAGTACACAAGGTAATAAGTAGCTAATTTATCCCCTTCACTCCCACCATGTTTACTTTTCACAGTGGTTCTTGAGTTGCTCACTGGGCCTTTAGAGAGAGTGTGTGTGTGTGTGTGCGCGCGCGCAAAGAGCATAATTGAGGGTCTGATCCTGAGAGGTGCCAGATCACTTCAACTGAAGTTAAATCCGGGGGGAGTAGTGGTGGGGGTCATCATGTTAAAATATATCTCACAGTAAGAGGATATTTTGTCGTTCTCACTGGATTCTTTCTCTGCTATGAGGTGAATGGACTTCAACTCTCTGGCAAGTGCAGATGTCAGTAGGGGAATGTCTTGCAGTTTTTCCTGGAAAACATTTGCCCTCTCAGAGTTTGAGCCTCAGGGTGGGGAATTCACTACCTCATTTCAAGTGTGATCTCAAGGGCCCTGTTAATTGCTTGTCCTCAGAAGAAATGTCGCTGGGCAACTTCTGCATTTTGTTGGCCTATCCAGCCCATGTAAACTGGGTGAATCTTGGATAAGTCACTGAAACAGTCAGTTAACAGCAACCCTTCAGCAGAGTGAACATATCCCGTCCAGGTCCTACCAGTGGTCTGTGGCTGTTGCTGTCTGACTAGCTATTCCAGAATGATGATGGGGAATCTGCTTAGCCTGTTATACCAATAGAATAAAAACCAGCAGGATCTTATTAAGAGGGATAAGGCAAAGATGCCACATTTATTGTAAATATAATGATAAAGCAAAAGATAAAAGTAAACAACATTGTTTTGACTACTTATTCCTATCACTACTTATTTCTTACACACACACACACACACAGAGATTCATTCACACAATCATTCATTTAAGTTCTGTATAGGTGTTATAGTTACCAGCCTAGAAGTTGCTCATGCCAAGTTACTGGCCAGGTATCTTGGTCATGAGGATGGAACCGAGTCTGTGGCAGGTGCACCTGATGCTCCTTGAGGTTGGCAGCAGAACCAGAGACTCAAAGCCATCAGTCTTGAGAGTCCATTCTCATAGGAATTAATTCCTATGTTAGTCTATGGGAGCTGTTTCATTTTGCTGTTGCTGACTCAATCAGCGGATGGCACATTCCTGGTGGCTCCACACTGTCCAAAGTTTGTGTTTCTCATTCTTCCAGGTGATGGGGTGGATCCCAGTTTACCCTCCGGGGGTTCTGGTGGTCCACTTTACACATTCTTCGGCCGATGGATACTCCCTTTCTAGGCTGGCACCTCCCTAACCATTCATGTATATCAAGCATTCATCAGCATACATTCCATATCTTAACCATATTTTAATTTACTGTCTCCACCACTTTTGGGGTGTGTGCTAATTCATTTGAGACTCCTGGACCTTTAATCACAGAGGGTGGGGGTCTGTCCTAGGAGCCATTGCTATACAATGAAGTGAAAGTCACTTAAGGGCTTATAGTGTTTGTTTACATTGTATCAATTACTTCAAGAACAAAGTCAATTAACTTGTTTGTAAGTTTTACATAGTAATAAAGTATCTTTCACAGGATAGATACAATCAATGGTTTCTACAGACAGTAGCTTACAAGTTTTAACAGAAGACCCAAGAGATTTTTGTACTTGGTGAAACTGTTGGATTTTAAAGTGTGCGGGACAAATTATGTCACTTGGGGGAATCACTGTTAGTACCTTCTTTAATATCCCTACAAGCCTAACTGCCCAGGGTCAACCATAATAACTCTTGCAATTTTGCATGCAGCTTGAGTCTCAGCTGGTTTGAGCCTTAATGGTAAACGACCCCATAGGACACTTGTGTCCTACCTCCCAGGGGTATGTGTCTGGGCGTAATTGAATGAGTAACTTTCATCTTTACAGCATATGGATGGACCAAGTCTCTCTAATGAGCAGAACTGGGACGTTACCTTCAAACCCCCACCCCCAGGAATCTGTCTCTGACATATCCACAACAGTCCACTTGGATTTCACGAAACAGGTCAAAGAACACAGTAAACCCTTTTTTTCTTTAATAATTGGATCACAACAGATTTGAGGTCACCTCACCAGGCAACTCCTATCTCTTCAATACCCACTGAAGCAGCTGGCACTTAGCCGATTTTTATCCAGAATAGTTTTTGGTTTGGCTCCTGCTTCCTGGTCTCTGTGTACTTGCCAGGATATGCATCATGTATTTGTCTGCCTTTTTGGCAGAGGAGGAGAGCAAAAGGTACAAGCAGCTCACTAGTTACAGTGCTGACTGACTTGTATGTCACTTGCAAATGAGACATCCTGCTGCTAAATCAAGAGAGGGAGGGATGCAAAGGTGCCAGCAAAGTTTTACAATACTGTATTTTTAGAAACACTCCTCCGTTTCCTGTGGATGATATAAGCCCTTGCTCAGAGAACTAACTTTCTCTGGCAGTGCCTCACATTAGCTCTTCTTACACAAAGGCCTTGTCTACACTTCAGGGACTATACTGGCATAGCTATGGCATTGTAGACTTCCTATATTGGGAGAGAGATTGTTTCCATTGCTGTAGAAAAACCACCATTCCAAGTGACAGTGAGCTAGGTCAATGGAAGCATTCTTCTGTCCACCAGCTGAATAAGTCATCCTACATTTTAATTGTAGACCAGGCCACAGACCTAAAGCATTGAAAGGGCTGCATTCCATCCTTATTTTGTGGTGAATGTGCTGAGCACCACCAGTAGCTAACCTTAAAAGGACTCTCTTCAGATAAGCATCAAGAGCTTCCCTTCCAGGACACTTTGAAGCTGCCTCCCTCCTGTCATGTGCATGGGCACACGGTTTTGTAGTTGTCATCCCAGGGCATGGCAACCCTGACAATCTCTCCCTGCCAAGGGCAGCAATGTCACTGAACTTTAATTTCCTGACTTTCAGGACTATGAACCCTGGAGTGCATGAGATTGCCCACTGGCAAGCATTGGGGTACTGTAATAGCTTATCAACCATGTTTACTCTGTGTCTGAAACATGATAGCCACAAATGTGTCTGAACAGGACTGCTGCTAGCAGGGTTCTAACATGGCTTCCCTAACCAGTGTGGACGGGGACTTCAGTTTCTAGAGGCACTGTTTTCTAACGTGGTTGTAAACCTACTTTGAGCCTAGTTCATAGTGTTCAGAAAGAAAAGCCTGCAACATCAACACTGCCCTACCACTGCGAGCACCACGGCAGCTCCACTGATGCTAGAGAAATGGTGGGGGAAACTGAAAATTCTGAACAGCACAGAGCATAGGACGATAATCTCTAACCTAGTTTGACTCTGTCTGGGAGTGGCAATCTCTGTCCATGCTGGCCAGGGAAACTATATTAGCAATAGTTATGTGTGAACGTTGTTGTTGCTGGCACTAGACAGAGCCTCTGGGGTATGGTAAGTGAGCAGTGGGCCCCAGAGATGGAGTCCACTGAACAAAGATGTGAATAACAACCACCAGAGATGTTTCTGAAGGCGCTAGGCAGTTTCTTTTAGAGGGAAAAACAGGGAGTTCTTACCTAAATCTAAGAAAAGGCTTAGGCATAATTTTTTTAAAAGGCGCCCCTGGTTTTGAGGTGCTTCTCATCATGGATCTCCAGCCCTGGGCCTAACTTTGAGACTTGCTCAGCCCCAGCTACTCCCATAGACTTCAGTTGTTGAGCACCCAAAATCAGTGGCTACTCTTAATTTGTGGAACAGGACAAAGACCCAAGTTCAGGCCATTGTCTTTTCCTCCTTCCTCATCTCCCCTTCACCTTCCCCCTTTCACTCTCTCTCCCCCCCCTGCCCCCCCCCCCCCCACACAATACATCTGTGGAAATCATCTTGACCAATTGGCTTCCGTCTTCTGGGGAGTTCTGGAGCTAAAGGATGTTGAAAAATTGGAGAGAGCTCAGGGAAGAGCTGTTACAATGCCTTAAATGAGGGATTTTGAGGAGCTCAATGTGCAGAGATTATTGAAAAGAAGGGTGAGATGACTCAATCCATCTAGCCATCTAGCAGTATCCACACAGGAGCAAGAGATCTGATGTTGGAGAGATATTTAATCTAGAAGGCAAAGGGATTTAAAAGATCCAACATCTGGAAGTTGATGCTAGAAGTCATCATACTGGAAATAATATGAAAACTTCTTAACCGTGAAGGTAACTAACCATTGGAACAGATTACCAAACAATTGGGTGATGGAGACTCTACCACATCTTGATTCAATGACTCCAGGTGTCTTTATAAAAGATGTGCTGCAGCTCAACCACCAGCTGTTGGGCACAATGCAGGGATCACTGCTATTCAGAAAGGCAGATTAGATTGTCATCATCCCTTCTGGCTTGAAAATCTATGGAAAAAACTTGTCTTGATCTCCTGTATACTGGCATTCAGTGTGGTAACAGGCAAACTGTAATTAAAATTAGAACCGTTCTGAACTAACATGAGTTCCTCTTACCTAATCAGCAACAGAGGGTCCTGTGGCACCTTTAAGACTAACTGAGCCTCTTATGTAGGCTGGGGACAGGCATAGTTGGGGCACATTTTCTAGGGTCAGCCACTTCCTTGTCCTGGCTAGCCCGACACTAATAATGTAAATGGGCGGGGGGGTGGGGAAGCGGGTGCAGCAGTGTAGAATGCAGGTTGTAAAGTAGACTGGATTTCCCTCTGAATTTATAAAAGGGCGAGTGTAGGGAAGGGTAACTTTGAAAACTGTTTGGCTCATAGTGGGGAAAGCTCAAGGTTATTTAAGTAACAATAGAAATAATTGTACTTTAAAAATAGGGGGGGAAAAACCTGAATACAACAACAAATCATTCTGTGAACTCTTGTTCTAATTTTGAATGGTCAGTCAGTTCAATTATGTCCACGTCTAGTTTGCAAACATTTATGCATATGACCTGGAGTCATCACATGGTGCTATTACAAATAGCTTTTACAAGTTGTGTTTAACTGAATATATAGGCAGTTGGATCTAGGAGGAAACAGAGCACCAGCTTTGTACAACTCATAATTTCCATTAGCACTTTTATTTATATTACAGTAGTGCCTAGAGGTCCCAGCTGAGATCAGGTCCCCATAATGCTAGATCCTGTGAATACACGTAGTAAGAGACAGTCCCTGCCTGAAGAGCTTGCAGTCGAAACAGAATAGACAAAAGATGGGAGGGAAAACAGATGCACAGAGAAGTGAAGTTTGTGTCCTTGGGTAAGTCACATTCCTATAACTTCTAACAACCAAGAAAGCTTAATACAAATGAACAAACAGTCCTGGTAGAGTAGCAACTTGCAGGTATAGTCTAGCGCCATCTAGCTAACTCATCTGAAACACCTGTTCTGTAGCTCCACCCATTTTCAGGTGCTATCACAATCCAGGTAGATCAGCAAAACTAGCCACCCCTAAAACTTTTGGTGCAGGACATAAGAGAAATGAACTGTTCGTACAGTCCTTGCCCCCTCAAATGGCTTACTGCAGCCTTAGTCTCCATTTTAAGTATCTGCAATAAGGATTCAATTTAGCTTTCATAAGTGCTGTAATATGTTACGTTCCAATTAATTATTAAAAACCTATTTTGAGGCCTAATTGTAATAGGTCTCATTACCCAGAGTTTAATCTCTCTGTAAATATGCTTTTAGAAATTGGCTGCTAACGTAAAATAGCTCTCCTATTAAGTTGAAATAAAGTGTGTAGTCTGATACATTGAGGTGTGTGTAGCGTAGCATTTGTGTGGTGAACCGCAGCCAGTGGGAACTGCGATCGGGCGAACCTGCGGATGTGGCAGGTAAACAAACCGGCCCGGCCTGCCAGGGGGCTTACCCTCGCGGGCCGCGGGCCAAAAGTTGCCGATCCCTGTAGATTCTAGGTCTTCTCTGAGATAGTGACGGTTACCACTTCCAGCCAGCTTACAGTATGCGAGTGAAGGTGCTACCAAGGTGGTGGAGGACTGTTTGCCATACTGGTGTTAAATCAGAGTGCTGAGGAATTGAGACCAAGAGATGGCCGTCAGGGAAAGTGGTGAGAAAGCAGGAGTAATGCAGTGGTTTTTGTTTTTCACTCTGCCGAAATTCCGCTAACTCTGAAGGAAAAAGCAAATAGAGAAATTGCTCTCTGTGGAAGTGTCTAGCTCCCCTTTCAGGTTTTATGAGCTGTCGCTGGGCTGTTCTTTTTTTAAAACATTTTTAAAAAAAATTTCTTCCAGTGGAAGCCAGGGTTACTATGGCAATCCAATGAGTTTTCTCCCTCCTGCTTCCTTCCTTCTGGAACCACAAGAGACCAGATTCCTCACCAATATTTTTAAATATTTTGGAGGTTATGAAGGATGTTTTTCAGGGAAATGATGATACATAGTTCTGTCTTTAACTTTATAATGGAAAAAGTGTTTAGAATTCTCTCTCTCTCTCTCTCTCTCTCTCTGTCTGTCTCTCATAAGAGAACACTTTAAATACTTCCCTGTCTGTTCTTCAAAGCTCTCGGAGACAACTTGCTCCTGGACTCCTCCCAAATATGATCTCATTTGCTGGTTCATAACCATGGTGAGATGGGTGACGGTAGGGACTGAACCAGCCAAAAGAGGCACAAATATTCAACAGTCCAGTCAAAGTGAGCACAGAAATCCTCTTCGGGCGGTTTTCCTCCTAGGGGCTGCACGCAGATTCCTGCTTTAGGAGTGGCATTGATTAATTATGGGCCCTTCTCTTTTTTCCAAGTGAATAAACAAATGTGGATTTTATTATCATCCTAGACAACTAATGAGAAATTCCAGACTGGATTCTGGTTTCCAATTTAAAAAAAAAAAAAAAAGCTCCTAGCTACCTTACTTGGAGCTGAATTGGAACCCTGACTGATTTTCTCCCCTCCTCCCCTCCCCCCCCAATCACTTTTTCCTTAGCAAGTATTGGGAGAGTGTTGGCCTGCCTGAAGCAAGTTCTGAGAGGGACTTGGATACAATGTTTTTCCCTATCCATAATAAGCCCTGAAAGCTCAGCTGAACTGGAAGAGGAACAAGAAATTGACTTGGGCAAAATCTCTAGACACTTACTGGGCTAAATTTTCAGAGGACCTACTTCCATGCTTGCAATGCATTCATAATGGTGTTTGCCATTGCACACCTGTGACTCTGTGCACTTTATTGCGCATTCAAGCTGACTCCAATCTCATTGAAAACATGGGTCTGCGTTCTTGTATATAACTAAAACTATTTTGTTCTTTGTGTGGAGTTTTTTTTTAAATCTTGCCCTGTTATAAGAAGGAGGCATTCCACTAAAACTGGCCAAAATGTTCCAACTAAAATAATAAATTCTGCAGTTGTTAAAGGAGCTGGGGAGAAGCAGTGATTAAGGGAACAGGCAGAGAGGAGAACTGCAGAGGCAGCAGGGACAATTGACGCTGCTGGGAATGCTGGTACCAGTAAGTGGACAAGTCAAGCCTTCTCTAGTCTAGAATACTTTTGTGCTATACGCTCTCCCTATATGTTTGAGTCTAAGAATAAGTGGCTGGTTCTATAAGAACCATAATGGCTGAGCTTTTCAAAGCTTTTCAACTCAGTGCTGGTCTAACTTTCCCATTGAAGTGAATGGTAAAACTCCTATTGATTTCAGTGGGAGCCAAATTAGGCCAATGCTGAATACCTTGGAAAATCCCAGCTGACATTTGCTTATGCAATGGTTCCCAAGCATTAGACTCTGCCTGCAAATGTATAACTACAGTCTTTTGAACTACTACTAAAGAATCTTTTTATGGGACTATCACACAACCTGTTGTCTATCTCTCATGTATGTCAAGTATCAGGGGGTAGCCGTGTTAGTCTGTATCTACAAAAACAACAAGGAGTCTGGTGGCACCTTAAAGACTAACAGATTTATTTGGGCATAAGCTTTCGTGGGTAAAAACCTCACTTCTTCAGATGCATAGAGTGAAAGTTACAGATGCAGGCATTATATACTGACACATGGAGAGCAGGGAGTTACTTCACAAGTGGAGAACCAGTGTTGACAGGGCCAATTCAATCAGGGTGGATGTAGTCCACTCCCAATAATAGATGAGGAGGTGTCAATTCCAGGAGAGGAAAAGCTGCTTCTGTAATGAGCCAGCCACTCCCAGTCCCTATTCAAGCCCAGATTAATGGTGTTAAATTTGCAAATGAATTTTAGTTCTGCTGTTTCTCTTTGAAGTCTGTTTCTGAAGTTTTTTTGTTCAATAATTGTGACTTTTAAATCTGTAATAGAATGACCAGGGAGATTGAAGTGTTCACTTACTGGCTTTTGTATGTTACCATTCCTGATGTCCGATTTGTGTCCATTTATTCTTTTGCGGAGGGACTGTCCGGTTTGGCCAATGTACATGGCAGAGGGGCATTGCTGGCACATGATGGCATATATAACATTAGTAGACGTGCAGGTGAATGAGCCCTTGATGGTGTGGCTGATGTGGTTGGGTCCTCTGATGGTGTCGCCAGAGTAGATATGGGGACAGAGTAGGCAACGAGGTTTGCTACAGGGATTGGTTCCTGGGTTGGTGTTTCTGTGGTGTGGTATGTAGTTGCTGGTGAGTATTTGCTTCAGGTTGGGGGGTTGTCTGTAAGCGAGGACTGGCCTGCCTCCCAAGGTCTGTGAGAGTGAGGGATCATTTTCCAGGATAGGTTGTAGATCGTGGATAATGCGCTGGAGAGGTTTAAGCTGGGGGCTGTATGTGATGGCCAGTGGTGTTCTGTTATTGTCCCTGTCCTGTAGCAGGTGATTTCTGGGTACCCGTCTTGCTCTGTCAATCTGTTTCCTCACTTCCCCAGGTGGGTATTGTAGTTTTAAGAATGCTTGATAAAGATCTTGTAGGTGTTTGTCTCTGTCTGAGGGGTTGGAGAAATTCGGTTGGATCTTAGGGCTTGGCTGTAGACAATGGATCGTGTGATGTGTCTTGGATGGATGCTGGAGGCATGTAGGTACGTATAGCGGTCAGTAGGTTTCCGGTATAGGGTGGTAGTTATGTGACCATCACTTATTTGCACTGTAGTGTCCAGGAAGTGGATCTCTTGTGTGGACTGGTCCAGGTTGAGGTTGATGGTGGGGTGGAAATTGTTGAAGTCCAGGTGGAATTCTTCAAGGGCCTCCTTTCCGTGGGTCCATATGATGAAGATGTCATCAATGTAGCGCAAGTAGAGGAGGGGCACTAGGGGACGAGAGCTGAGGAAGCGTTGTTCTAAGTCAGCCATAAAAATGTTGGCATACTGTGGGGCCATGCGGGTACCCATAGCAGTGCCACTGACTTGAAGATATAAGTTGTCCCCAAATCTGAAGTGCTTGTGGGTGAGGACAAAGTCACAAAGCTCAGCCACCAGGCGTGCTGTGGCCTCATCAGGGATACTGTTCCTGACAGCTTGTAGTCCATCCTCATGTGGAATATTGGTGTAAAGTGCTTCTACATCCATGGTGGCCAGAATGGTGTTTTCAGGAAGAACACCAATGCATTGTAGCTTCCTCAGGAAGTCGGTGGTGTCTTGAAGATAGCTGGGAGTGCTGGTAGCGTAGGGTCTGAGGAGAGAGTCCAAATAGCCAGATAATCCTGCTGTAAGAGTGCCAATGCCTGAGATGATGGGGCGTCCAGGGTTTCCGGGTTTATGGATCTTGGGTAGCAGATAGAATACCCCTGGTCGGGGTTCTGGGGGTGTGTCCATGTAGATTTGTTCCCATACTGTAGCCGGGAATTTCTTGAGCAGATGGTGTAGTTTCTTTTGGTATTCCTCAGTGGGATCAGAGGATAGTGGCCTGTAGAATGTGGTCTTGGAGAGTTTCCTGGCAGCCTTCTGTTCATAATCCGACCTGTTCATTATGAGTACAGCACTTCCTTTGTCAGCCCCTTTGATGATAATGTCAGAGTTGTTTCTGAGGCTGTGGATGGCATTGCGTTCTGTACGGCTGAGGTTATGGGACAAGTGATGTTGGGTTTGTCCACTATTTCAGCCTGTGCACTTACGACTAATTTAGGGACCTTTAAATTAAAATTGAGTTTGAGTAGGCCCCACCAGTGAGTTCGAAAAGTGCCTTGGAAATCTCCCTTTAAATATAGTAGTTTCCGAAGTAAGAAAATCTAACATCTTATTTAAATAAGATTCCATTTGTTAAAGGAGAATGAGTATGAGTGTGTCAAATGGGTCAGAGAAAAGTCCTGCTAGGAAAGAATTAGCTTGAATAAGTCACTCCCAAAAAGAGAGCTTTAAAAAGGAGTCATTCAAGTAATCCCCCAGTGTTGGTGTATGAGCATTTCAATTACCTTATATACTCGTTCATAAGCTAAATTTTTTTAGTAAAAAAGGGAAGCACCAGAAAAGGGGGTCGGCTTATGAACGGGTATGGAGAGGTGGGACACAGCCCCTTCCCCCCAACAGAGGGCGCAAGGAGAGGCAGCAGAGCCAGAAGGGAAGAGGCGGGGCCAGAGTCTCTCTCCGCTTCTGGCCACACTGCTCTTCTCTTCACCCCTCTTCCCCCCCCCCCCCCGAGCCTCCAAAGCAGCTGCAGCTCCGGGTCTGGCCCGCCGGAGCAGGCTGCGGCCGCGCTGCCCAGCGTGCCGGAGCAGCTCCAGCCAGGCCAGTATAATATAGTAGGCCTTTTTAGATAGGGCAGCCCTTTCTGCCTAATCAGCTAGTTGTGCTGTTCCAGGGATGGTGTCCCTATCTAGCCACTCTTTGCCAGAAGCTGGAAATGGGCGACAGGGGATGGATCACTTGATGATTTCCTGTTCTGTTCATTCCCTCTGGGGCAGCTGGTATTGGCCACTGTTGGAAGACCGGATATTGGGCTAGATGGACCTTTGGTCTGACCCACTATGGCCATTCTTATGTTCCTCTTAGTAGTAAGCACTTGTGGTGGTATCCATAGAAGCACTATAGTTTTAATGGCTTAAAAAAAAAATCCCTCAGATTAGTTTCCTAAATCTATATTTAGGCACCTAAATAAAAGGCCTGATCTTCAGTAGTGCTGAGCATCCAGCAACTCCAATTGAATTCAAACCCTCAAGTTAAGTACAGGAAATGCCTGTCACAGAAAGAACTTGAGTTGATTTTGTTTGTCCAAACTTACTACGCCTCTACCCTGATATAACGCGGTCGTGGGGAGCCAAAAATCCCTACCGCGTTATAGCTCAAACCCCGTTATATCGGGGTAGGAGCGGCAGAGCTCCAGCAGTGATTTAAAGGGCCTGGGGCTCCCCGCAGTAGCCAGAGCCCCGGACCCTTTAAAGTGCTGCCCGAGCCCCGCTGCGGCAGCCCCAGGGTTGCGACGGCAGGGCTCCAGCGGTGATCTAAAGGGTCCGGGGCTCCGGCCGCTGCGGGGAGCCCCGGGCCCTTTAAAGCGCCACCCGAGCCCCGCTGCTGCAGCTCCAGGGTAGCGGCGTCAGGGCTCCAGCGGTGATTTAAAGGGCCTGGGGCTCCCCGCAGCAGCCGGAGCCCCGGACCCTTTAAAGCGCCGCTGGAGCCCCGCTGCTAATGCACTGTATGCGAACCCGTGTTATATTGGGTCGCGTTATAGCGGGGTAGAGGTGTATTGTGATCTCCTGAATAAACCAGTAATACAGATATAATAAATTAACCGGGAGTTGTGCGTACTGCCCTTGCATGCAAAGTGGCTTCATCTTTCCATAAGATTTTCTTCAATGAAGGTCAGCATTGGACTGTCATTCCATGTCTTGCCCTGTCCAATCAGTTACCACTGATTTTTTTTTTTTGATTTTTTTTAATATTTTTTTTAATTGTCACTTATCAGAGCTAATTGTAAGGGGGAGGAGGGAAGACTTTTTGTGCGCGCGCGCACACACACACACACACACACACACAAAGTTGTCCTTATGAATGACTTGAACTTGACCAACAAATGCTAGGTGGCAGTTATAGCTGATGCACATCCAGATCTGTAGACTGTATCCCACCGTCTGAAATTCTCAAGGAACATTGATGCTGAGTCATGTTTTGATGCTACTACAAATTAGATTGGAACAGTTTCTGAATAAGCAGGGAGGTGGCCTAAGTTACTGTCAGCCAAGCGCCATATTTGTTAGAGATGCGAGCTAAGAAATGTTTTGTTTCTGATACTTGTGCAATTCTATATATACTTCCTCTATGAATAACATCCACTAATGGGTTATGGGTCCTCAGGTTGCCTGCTGAACAAGATGATCTTCATGTATGTGTTGAGGCAACCGCTATCTCTGTGGAGAAATGGAGTTGTTCACCATTATGTGTTTGGAATGGGCTGAAGGAACACCTGATGCATTTTTTTTTTTTAATTACTTTGGAAAACTAGTTGCTAGAGAAATGGCTATGCCATAACAAAGACATGCCACAAGGGAGTGGGAAGGTGATGAGTAAACAGGACTCTGGCTATCCCTGCTGGAGATCAGCTATCTGAAAGATCTCTTGAAGAAAACAATGTCTGCTGTTTAGTCTGGCTACAGTCAAATCGATGCACAGAAAAAGCCTGGGGGGGGAATTTTCAGAAGTGCCTAAGTCACTTCTAAGTCACTTAGGCACGCTTCAAAATGCTACCTTAAATGCCTAGAGGGGAGCTTAAGGGGAATTATGAAGAGTAATATGCTTTTTGCCAAGTTCACATGGTTCTTCTGATAACATGTGCTAGGCATGTGCAGGATGTTGGGAGTTTTTGTTGTTACCTTGCATCGATATGTACCGGTTAAGCATGCTTCTACAAGGCTGATTGTCATCAAAGCTTTTTCGTGTGGCCCGTGGTTTTTGGAAGTACTAGAAAACTTGCTACGCTGTGTCTGCTCAAATGCTAGATGCGGTAAAACTAGATAAATGCAGCCATGCATTGGGAGTGGGAAAAGAATGCAGATCTGAAGGAGAAATTGACAAAATCTTAGAAACTTTTCTCATCCCTTCCTGTCACAACAGTTACACAACCAAAGGTGAAGTGTTAAAGCATAGCACATCCCAGTGTAGGATAACTTCACTATTAGCACAATGTTTAAAAATAGTTAATCCTGGGATGTGTAGCTAAAGATATCTAAAACAAACCAGAAGAAACTGGTTCTGTCCCTACATCATAGGGTATGTCTACACTACGGGATAAATCCGAATTTATATAATTCGAATTTGGAAAACAGATTGTATAAAGTCGAATGTATGCAGCCACACTAAGCACATTAATTCGGCGGTGTGCGTCCATGTACCGGGGCTAGCGTCGATTTCTGGAGCGTTGCACTGTGGGTAGCTATCCCATAGCTATCCCATAGTTCCCGCAGTCTCCTCCGCCCATTGGAATTCTGGGTTGAGATCCCAATGCCTGATGGGGCCAAAAACATTGTCGCGGGTGGTTCTGGGGGGGTTCCTCCCCCCTCTCCAGGAAGCAACGGCAGACAACCGTTTCGCGCCTTTTTCCTGGGTGAACAGTGCAGACGCCATACCACGGCAAGCATGGAGCCCGCTCAGCTCAAGACAGCAGTCATGAACATTGTAAATACCTCGCGCCTTATCGTGCAGTTTATGCTGAACAAGAACCTGGAAAACCAGGCGGCGAGGAGCAGGCTACAGCAGCGCGGCGACGAGAGTGATGAGGATATAGACATGGAATTCTATCGAACCGCGGGACCCGGTGCTTTGGAGATCATGCTGTTAATGGGGCAGATTATAGCCGTGGAACGCCGATTCTGGGCCCGGGAAACAAGCACAGACTGGTGGGACCGCATAGTGTTGCAGGTGTGGGACGATTCCCAGTGGCTGTGAAACTTTCGCATGCGTAAGGGCACTTTCTTGGAACTTTGTGACTTGCTTTCCCCTGCCCTGAAGCGCCAGAATACCAAGATGAGAGCCGCCCTCACAGTTGAGAAGCGAGTGGCAATAGCCCTGTGGAAGCTTGCAACGCCAGACAGCTACCGGTCAGTCGGGAATCAATTTGGAGTGGGCAAATCTACTGTGGGGGCTGCTGTGATGCAAGTAGCCAAAGCAATCACTGAGGTGCTGCTACAAAAGCTAGTGACTCTGGGAGATGTGCAGGTCATAGTGGATGGCTTTGCTGCAATCGGATTCCCTAACTGTGGTGGGGCGATAGATGGAACCCACATCCCCTTCTTGGCACCGGAGCACCAGGGTACCCAGTATATAAACCGCAAGGGTTACTTTTCAATGGTGCTGCGAGCACTGGTGGATCACAGGGGACGTTTCACCAACATCAACGTGGGCTGGCCAGGAAGGGTTCATGACGCTCGCGTCTTCAGGAACACTACTCTGTTTAAAGGGCTGCAGCAAGGGACTTACTTCCCGGACCAGAAAATGACCGTTGGGGATGTTGAAATGCCAATAGTTATTCTTGGAGACCCAGCCTACCCCTTAATGCCGTGGCTCATGAAGCCATACACAGGCAGCCTGGACAGGAGTCAGGAGCTGTTTAACTACAGGCTGAGCAAGTGCAGAATGGTGGTAGAATGTGCATTTGGCCATTTAAAAGGTCGCTGGCGATCGCTACTGACTCGCTCTGACCTCAGCCAAAGAAATCTCCCCATTGTTATTTCTGCTTGCTGTGTGCTCCACAATCTCTGTGAAAGTAAGGGGGAGACCTTTATGGCAGGGTGGGAGGCTGAGGCAAATCGCCTGGCTGCTGATTACGCGCAGCCAGACACCAGGGCGATTAGAAGAGCACACCAGGAAGCGCTGTGCATCAGAGAAGCTTTGAAAACCAGTTTCATGACTGGCCAGGCTACAGTGTGAAATTTCTGTTTGTTTCTCCCTTCATGAAAACCAGCCCCCTTTATTGACTCATTCATTCTCTGTAAGGAACCCACCCTCCCCGTTCCCCCAGCTTTCTTTCAAAGGAAATAGTCACTATCGTTTAAAAATCATGTATTCTTTATTAAGTGATTATAAACATAGGGAGAGAACCAAGAAGGTAATCTGGGTGAGGTTTGGGAGGAGGATAGGAGGGAAGTAAAAGGCCACTGAACAAATTCAATATAATGACAGCCTTTTGGTTGGGTTGTCCACTGGGGTGGAGTGGGAGGGTGCACGGAGCCTCTCCCCCCCCCCCCCCCGCGTTCTTACACGTCTGGGTGAGGAGGATATGGAACATGGTGAGGGGGGAGGGAGGTTATACAGCGGCTGCAGCGGCACTCTGTCATCCTGCTGCTGTTCCTGAAGCTCCACCAGACGCCGGAGCATGTCAGTTTGCTCACGCAGCAGCCCCAGCGTTGCAGCCTGCCACCTCTCATCTCGAGCGTCCCTCAAGACCTCACGTTCACTGGCATCTTTCCTAAATTTAGATACAGAGTCCTTCCACTCATTCAAATGAGCTCTTCCATTGCGGGTGGATTCCATTATTTCTGTGAACATGTCGTCTCGCGTCCTCTTTCTACGCCGCCTTATCTGAGATAGCCTTCGGGACGGAGGAGGGAGGCTTGAAAAATTTGCAGCTGCTGGAGGGAGGGTTGAAAAGAAGGAGAGAAGTTTTTAAAATGATATATTTTACAGAACAATGCTTATACTCTTTCATGGTGAAAAACACTATTCACATTACATAGCACATGTGATTTCAGTACAAGGTCGCATTTTCCATCTTAATATTGAGTGCCTGTGGCTTTGGTGTTAGAGATCACAGACGCAGGTCCGGGCAACAGAATTCAGCTTGCAGGCAGCAGCCATGGTAAGCCATTGTCTTTCGGCTTCTGCGCCCTCCTTTCCCACATACCAAGCAAAGCCTGTTGACTGCTGCGGTTTTCCTGTTAACCTTCAGCAGCAGAAAACAACCCCCCCCCCCATCCAATTCTCTGGGATGATCGCTTTATCCCTCCCCCCACCGCGTGGCAGGTATCAGGGAAGATCCCTGCAGAAACCAAACTAACCCCCCCGCCCCCCCCCTCCCGCCATGAATTCCCTGGGATGATCAATGTACCCCTCCCCCAACCGCGTGGCTGGTAACAGGGAAGATCCCTGCTAGCCAAACGCAAAAAGCTCAGGGCCAATTTCCCCCCCCTGTGCTTGGCTAACTGCAGGGAAGGATTTCTTTTCAGCCACAGGCAAACAGCCCAGTAGGAACGGCCACCTCTGTCCCCTTAATTAAGTTCCCGTATTTCAACCAGGTTACCATGAGCGATATCACTCTCCTGAGGATTACACAGCAAGATAAAGAACGGATGTTGCTTGAATGCCAGCAAACACCGGGACCATACGCTGCCAGGCTTTGTCAGGCAATGATACCAGATTACTTGCTGCAAGCATGGCGTGGTCAAGTGTCCTACCATGGAGGACGGAATAAGGCTGCACTGCCCAGAAACCTTGTGGCAAGGCTTTTGGAGTACCTCCAGGAGAGCTTCATGGAGATGTCCCTGGAGGATTTCTGCTCCACCCCAGACATGTTAACAGACTTTTCCAGTAGCTGTACTGGCCGCGAATGCATCCCAAGTCCTCAGGGCAAATTAATAATTAAAAACCGCTTGCTTTTAAACCATGTTTTATATTTTAAAAGGTAAACTCACCTGAGGTCCCTTCCATGGGGTCATGGTCTTGGCTACTGGCTTGGGAGGCTTGGGAGGGTACTTCAGTCAGGCTGAGAAAAAGATCCTGGCTGTTGGGGAGAACGGAGTGCTGGGTGCTCTCTGCAAGCTCGTCCTCCTCCTCCTCCTCCTCTTCCCCATCCGCAGAATCCTCAGGTGTAGCTGATGAGACTATCCCCGACCCGGAACCCACGGTCACAGGTGGGGTAGTGGTGGCGGCCCCGCCTAGAATTGCATGCAGCTCGGCGTAGAAGCGGCATGTCCGCGGCTCTGACCCAGAGCGACCGTTTGCCTCCTTTGTTTTTTGATAGGCTTGTCTGAGCTCCTTGACTTTCACGCGGCACTGATCTGAGTCCCTATTGTGGCCTCTCTCCATCATGCCCTTGGAGATTTTTTCAAAAGTTTTGGCATTTCGTCTTTTCGAACGAAGTTCTGCTAGCACTGAATCCTCTCCCCATATAGCGATCAGATCCAGTACCTCCCGTATGGTCCATGCTGGTGCTCTTTTTCGATTATCAGCCTGCATGGTTACCTGTGCTGATGAGCTGAGCTATCTGTGGTCACCTGTGCTCTCCACGCTGGGCAAACAGGAAATGAAATTCAAATTTTCCTGGGGCTTTTCCTGTCTACCTGGCCAGTGCATGCGAGTTCAGATTGCTGTCCAGAGCGGTCACAATGGTGCACTCTGGGACAGCTCCTGGAGGCCAATACCATCGAATTGCGGCCACACTAACCCTAATTCGAAATGACAAAATCGATTTTGGCGCTACTCCGCTCGTCGGGGTGGAGTACAGAAATCGATTTTAAGAGCCCTTTATTTCGAAATAAATGGCTCCGTTGTGAGGACGGGTGCAGGGTTAATTTGATTTAACGCTGCTAAATCCGAATTAAAGTCATAGTGTAGACCAGGCCATAGATGAGCAATACCATGTGTCTTCAGACTTACTACGTCTACTTCCAGTGGGACTAAACTTCAATTGTACCTCTGTCTAAAAGCTACCCTTAAAGCTTCAGTTGCAGATGTTGTTCTCTTCCCCTTCTAAAAATAATTTTGTAACAGCAGCCACTGCACATTAGCAATATTTTACCCTAGAATCATCTGCCTTTTGCTAATAGGAAAGTGGAAAGCACTGTGGAAATCTTCAGGATGAAAGGTGCCGTATAAAATATAAATGAAAGGTCAAAACAATTACACCTTCAATAGTGCGCACACATGTGGTCTGGTCAACTTTATTGAGAAGGTGATTGGTGCATTTTCCAGTTTAAACATACAGGAATGTAAGGAGCTAAATTATTCAGAGGTTGGAGAAACTAGGTCTTTTTTTACAAAGAGGCGTACAACATTCTGAAGGGGCTTGAGAGGATTGTATGGGGCCAAACCCATAGGACACGCTTCTAACTTAGAGATTTGGTGCTGACGGGATTTCTTATACCCAATGGCTAACATCCAGGATAAATGTAAGAACAGCACTGGGAACAAGTGATCAGAGGCAGGATGCTTCAGCTGCACTGAGCAGGAGTTAGTGAGGCAGAGAGTGAAGGAACAGGAGCTGGTGGTGTAACAAGACTCCCAAATCTTCCTATCAAGAGCAGGATGGCTCAGGACTGCTGGGGAAACGTGCTGTGCTGTGCTGTGCAGTGCACTCTGCCCCTGTTCCTAATGGGAACCAGAGATAGACTATCCCTAGGGACATGATGCCAGACACCCAATTATGACAGATCCTGGCCTTTGTGGTTTTGGAGAGCCAGAAGGCATGTTAGTCATTCTCTGGCCTAGCACTCGGGGGAATTGTTACATTGAAATACTGCCCATGTGCTGCTAGGGTAGGAGACTCGCTCCTCCTTTTCCTTCCAACCTCCAGCAAAAGAGAGAGCTGGACTTCGCCCATAGGTTTTGAAAAGTATTTAGCCAAACATAAAAAGAAATGCATGCTCTTGAGCAGCTACTAGTTGCGAGATGGACTGGGATAGGCATTCTGGAGCCACTCCTGTGCCTGGAACAGACCTGTCATTCAGCCTTGAAATCTGTCACTCTGCTCTTCAAACTCAGCCTGGATAGCCTAGTAATGAAGCCTATTGGGCATGAAGGGCTTTATTCTGCAACCCCTCATATGTAACTCTCAAGGGATCTGGGGAAAGATCTGTGTGCAGAGAGGCTGCAGAATCAGTGGGAGAACTCCTAATTGGAAATAGACAATACCATTAGGCGGAGAGCGTATGGCCAATATATTGGACAAAGGGCACCCCAAGTGAGCTGTTTTTATGAATCCTGTGCCTCTGTGTATATGAGCCATATATTGGACAAGCTTAGTAGAGAGAGAGATGTCTCATATATGCTTTGCCAGTGCTCTGCATGTTGGGTTAGGCCTCTGAAGGACTTCTAGTGTATGTAAATAGACTGTATGATGGGACATGTGATGAAATAAGAGTGTTGCTAATTATGTACCCTTCTCTCTGGTTTCTACCCAGCTCGCAGGAGGTATCATTCTTGGTGTGGCA
Source organism: Emys orbicularis (assembly GCF_028017835.1). NCBI lineage: Eukaryota > Metazoa > Chordata > Testudines > Emydidae > Emys > Emys orbicularis. The sequence continues at coordinate 117,178,494 of NC_088686.1, forward strand.
CTCTGGCTCCGTCATGATTCACAGACCACAAATATCCTGTACTTGCACCTAGGTGACAAGCAGGCCCCTAATACATTCTATATTGGTAAGTAGTGCTGGGAAAGAAGTAGGTGGGCGGGTGTGGAGGGAGTGAGGTTTCTATGCATCTCCATTGGCGGTGGTACCTGCACAACTTGTCCTCTTCCAGTGAAGCATGACACACCCAGAAATGCAAACAGAAAGCATTGTTCATATGCAGGTGTGACCGGGGTCCTAGTGAGGAGCCAGCAATGGTTACTCAGTTAGGGTGAACTGCAAAGAATGGGGCAGCCAAACCCCAAAAGCTGGTGGATATTCCAATACTTAGATTTACCAAGCCAGCATAAAACAGCTTCTTTATTTCCTCACTGGTTACTCAGAAGTCCAAACAACAGAGTTCCCTTAAAGTGATCCAACCTCAGGCCTCCATCCAGGTACCCACGTCAAATATGATGATGATTTCTGTAAATCGTATTTAATCATATAAAAGAAAAGGTTCTACCAATCCCAAAGAATCGGACATGTTACCTCCCAGGTTAATGAATGTTTCAGATCTTACCCAAATACATGGTACAGCCAATTCTTATTAACTAAACTAACGTTTTCTAAAAAACAAACGAGAGAGTATGGTTCAAATATCAATATACATACAGACATGAGTTTAATTCATTGAGGTGCAGATTCATAGCAGAGATGGTGAGCTTCGTAGTTGCAAAGAGTTCCTTTAGAATTCAGTTCATAGGTCATAGTCCAATGTCCAAATCTCATATTCAGGGCGTACCAGCATAACTGGGACCTCAGTCTTGCGACTCAAACTTCCCCGATGAAGTCTAAGCAAATCTGAGATGACAGAATCAGGACCCAAGCATCTTTTATACAATTTCATGTCTTTTGACAAGTTGGAATTCCTCAGGGAACAAAAGGTAATCAGGATGACTTTGAAGGAGGGTCCATCACCAGTACTTAGCTATATGAGTTAACATAAGGCCATTTGCTTGTTCCTCCACCATTCACAGTACATTTCAAAGAGATGAATATGGAGAGATCCTGTGCTTACAATTCATTTACATGATAGAATGTTCTTTTGACCTCTGAATTATCAGAATACAGTATAGACAGGGACTGTTGATTACATTGTCCGCCCTACTCATACATATGTAAATACACAAAAACACAAACATTATCTCCCCACATGTCTTCTGTGGGTTATTTATTTTGCAGAATGTTTAACCTTTTCTAGCCATGTGTCACAGCAGGCATCCTAAAAACATAATGTATGCTTGTGATGTTGCACTCTATATGATTTTATGAAAATATGCTAATGAGTATGGCTATAATGTAACTGGAATATGCTTCATGCAAAAGATCTCTTGTAAGGTATCATTACAAATCTTATAATCTACTGAGTGTGGTCATTCTATTTGTATAAATGTATCAGTCTTGTATCTGAAACTAGAAATATGAAATATAACTGAGGGCCTATTGTAATTCAGTTTTATTACTATACTAGGTTTAGGCTTGAATGTTTTTATTTTATTTTATTTTACTTGGTAATTCACTTTGTTCTGTCTATTACTACTTGGAACCACTTAAATCCTACTTTCTGTATTTAATAAAATCACTTTTTACTTAGTAATTAACTCAGAGTATGTATTAATACCTGAGGGGGGCAAACAGCTGTGCATATCTATCAGTGTTATAGAGGGCGAACAATTTGAGTTTACCCTGTATAAGCTTTATACAGGGCAAAACTGATTTATTTGAGGTTTAGACCCCATTGGGAGTTGGGCATCTGAGTGTTAAGGACAGGAACACTTCTCTAAAGTTGCTTTCAGTTAAGTCTGCAGCTTTGGGGCACGTGGTTCAGACCCTGAGTTTGTGTCGGAGCACACTGGCGTGTCTGGCTCAGCAAGACAGGGTGCTGGAGTCCCAGGCTGGCAGGGAAAGCAGGGGCAGAAGTAGTCTTGGCACATCAGTTGGCAGTTCCCAAGGGGGTTTCTGTGATCCAACCCGTCACAATGCTCATTATGGCAATATATGGAATAAAGTATAGGCTAAAATATCTCATACTGGCAAGATATGAGATGCAGGTGCAAATCCTGTTTGATTAAATGTAACCTGTATTGCATGTATCTCAGATCCTAGAGTCAAAGGGGTTAAAATGAAAAGCATCTTTAAAAAATATCCAGCTATTTTGTGCAAGCCGTAAAGAGAATTTCCCCTGTCCCATTTTCAGTAGTATCCTTTAAATACCTTCAACTTCAGGAGGGAGTTGTGTGATGGGTCTGGACATAAGTGGGAGGAGGGATTGCTTGTTGTAGCTGTATTTTGGGATTGTTGCTTCTCTGCAGCAGGGATATGGAGCAGCTGAAGGAACAGTCGGCAATGGAAAATAAATTGTGGAGACCAGCATGACTCATGTTTTCCAGGCGTGTGCGAGTGTGTTAGGTTTAATGTGATTTCAGTAATTGGTCAGCATTCTGACTTGTTGGAAAGGGGAGACCCTTATTTGACTGTGCTTGTCTGCACTCGAGCAGCAGCTCAAGTCTTAGTGCATTGGCTTGAGCAGGATGTCTGCTTTCCAAGGTCCCCTTTTCTTATGAGGTTTGACTCTGCACTGTGTATCTGAAACCAGCTGTGTTTCTGCAAGGGGAATGCTGAGGATGCTATGTGTGGGGGAGGTGATGACTGCAGGGTACTGGGTATGGACCAAGCATTCCTGCATTCTCGGGGGTAGACACAGAGGAAAGAGAGGCCTTAGAGACTAACAAATTTATTAGAGCATAAGCTTTCGTGGGCTACAGCCCACTTCTTTGGATGCATATAGAGTGAAACATATATTGAGGAGATATATATACACCCATACAGAGAGCATGAACAGGTGGGAGTTGTCTTACCAACTCTGGGAGGCTAATTAAGTAAGAGAAAAAAACTTTTGAAGTGATAATCAAGATAGCTCAGTACAGACAGTTTGATAAGAAGTGTGAGAATACTTACAAGGGGAGATAGATTCAATGTTTGTAATGGCTCAGCCATTCCCAGTCCTTATTCAATCCTGAGTTGATTGTGTCTAGTTTGCATATCAATTCCAGCTCAGCAGTCTCTCCTTGGAGTCTGTTTTTGAAGTTTTTCTGTTGTAAGATAGCCACCCGCAGGTCTGTCATTGAATGGCCAGACAGGTTAAAGTGTTCTCCCACTGGTTTTTGAGTATTATGATTCCTGATGTCAGATTTGTGTCCATTAATTCTTTTGCGTAGAGACTGTCTGGTTTGGCCAATGTACATGGCAGAGGGGCATTGCTGGCACATGATGGCATATATCACATTAACTAGACTCCAATCTAAGCTTTCCTTCATCCTGCCAAAGCCCGGACAAGATGCCTGTGCCTCAGACTCAGATGTTTGCATCCCATCAGCAGGACCAAAACACCTACTGTTGCTGGGATCTGGGACTCCTTCCTGTCAGTGCTCTTTCAGCAGAACCAGCCCGCCACCGGTAATGGATTCGTCATGTGAGGCTAGATAAGTTGCTATCATTCTTATGTCATCCACCTCTCCCATCCCAGCACCTACCTTGGAACATTCTGCCCCCAAACATGTGCTGACAGCAAACCTAGAGTTACTGTGCTCAGCTGCTAAATATCTCAGCTGGTTCCACTGATGCAGCCTAGGGCCAAGACCGTTCCTGTGAGAATCACAGGGCAAGCAGGACCTCAGCACCTAGCATACCAACACAATGGAGTCTTTCCTTTTACATCATGAGCTGCCTCTCCCACAGATTAGGGAGAAGGTCAGGTAAGCCTCTAGTCAAAGTGTTTGGACCGTCTCACAGGTAAGAAGTATCAAACCAGAAAGATGTAGGTGCTCAATACAGATTTCCTATTGGAATTTAAGGGGTTAATGAGTAATACGGCACCCTCCTTAACCCTGTTTTCCAGGGGAAACAGCAATCAAAGATGACAAAAGGCCAAATTCTACCCTCTGCTTCATTGGTACAATCCCCATTGACTATCTATAATGGGGGCTGCTTGGATTGGACCTAGAGCAGAATTTGAACCAGAGGGTTGAGAAGGAAAATTAGCAGCTGAAGCACCTCCCAAAAATGCTTGGGATGATTGGAGTAAGGAGATAAATAGGGGAAAGTGCTAAATGGGAGAAAGAGATAACACAGGGAGAAGAAGGCATCAGACAGAGACAGCAGAATGAAACTCAGTGAGGTTACAGAACTAGCCTGCCTAGAAATGCTTCCATTTTACTGGAAGATGACGACAAAAAGAGAGCGACTCTTTACATTAAAAATAAAAGTGATCTGCCAAGATCCTGATATCCTCTTACATAGGGCTACCATACGTCTGGGTTTCCCCGGACATATCCGGCTTTTCGCTCTTTAAATAGCCGTCCGGGGGGGGATTTCTAAAAATCGAAAAATGTCCGGGATTTCCCCCCGGTCGGCTATTTATCGAACGAAAAGCGTCTGACAGGGCGGCCGAACGCCACTCGCATTGGGGCCTCGGCAGCCAAAGCCCCTTCCCGGCTCCCCCCATCCCATGCAGCCCTAGCACGCCGCCCGGCAGCGCTGGGGGCCGGCTGTGCACCTGTGAAGGAACGCGGCGGCGGGGCTGGCAGCGGCGGCTAGAGCCCCTCCCCCGCTCCCCCCCTCCTCCACAGCCTCAGCACGCTGCTCGGCAGCGCTCAGGCGGGGCGGGGCCAGACACCTGCTCTAAGCCAAGCGGCACGATAAGGGGGCCAGGGAGTTGGAGAAGGGGGGCAGTCAGGGGACAGGGAGCGGGGCGGAGGGGGTGTTGGATGGGTCTGGAGTTCGGAGGGGAGCTGTCGGGGGGCAGGAGTGTGGAGAGGGGTTAGGACAGTCAGGGACAGGGAGCAGGGGGGACTGTCGGGGGCAGGGGTGAGGAGAGGGGTTGGGACAGTCAGGGGCAGGGAGGGTTAGATGGGTCGTGGGAGGGAGTGGCTAGGGGGCGGGGTTACCCCCCAATGGAGTGTCCTCTTTTTTTAAAGTTCAGATATAGTAACCCTATCTTACAAGCTAGCCAACAGTGTAGGAGAACCAACCCTAGCAGTGCTGCAGCCAGCCCGGCCCAACACAGCATATGGTAATAGCAAGCAGCCGATGCTGAATGCAGAATGCCATCAGTGTCTCAGTTTAGCCTCTCCACAGCACTTAAACCAGCGCCAAGCCCCTAAGGAGCCACCGAGCATCTAGTTCCCTCCTCCCCATCTCTGAAGGTGTACTGATTGCTTGAGGTAGCTCAGTTCCCCACAGCACACACAAGCCATTGCTCCCCTGAAGGTGACACTCATCCTCTGTACTTTGAGCCTCTTGCCTCTACCCCCACAAGCCTGTCGAAAAATGACTAAAGGCTCGCAGCCTCTGCGGCTAGCTCTTCTCCAGGAGTGACTCCCTCACTTTCCCTTCCTTTACACTTCTTTCCCCTGCAAGCTCCCAACAGCTTCGCTTCCCCAACTGCATCATTATATTCCCTGATGGGATTGAAGGAGGAGAGGAAATGTGTGCCTTGGCAGCCAGGATCACAAGATTACAACCTGGGGACCCAACCCTACAAACCCTTCATCCTACGAGTAGTCCCATTGCCCTCAGTGGAACTACTTGTACAGCACTCAATGAAATATTTGCAGGATAGGGCTTCTAGCTTTACTCAGGTGGATTAAGTCAGCCAAGTAGGACCGAGCTCCCATTAATCTCATTTGGGACTAAACAATGAGCCCTTTGTCAACTGACTCCTCAAGAGCCCCAGCAGCCGTCTGCTTCTGGTTCCATCCCTGCACTGCTGCCTCACTAAAGTTTAGGCGAGGGACTGTTGGAGCAGCAGCAGCTGGAACATGCTATCACTCTACTACTTACAGCTTATGCAACTTGGGACACGTTAACACCATTACACATAGGTGCTGGAACTAGGGGTGCTGCTGCACTCCCTGGCTTGAAGTGGTTTCCATCATATACAGGGTTTACAGTTTAGTTCAGCACACCCACTACACAAATTGTTCCAGCACCCCTGCCATTACATTACAATTCAGTCTCTAGGCCAAAGTGGAGAGATGAAAGAGAGTCTCCCAACGAAGTTCTTTATCCAGAAGCACTGGTAACTAGTTTGGTCGCACTTTGAATTAAGGGTTAATAGATATTTTAATCAATGGTTAATCCATTGTTAGAGAGTTTGACAGGTCAACAGGTTGCTTATAAAAATTATGTATCTATACTAGGGCTGTTGATTTAATCACAGTTAACTAATGAGATTAACTCAAAACATGAATCGCGATTAAAAAAAATGAGTCCTGATTAATCACAGTTTTAGTCACACAGTTAAACAATAGAATACCAATTGAAATTTTTATTAAATATTTTGGATGTTTTTCTACATTTTCAAATATTTTGATTTCAATTACAACACAGAATACAAAGTGTACAGTGCTCACTTTATATTTTTTTATTACAAATATTTGCACTGTAAAAATGATAAAGAAATAGTATTTCAATTCACCTCATAAAAGTACTGTAGTGCAATCTCTTTATTGTGAAAGTGCAACACACAAATGTATTTTTTTTGTTACAAAAACAAAGCAATGTAAAACTTTAGAGCCTACAAGTCCAATCAGGTCTACTTCTTGTTCAGCCAATTGCTAAGAGAAATGCGTTTGTTTACATTTACGGGAGATAATGCTGCCCGCTTCTTATTTATAATGTCACCAGAAAGTAAGAACAGACATTCATATGGCACTTTTGTAGCTAGCATTGCAAGGTATTTACATGCTAGATATGCTAAACATTCATATGCCTCTTCATGTTTTGGCCACCGTTCCAGAGGACATGCTTATGACGCTCATTAAAAAAAATAATGCATTAACTAAATTTGTGACTGAATTCCTTGGGGGAGAATTGTATGTTTCCTGCTGTTTTACCTGCATTTTGCCATATATTTCATGTTATGACAGTCTCAGATGATGACCCAGCAAGTTGTTCATTTTAAGAACATTTTCACTGCAGATTTGACAAAATGCAAAGAAGGTACCAATGTGAAATTTCTGAAGATAGCTATAGCACTCAACCCAAGGCTTAAGAATCTGAAGAGCCTTCCCAAATCTGAGAGGGACGAAGTGTGGCGCATGCTTCCAGAAGTCTTAAAAGCGCAACACTCTGATGCAGAAACTATAGCACCCGAAGCACCAAAAAGGAAAATCAACCTTGTGTTAGTGATATCTGACTCAGATGATGAAAATGAACAGGCGTCGGTTCGCACTGCTTTGGATTGTTATTGAGCAGAACCAGTCATCAGCATGGACGCATGTCCTCTAGAATGGTGGTTGAAGCATGAAGGGACATATGCTAAAGATTCATATCTGGCACATAAATATCTAGCGACGCCAGGTATAACAATGCCATACAAATGCCTGTTCTCACTTTCAGCACTGTAAATGCTGCCCACTTCTTATCTCCTGCAAATGTAAACACACTTGTTTGTCTGAGCGATTGGCCGTACAAGAAGTAGGACTGAGTGGACTTCCGAGGCGCTGAAGTTTTACATGGTTTTATTTTTGAATGCAGTTATTTTTTGTACATAATTCTACACTTGTAAGTCCAACTTTCATGATAAAGAGATTGCACTGCAGTACTTGTATTAGGTGAATTGAAAAATACGATTTTTTTTACAATGCAAATATTCGTAATAAAAATAAATATAAAGTAAGCACTGTACACTTTGTATTCTGTGTGGTAATTGAAATCAAAATATTTGAAAATTTAGAAAAAACATCCAAAAATATTTAAATAAATGGTTTTCTATTATTAACAGCACGATTAATTGCGATTAATTTTTTTAATTAATCTGTGTCCTAATCTGTACTATCCTCTACCAGTGTGTTTCTAACCACCTACGAACACATACTATGTCTGCAGTGAAGAGTGGACATTTCAGATGCAATGGTGGCATGCAGCAGTGTTTCTGGTTTTGTAGCTATCACTAAGGTGGGGGCGAGGATGCATTTGGGAGCAAGCCAATTGCTCCTTCAAGATACAGGGGGAGATTTTCAAAAGGCAGAGAAGGCAATCAGGGCACCCAACTCCTACCGAAAACTAGTGATATGCCTTTGAAAAATCTCACCGTTAGGAGATATTTGTGAAAGTGCATGTGCCTGTAGAAATCTCCCTATTAGAGAATATAATTATGAACAGGGTGGGTAGGTGCTCATGCAAACATTTCCCTACTGGAGGATGAGAGAGAGAGAGAGAGAGAGAGAAAGATCACCTTAACCACCCACACCATTTTTATTCTTCAGAGAGGGATGGTATGAGTCAACCACCCTTTTTAAAAACAGCACCAGGTAAGGGGAAAACAGGCTTGGCATGCATGTGTATATGATGCATGAGCAGATTGTGTGCCCAGCTCTAATGCAAAGAAAGCATGCCCGTGCATATTGCCTTACTGCTCCAAAACAGAGTTCTCAAACTGCTACTCAGGAAGTGCCACCCTGCTTTAAGCTGCTGAAAGACAACCTTGTTGTCTTTTGAAGAGCTGAAAGGGTTAAATACTATTTTCTGGATGGTCATGTCCACAATCAGAACAGAGGCTCAAAATGAAGAAGGTTGCAGAAAGCAGCTAAGATTAGATAGATTTAAAACAACAAACTGAAAGAGCCAACAAATAAAATCTTACGTCCTAGGGTGACCAGACAGCAAGTGTGAAAAATCGGGGGGGTGGGGGGGAATAATAGGAGCCTGTATAAGAAAAAGACCCAAAAATCGGGACATCTGGTCACCCTATTGGGAAGCCAATTCAAAACAAGCAGATAAATGGAACTGGTTGGAGACAGTGGGAAGCTAAACCACATCAAAAAGAGTACTTGTGGCACCTTAGAGACTAACAAATTTATTAGAGCATAAGCTTTCGTGGGCTACAGCTCACTTCTTCGGATGCTGTAGCCCACGAAAGCTTATGCTCTAAAATTTGTTAGTCTCTAAGGTGCCACAAGTACTCCTGTTCTTTTTGCAGATACAGACTAACACGGCTGCTACTCTGACACCTATCAAAAAGAGTATTTCCTGTGGAAAACCCCAGCTTCAAGTGGCTTTCAACAAGGAATGAAAACATGAATGGGGACAGCAGCTGCCCATTGGCACATGAATTTGTAGCAACAGGTGCATCCAACAGCCAAGGTCCAGGGCCTGCATCATGTGAGAATTTCCCCCTCCTTCCACTGTGCTTCACTGCAGGCTCCTCCCCTCTCCACAGCAGCACCCCAGGGAGCTCTTTTCTTAACTGACATGTAACAGGCGCTCTGAAGCTTTGGCCTCACTACTGAATCAAAGCAGCAACTGAAGGGGGGGGGGGGGGGGAGGGGGGAAACACAACCGAAACTCTCCTAACATTAAAACAACATCCAGCTGCTCCACTCCCTCTGCCAACATGGAATGGAGAAACTTGGAAAACATAAACACAGGAAACAAGCATGCACGCCAGCCTTGTCATAGGGAAAGCAGCTTCATTTCTGGGAAGGAAGATAGAGCCTTCCAGCATACCACACCCAATGAGCAAAGATGTCTAGTGCTACACCTCATATCCCTTACAGCTTCCCATACAGCCTCTCCTTGCTGGTTTCAGCGCTCTCCCCACCGTTGGTAAAACTGATTGAGTTGGTTGTCACTTTACCTCCCTCACATGTATTCCCCTGCATAATGGCCTCTGCAGAACAGATCTCCACAGGCAGACAAAATGGCCAATCTGCCTCCTACCAATCCCTGCAGCCTCACCAGAGCTACCAACTAAGCAGGGCTTCATCCCCAGATAGCTCTACTGCTTCCTGCTGTCCCATAGTCATGCCAACATTTGTTAAAAATACCCTAGTAAATTTTGGGAATAAACCCTCACACTAGACGCTAAAATATTCTGCAAGGGAAAGAACACAGCAGGCCAGTCTACGTTACAGAAGCTCCTGACTGGAATGGAAATGTTGAGGGGGAAGGGTGGGGGAGAAAAAGCAGGGTATGGTGTACTGAGAAGGAATGTCTTAATTATAAAAATCATCCCAGGCTCCAGACTCTGGGAGTGGCAGGGAGAAGCTGAAGGAAATGCTCCACTACTATTACTGAATGGGAATTACAGTCATCACAGGGAAGCTAGGCGGATCTGTTACTGACTATAGCTCATGAAATTTTAAATAAAGAGATCACATTCATTCTTGAGCGTCAGGCAGGCCAGTGGTAAGGTGCTCCTACTTTAAGTCTGATAGGCCCATGTTGGATTGCTGATTCTGTCACTTTAAAACATTACAAGCATTTGCTTTTGGAGCCAATCCTGAGCACATGCATCCTTGCAGAAAGACTCAAAAGAGGGAGACAAAACCCCGGAGGAAACCGTTTAGCTGTCTAATTGCTCGATTCTCTCAGATTTTGGAGGAAGATGAACAGCTCCTCCCAGTTTCCTTGTCCTCTGGGTACCTCACCTCAGGCAGAGGTGCAGGGGAGGGACTCACTTTTTGCCTTGAGAAGGAAGTTGATCTTTGGGCCAACCCCTGGGGTAACTAGAGACCTGGGCTCTCTGCCCCTTCAGTCTCACCATGTTGGAGTTTATATTGAAAGAGGGGATGCTCTGAATAAAGGCCAATGGTGTCCACGTGCAGAAGTCTACAGAAGGCCCTGGTGGAAGACTAAGACCCTTTGTGGATTCAGGAATTAACACCTTCCACCCCTATGTACAGCAATAGGAAACTGACTAGGTGTGTCATTTTGGTGGGGGAGTGGAAGTTGAACTGGGACACCTTCCTATGAAGCAGATCATATTGGCTACTGCTGGTAGCAGGATAGCTGACTACATGGACCATTGGGTCCAGCCTGGCATGGCAAGTTCTGCCTCTTTAATATTCCCCCAACATGCAGTAGAAAGGGAAAGGATCCAAGCACACTGAAACTATTGTTACATGCATTTACAACCAATCCATCTCTGCAGTCTCTGGGCACGCAAGGCCAGATTTTCAAGTGCGCTCAGCACTCAACGTGAATGTCATGTCAGTTGCGGAGCTCTATGAAAAGTCTGGCTCACTGAGGGCACATGTAGGGTGTATATCCAGGTGCATGGATCCATTTATGAACTCTAGCACAAGTCTGAGCAGCGGTTATCACAATCCAGGCATCCCCCATTGTCCCATTCTCAGAGTGCACTCCAGTTATCCAGATAGCTGTAGTGTGACTGTATGACCCATTGTTTTGACAGGGAAGAGTGGTGTGCTGGTGTTATGGGAGTTTTATCAACACAACCAGAGACTGTTTTTAGTATCCTCTGAATCAATACAGATCAGCAGCCTGCCATTATATTGGGGTTGTCACATGCAGTCTACTGAGGGCCTTATGAGAGAAGTGGATGGCGGTTCTAGGAGCAATTCTCCACCTACAGGGGACAGCGTTCTTATTTCCAAGTCTCTTCTCGTTCTCAAAACGGGAAGGGATTATCTCCACACCTCTAAACCCCAGAGCTCTACGAGTATCCCATACTGGTGACAGTCCCCTCACCCTTCCCTTTCTCCAGCATTTGGAAGGGGGCTGCCCCTTAAAATATCTCCACCTTGTGGAGAAGTGTATGTGCAGATATTGAAGACGTCTTGTCCGAGTGGATAGTGGTGAGGAAGAAGCTATGGGACTCATTCTCCTTTCACACCAGTGGGGGGGCGGAAATCAGGTAAACCTCCATTAAAGTCAACAGAGTTAAACTGGAGCAGATCTGAGGAGAATCCGACCCATACACAGTTTTGTCTTGAACAGGAATGGAGGATAATTTTTCCAGATGTCCTCCTCCCCCAGGTCCCCAGCCATGATAGCATCTCTTTCCTGTTTCAGAGTAGCAGCCGTGTTAGTCTGTATTCGCAAAAAGAACAGGAGTACTTGTGGCACCTTAGAGACTAACAAATTTATTAGAGCATAAGCATCGGGCTTTGTTACAAAAACACTGACCCAGGAACCTATCCTTGTAACAAAGCCCGATGCCAACTCTGTCCACATATCTATTCAAGTGACATCATCATAGGGCCTAATCACATCAGCCATACCATCAGGGGTTCGTTCATCTGCACATCTACCAATGTGGCAGGTGAAGGAAGGAGTCCCAGATCCCAGCAACAGTAGGTGTTTTGGTCCTGCTGATGGGATGCAAACATCTGAGTCTGAGGCGCAGACATCTTGTCCGGGCTTTGGCAGGATGAAGGAAAGCTTAGATTGGAGTCTAGTTAAAGTCCAAAGCTTTTGGCTTACTGTATCACCCTCTCGCCCTCATGGTTTTTATTTTCTCCCTTTCAGACTCCTCCAGGGGTAGCTGGTAATGTTGCTTTTATAGTGCTTGTCTGCGACCTGCAGTAGTTGCCATTTTATCCTTCACATGAAAAACAGGGAGCACTCTGCATCCCCTCCTCCCTCCTAGGTTTATTTTTTTCTGTTTCTCATCAGACTGCCATTGAATGCTGCAGTCATATGGCTCTTGAAACACACTAACTCAGCAGATCCTAAATAGGAAATCTGTATGCACCTGTTAATAGCAAGCGATCGAATAACACCCTGCCCTGCGCTCTGGCGATTTCTTCACTGGGGGCTGGGCCAGTGCAAAAGATACAATTTTCTGGTATGAAAATTGTGTTCCTTCTCACTTCTTACAGTTATTCTCTTCCCTCACCCTATCAGCCAGTGTAATCTAGACTGTTGCTGTATTAGTCTGGGGTTCCTCAGTATGTTAGTCTAAGGATGCTGTCCATGTAAAACACCATGAGATGTACTAGGTATGCCTAGGCAAATTCCACACACCCCTCTAGTCTGCTTCGAAACCCTTGTCAGAATATAATACTGCTTCCTGCCGAGTATAGCTAAGAATAACACATGCTTATTGCTAGGCAGTCAGAGTATGTGCTTTTCTCTTTAGTGACTGAACCATAAAACACCAGGTCAAAAAGAAAGCAGAACCAAGCCCCTGTTACCGGCATCACATAAAGGCTTTCTACACCAGCCCAGAGATGCAACACTTTAAGGACAAACCTGGGTGATTACAATCACCAGTGTGGCTCTAGTTTCATGGGGGGGAGGTGGTTTCTGCCCATCATCTTCATGATGGGACTGCTCTGCAACCTGCAAGTTTCAAAGACTGTCTTCAGCACCAAATAAATGTCCTCATGAGATCACACTTTCATGGTGATGTGATCACACAATTGCATTGTTTGCAGTAAGAGTCTAGAGGCAGCTAAATAAAATATCTGAACTTCAGAAGAGTTTACATAGACTTCAAAGGGTTGAGAGAAATTTCCACCACCTTCCACAGAACTCCAGCCCAAGACTTTCCAAGCTTATAAAGTGACAGAGCATCCAATGGAACAGCATATTAGACGCATTACATCATCAGAACAGAATCTCATTGGCTGATTATTTCTCAGGGGCCTGACAGGTTCTAGCATCAGTGAAAGCTGCTTTTCCAGATTAATCCTTCCATGGGTTTCTCATACTCCAGCAATTTTCAAGATATTGCAGTACTTTGATTTTGTTCCAGAGGAACAAAAGGGGAACAAGAAGACTTTTTATCAATACATTAGAAGCAAGAGGAAGACCAAAGACAGGGTAGGCCCACTGCTTAGTGAAGAGGGAGAAACAGTAACAGGAAACTTGGAAATGGCAGAGATGCTTAATGATTTCTTTGTTTCGGTCTTCACCGAGAAGTCTGAAGGAATGCCTAACATAGTGAATGCTAATGGGAAGGGGGTAGGTTTAGCAGATAAAATAAAAAAAGAACAAGTTAAAAATCACTTAGAAAAGTTAGATGCCTGCAAGTCACCAGGGCCTGATGAAATGCATCCTAGAATACTCAAGGAGCTAATAGAGGAGGTATCTGAGCCTCTAGCTATTATCTTTGGAAAATCATGGGAGACGGAAGAGATTCCAGAAGACTGGAAAAGGGCAAATATAGTGCCCATCTATAAAAAGGGAAATAAAAACAACCCAGGAAACTACAGACCAGTTAGTTTAACTTCTGTGCCAGGGAAGATAATGGAGCAAGTAATTAAGGAAATCATCTGCAAACACTTGGAAGGTGGTAAGGTGATAGGGAACAGCCAGCATGGATTTGTAAAGAACAAATCATGTCAAACCAATCTGATAGCTTTCTTTGATAGGATAACGAGTCTTGTGGATAAGGGAGAAGCTGTGGATGTGGTATACCTAGACTTTAGTAAGGCATTTGATACGGTCTCGCATGATATTCTTATCGACAAACTAGGCAAATACAATTTAGATGGGGCTACTATAAGGTGGGTGTATAACTGGCTGGATAACCGTACTCAGAGAGTTGTTATTAATGGTTCCCAATCCTGCTGGAAAGGCATAACGAGTGGGGTTCCGCAGGGGTCTGTTTTGGGACCGGCTCTGTTCAATATCTTCATTAACGACTTAGATATTGGCATAGAAAGTACGCTTATTACGTTTGCGGATGATACCAAACTGGGAGGGATTGCAACTGCTTTGGAGGACAGGGTCATAATTCAAAATGATCTGGACAAATTGGAGAAATGGTCTGAGTTAAACAGGATGAAGTTTAACAAAGACAAATGCAAAGTGCTCCACTTAGGAAGAAAAAATCAGTTTCACACATACAGAATGGGAAGAGACTGTCTAGGAAGGAGTACGGCAGAAAGGGATCTAGGGGTTATAGTGGACCACAAGCTAAATATGAGTCAACAGTGTGATGCTGTTGCAAAAAAAGCAAACATGATTCTGGGATGTATTAACAGGTGTGTTGTGAGCAAGACACGAGAAGTCATTCTTCCGCTCTACTCTGCTCTGGTTAGGCCTCAGCTGGAGTATTGTGTCCAGTTCTGGGCACCGCATTTCAAGAAAGATGTGGAGAAATTGGAAAGGGTCCAGAGAAGAGCAACAAGAATGATTAAAGGTCTTGAGAACATGACCTATGAAGGAAGGCTGAAAGAATTGGGTTTGTTTAGTTTGGAAAAGAGAAGACTGAGAGGGGACATGATAGCAGTTTTCAGGTATCTAAAAGGGTGTCATAAGGAGGAGGGAGAAAACTTGTTCACCTTAGCCTCTGAGGATAGAACAAGAAGCAATGGGCTTAAACTGCAGCAAGGGAGGTCTAGGTTGGACATTAGGAAAAAGTTCCTAACTGTCAGGGTGGTTAAACACTGGAATAAATTGCCTAGGGAGGTTGTGGAATCTCCATCTCTGGAGATATTTAAGAGTAGGTTAGATAAATGTCTATCAGGGATGGTCTAGACAGTATTTGGTCCTGCCATGCGGGCAGGGGACTGGACTCGATGACCTCTCGAGGTCCCTTCCAGTCCTAGAATCTATGAATCTATGAATAAACCTTCTGGAATTTTGTTGAATTTAGTGCTTGTAAAAGTCCTGGGGATTATGATCGCCATTTTCAAAAGTGACTGTTGATTTTTTATTTTTTTTTGAGTGCCCAACTTGAGACACCTTAAAAGGGCCTGAAAAATCAAGCTCCTTTTAAGGTGTGTCAAGTTGGGCACCCAGAAATCAGTAGTCATCTTTTGAAAATGTTAGCCTCAAGTTTGGCATATTTAGCAGCAGGGCATGTTTCCTCCCTCACCAGTTCAGTCCCTGGCTTTTCTGTGCAATCTCACCGTAAGGATGCTAATGAACACAGTTCATACTGATCAGAAACTACAAAAGTAATTTCACATTGGCCACTACATAACTCTGCCAGCACTGACCTGGGCTGGATTCAGACTGGCAACCTAAGGTCTTGGATATATATCCAATTAACATTCCCCTAGGCCAACTTGTATCTCCCAAGTGTCAAAACAAAGTATTAATAGAAGTAGTGCTACAGCCTGAAGACCTATAGGGATATTTCCAGTAGTTTACGAGGGACAGGCAGACCAAATCAAACAGGTCAAACTTGAGTGTCAAGACTTTGTTTTATAGTCTCTCTGTACTTCTCATTCTAGTAGAGGAGGAAACAGGAATCCTGACAAGTTAATAATAATCAGGGAAATCTGGCTGAATCTGGTCAGGGCTAGAAATATAAAAGGGAACCTGTTGGCAGACAGCCTTTTAAATAAGGCTGCAGAGGCAACCCTGGCAATTACAGGTTGGTAAGCCTAACTTCAATACTGGGCAAATTGGTTGAAACTATGGTAAAGAACAAAATCATTAGACATAGAAGAACACGATATGTTGGAGAAGAGAGAGACCGCTCTTGTAAAGGGAAATCATGCCTCACTAATCTATTAGAATTCTTCGCGAGTCAACAAACATGCGGACAAGGGTGTTCCAGTGGATATAGTGTACTTGGACTTTCAAAAACCCTTTGACGAGGTCCCTCACCAAAGGCTCTTAAGCATAGTAAGCAGTCATGAAATAAGAGGGAAGGTCCTCTCATAGATCAGTAACTGGTTAAAAGGTAGGAATAAATAGTCTGTTTTCAAAGTGGAGAGAGGTAAGTATCCTTGGGGATCCCGCTGTGAACTGGGACTTGTGCTGTTCAACGTATTGATAAATTATCTGGAAAAGGGGGTGAACAATAAGGTGGCAAAACCTGCAGATGATGCAAAATTATTCGATAGTCCAGTCCAAAGCTGACTGTGAAGAGTCACGAAGGGATCTCAATAAACTGGGTGATTGGGCAACAAAATGGCAGAAGAAATTCAATGTTGGTAATTGCAAAGTAATGCAAGTCGGGGAAAATAATCCCAACTATACATATAAAATGATGGGGTCTAAATTAACTGTTACCACTCAAGAAAGAGATCTTATAGTCGTCATGGATAGTTCTCTGAAAACATCCGCTCAATATGCAATGGCAGTCAAAAAAGCTAACAATGTTAGTAACCATTAGGGAAGGGATAGATAATAAGAGAAAATATAATGCCACAATATGACTCCATGGTATGACCACCCCTTGAATACTGCATACAGTTCTGGTTGCCCCATCTCAAAAACGATACATATTAGGATTAGAAAAAGTAACAATGAGGGGTATGGAACAGCTTCTATATGAGGAGAGATTAAAAAGACGGGGACTGCTCATCTTAGAAAAGATGTTACTAAGTGGGACTATGATGGAGGTCTATTAAACGGTGAATAGAATGGAGAAAGTGAATAGGGAGTGTTATTTACCCCTTCACATAATACGAGAACCAGGCGTCACCTGATGAAATTAATAGGTAGCAGGTTTAAAACAAACAGAAGGAAGAACTTCTTCATACAACACACAGTCAACCTGTGAAACTCATTGCTGGGGGTGTTATGAAGCCCAAAAGTGTAACTGGGTTAAAGAAAGAATTAGATGAGTTCCTGGAGGATAGGTCCATCAGTGGCTACTAGCCAAGATGGTCAGTGACACAACCCCATGCTCCGGGTGTCTCTAAACCTCTGACAGCCAGAAGCATCTGACACTGTCAGAAGACTGGATACTGGGCTAGATAGACCATTGGTCTGACCCACTGTGGACATTCTTATGTTTTATTTTTGCATTTGTGCAGCTGCTGGTCACTTCAGGAAAAGGGGGTTGGGTGGGAAGGAAGTTAGGGCTTTGTTCTCAGGGGTGGCATAACTACACAAGCAGTCCGAAGATGAACCAGGCATTCAGTGCTCCAACTGCTAAGCGAGGAAGGAGTATGGAATCCTGCTGGCAGTGCCTCCCCCCTTGTCCCGTGGAAGGGAGGTGGGGGAGATGCAATCAGACTAGTAGCTGCTTGTTAGAATCCCCTTCACAGCTGCAGTAATTCAGGCCCTCAAATTGGAGGCGCAGATAACTGAGGCTCTCCAAAAGTGAGGAGTCCTAAACCGCTCCTTTATCCATTTTGTTTAAGAGGAGCCCTGCATTAATTCCTCTCAAACCACTTTTATTCTTCTCTGATCCTTTCCCACCAGTTATGTCTGCCGTTGGGGACACTGCATGGGTCGTTTGTGTCCTTTCTGCTTTGTGAGGCTGCCAGCTGCTTAATGTAAAGCTCCCGTTGTTTTTAAGCTGTTGGTTTGTTTATTTCAAAACCTGCTGTGTATTCAGGCACCAGCTAAGCCTCCAGACTGGATCTGGGTGTCATCCACAATGGGGACAACCTCAGAATATGTACCAACACCCGCCCACTTTGGAGTTTTGGCCAGCAGAGAATGGTCCAGTGGGTGTTTTCAGACTGGATCTTCCATCTGTGCAGCTTGGATGATGATCTGTCCTGATTATAGAGGTTTGCAGCCAGCGCATTAGTCCTGCTGCTGCAGGCCATGTTCCTGGCTCCTCTTTGTTATGCATGCACTTCAGGGTATAAGCTTAAACTCTCCTCCTCTTCCTGCACTCCCCAAGAGGCAGGATGGAAAAAACCTGAGTGTGGAATCTGTCTGTGTTGGGAGCTAGGGAAGTATTTGGGGTGGGTGCTTTGTTCTTCCTTTCATGAGGAAGATGGATAATGTGCATCCCGCTCCCTTCATCCCTCCCCACAAACACGCTGTATGCACTGTTTTGATCTCTCCCTGCATGTTCTCTGATGCAGGATCCCTGGGAATGTTTCTGGGGCTTTGCTCACTGGCTTGTGCTGCTGCTGCATATGGAAGTCATTAGTGACCACTCAGCAGCAGCTCTGCTCTCAGGAAAGGGAAAAGAGAAGGAGGAGGGGCCAGACATGGGCTTTTCTATCCAATTCCACCACCAACAGCACACACGCACACACACACACACACACACACAAAGTGAGTGGCAAAACAGCCCCCCGTCCCCCGCCATGGAAGAACACGAATCAAAAATAACCCAGAGATGGAGACTTGGCTAATTCCACTGGGAAGCTCAACAAAAATAACATGTAAAAAGCAACAGAGGGTCCTGTGGCACCTTTAAGACTAACAGACTTCTGTTAGTCTTAAAGGTGCCACAGGACCCTCTGTTGCTTTTTACAGATTCAGACTAACACGGCTACCCCTCTGAAAAATAACATGGAGACTCTCCTTCCCTGTCTCTTCCTCTGTCTAAACTGGTACTGCTACCCCTCCCTTGTGTGTGAAGAGAGTTCCTGCTCCCTCTAGTGCCTTCCCTTTAGCTTTAAAGGAAACACTGCTGTTGCCCTCTTGCTCTTCCAAACAGGACTCCTCCTAGCCCAGTGCAATGGGGCTCTCTTCCTCCCTCTGTACATGAGGGAGTGCCTTCACCCCAGGGCCTCTTGGTTGTGCAGCTCCTCCACAATACTTATACAATACTCCACAAGTGGAGACGACTCCTCCCTTTCCTCTTTCCCGAACCGGGTCCCTCTAGTCTAGGCAACACTGTAGCAGTGGGCAAGGCAGGGTGTGCATCGCCATCCGCCACCTCGGGGTATTGCAGATGTCTAAAAGACTTAGACAAATGGTCCCTGGGAGCTGGTCCAGAGGACGGAGCGAGGACTGGCTAGAACTCCCTTTTTCCTTTGGGAGTAAATAAGTGTGGGCCCTGGCCAGGAATTCCCATGCCAGTGTGCCTCTGTTCTCGCCCAATTTTTAAAGGGCATCCCAAGGGGAAGGGGCGAGCACTCGGGCAGACAGGACTTGGAATGTGTCCCAGGCTTCCTGTGGAGAATGCCGTGGTGCTGGGGTTTTTTGGAAACATTGCCATGGCAACCCTGTGTGGAAGAGACTGTATTCCATTAGCTAAACAAGTTAAAGCTGCTGAGAGAGAGAGAGAATCAAAAGGAGGAGTGGGGGAGGGGAGCAGAGGACATTGACTGAGAGAGCGCATAGTATGTTGCACATTGTAGAGCTTGCTTGTGTGAGCAAGACCGAACTATTGGGTGGGGGAAGGAGGGTCCTCTAGTTCTAGGATCCCTTGGTGCATAAGTCACTCCACCAGGAATGTGCTGGCCCTGGTTTCTCTGTGCTTCATCAAGTCCAATTTAAAAAGTGATGCTTGTTCTTCTTCTTTTTTTTTTTTTTTTTTTTTTTTTTTTTTTTAAGTGAGCTTAGTGCAGACAAAAGATGCTGGATTGACTGACAGCCCTGCAGACCGGAATTGTCTGTTTAATCATAGACCAAGCACTGGCGTGGGTGTCCTCAAACAACTAGTATCATGCCTCAGATCTGACCTGGCGAGACAACCTTTTAAGGTGCATCTACACTGGAGCAGGAGGTGTAACTTCCAGCTCGAGTAGACATACCCATGCTAGCTCCGCTCAGGCTTGTGCACTAAAAATAGAAGTCTAGCTGCAGCAGCGTGAGCAGGGGGACAGGTTAGTAGCCCAGACTATAACACTGTCCAAGACCCCAGGTATTTACACAAGCAGCTACCTACCTCGCGCTGCCACAGCTACGCTTCTGTTTTCAGCGCTCTAACTTCTAGATCAGAGCTAGCACAGATGTATCTACCGGGGCTAGAAATTTCACCCCCAGCTTCATTGTAGATATGCTGTGCTTTCTGATAAGGGCGTAATAGTAGCTAAACTCACCCCCCCACACACACACCCTCTCCCCCCCAAAAAATCTTGCATATAGCACTGTCAAGAGCAAAGGACTTCTATCTCATTACCCATTTCCAGAGCCTTGTCCCAGTCTGTCCTGCCTTTTCATGTGGTTGCAGCCTTGGGTGGTCTCTGTGGCTTGAAACTAGCTTGTTCCCTGCACGCACCAAGCACTGTTTGTCCTGTGTCTCATGTCGTGCAGCTGTTTGCCTGAAGAGGCCTTTGCAAGCATCTGAAAATCCTCACCAGATGGTGGGGGCATAGAAAAGAGCAGACAACGTGTTTGTGTTGTCCCCTCATGTAAGGTTAGGAGGAGTCCTATGTTCAAACATAAGAAGAGAGAGTCATGCCTGTCATTCTGCCCCTCCTGGGGAGATGCAGATCTCTTCCTTCTGACATAAGTGTATCGCAAAGCTGAATCCAGTAGAGACTGCACTGACAGCAAGAAGTACAGCATTCTGGGCCTATACAGCACCCACCACTAGGGGGGAGGAAAGGGAGATAACTTGTCCAGAACAACATCTGGAATGACTTCCTCTCAGACATTCCTCAGATACCAGGGTATGTCTCGCCACATCTGCCCCAGGAATCTTACAGGAGCTCAGTCCAGGAGAGCCACATCAGGCCCACTTTTTGGTTCTGTACTCTTTTCTCCCATAGAGTCTAGAGTCTGAATTTCTCAGTATCATTTCTGCAGCTGAGAAGAGAAACTAGGGCTGTGTGGCTTTGATTCCCTAAGTAGTGCAAGCAAACTATTATATGGATAATGTTGGTTTTGGGTTCCTATTCTGTTCTGCAGTCTCTCCACCACCACCCAGCCTCCTTTCAGAGAGGAAATCCTGCTGGTATCCTAATCAGTCTAGGTTCTTTGCACTGTCCTAATTGCTATATTGTCTGAGAACTATGCCCTAAGATCCTAGGCTACTGCTAGCAACGGCCAGAATAATGCCTAGAAGCGGAGGGTAGAGAATCGGTTGAAATTGCAAACAACAATGAGCTATTTGCTGGCTATTGTTACTAATGCAGCTCTGGCTTCTCACAGGGTTATATTCTTCAATTGAAAAAAATGCTCTGGGCACTGGGATTCTGTTTGTTCTAAACATCTCTAATCAGAATCTTTAATTAAAAAAACAAAAACAAAGTAAGGAACTAATATTTTTTGTTAATCATGGAAAAGGCGGAACCCATGCTGAGAAATTAAATGTGAAAGGCAGACAAAACCATTATCTAAATGTAGCTTACACTGAACGGTAACTATTGGTATTGCAGTACTGTATAGCGCTATAAAGGTGCGTGGGGCTTTATACAACTTCCAATAGGATACAAACCCTGTTATGAAGAGTTCACGACCTGAAACCGGAAAGGCAAAACATGAGAACCTAGTCTCTGCCATATCTGAATGGGGAGACTAGAATAAATATGGGAAGGGGACCTGAAAGTAATGGGAGTTGCCCTGGTAGAACAGGGGTGTTCTGCCTAATCTGAAGTGTGCTGCTCAAAATGTACATGTGTTTCACGCTCCCAGAGGCCAGGGTTAAATGTGTCCACTTTATTGCTATTGTCTGCCAGGATAGGTACACTGTTAATGTGTCAGCCCTTTCCTTTGGAAAGGCTGCTCATTCCAGGTCAGGCTGCCGAGCACAATGCAAAGGGAATTCTCTTGACTGCATAGCCCCTGGTATGGAGAGAGGGCCACCCTTTCTCCCCCAGCCCCTTTGAGATGGGCTTCAGAGCCTCAGATTGGGCTTGAGGAAAATATGCAAGGACACCCCTCCCCCAAGTGACTCAGTGGCTTGATTCTTGAACTTTTGGCACTGCCTTTCCCTCAGGAAAGCTGCTAACTTGGTCACTGTGGAGTCTCCAGTGTACAAGAGCGTATTGTCTGATGGTTTTTTTTTTTTTTGGTTTAAATAAACTGTAGAGAAGCATCCCACTCTGTTGGCTTCCAGTAGCTTCCATTGCTCTGGCTCTCATAAAGGCCATTTGTTTGTGTCTTAGAAAGAAACTGGCTTGAGTCCCAAAAGCCTTTCAGCCTTTGTGTCGCTTTCGGAGTGCAGTCCAGCCATCCCGATGCTTTCCCCGCTAGGCTATCCGCCCTCACTTCTCCTGAGGAACAACTTCCATCCTCTGGACTTCAGTTAGGAAACTCCAAGTAGGACGTGGGGTCTGTTGTACTGAAAATCCAGCTTCTCCGGCGCCTGGATTTTCTCCCCTACCACGAATTGATACAGAGCTTGGAAGTGGGGCTGCATCCAATTCCAGATTCCTTTCCAGTGGGCTAGAATCCAGTTCGGGTATTTCTTTTTTCAGGGACTGGGCCTAGAGTACATTACAGGCAGACTCTGGCATCTTGTTCAGATTCTCCTTTTCATTCAAGGCAATAATCAGCATGCTAAAGGGAACTTCCTATGCTGGCCGCAACTTCATTATCTACAGACAGCTCATTAGGGAGAGTGGCAGAGAAAGCAGGGGTTCTGTCCCTGCTGTGTCTGCCCATGCTTCTGGGTAGGACTGAGAGTACTGAGAAGCAGCCACACAACAAGCTTCTTCTGGCAGAGACCCAGGAGTTTGGCCTGGCCAGTCCTTAAATCTCTGAGTGCAAAAAAAATAAATTTCTCCCTCATGCTCCCACTGAAAATGGGAGAATTCTCCTCCTGGCTTTGCATCTGCATTCTGTCCCAAACAGAGCTGAGCAAGTTTAATGGATTTTTTGTTTTGTTTGTTTGGGGACAGAACTGATTCTGAAACATGTGGCGGGTGCGGGGAGGAATCCAGTTTGTTTCAAGCCAAAACAGTTTGTTTGTTTGTTTTTGTTTTTTCCCAAAAAATTTTTGTCATACAAAAATCCTGAAAAACATAATTTCAAATTGACTGAAATGTTTGACAACTCAAAGCCAAATTTTTAAGTGGGTTTTTTGTTTGTTTGTTTGTTTTTCATGTTTTGATTTGGCCATGTTCGGGTTCGTTTCACCCTTATATTTTTAAAATTGGCCAAATTTTGAAATGCCATTTCTGGAGAAAATGTGTCAAAATGCAGCATGTTGACTTTTAAAAGAAGTAGGGTTTTCCCCTCGGCCAAAACTATTAATTGAATTTATGGTGACCAGATAGCAGCTGTGGAAAAAACGGGACAAGGGGTGGGGAGTAATAGGTGCCTATATAAGAAAAAGTCCCCAAAAACGGGACTGTCCCTTTAAAAATGGGACATCTGGTCACCCTAATTGAATTCAACACAAACTTGTGAAAAGTTGCAGAGCACCAAAAATTGCATTCTTTTGACAAAAACAAATCTATTAATCAAAAAAAGTGCTCCGTTCTAGTCCTGAATGACACACTGCTTTGACCACAGTCCAGTGTAAACTAAAGACAAACCTCCCCCAGTTATTCCCTCCCAACACCCCCCACAACACTTACTAGGATTTTTGTTAATGGGAGAGTTACCCTCTTCCCTTCCTTCTCCCCTCATTGACCCATCTTCCTCCTCTAATCCTCCTTTATTTCCAATTCGCTTAATATAAGGATTTAGCGGATTTAGCGGAGTTTGTCTCCACAAATGCATGGTGTTCTAACATCGCCTACAGCACAAGCTGCTCCCCCACTTTTTCCACGAAGGGGGATACAAGGTCTTTCTCTACCCTCCCTCCCCTCATTGAAGTTTTGACTCTGAGGGCAGCGAGACAGGATTTAGCGAGATCCGTTACAGAAAGGAATTTCTCCAATCAGCTTGTCTGTCTTTAAAAACTTTCCCTCTGTCCCTTCGGTTAGTCCAGTTCAATAATACCTGAATTGTCAAAGCGCATGCAGAGAGATGAGGGGGAGTCCAGAGCCCTCCACTTTGTCACAGGTAGTTAGTCTGCCATGTGTAACTTTATCCCCTGTGTCCATTTGTCATGATAGCTCTCTTCTCCTGATTTAATGGTAGTCTGTCATCAATCTGTGTCTGTGGAGATGTATGCTGGCCTCCTGCCAATCTTCATCTGACAAGATTGTGTTAATGCCTTCCCATCACTTCTTGCCCCTCTGTGCCTCCTCCCCATGCACACACCAAAACACTACTTCCCCATCTCATTGGCCTCCTACCAATCTGCCTTTGCATCAGTCGTTCACCACTTGACCTTTGGCAGCTGAGCTGATGTTTGAATTGGAACAAACTCTCAGGCTTGCAAAATTCTAACTATTGGCCCTTCCCCGTGGCCCCAAATCTTCCCTTCCATGGTTTACAACTGCAACAAGCGTCCTTGCCACCAGGCGTTGCTCTTGCCCCTTCCTGACTCCTGCTTCAGTTGACAAGTCTCTGTGACCCACCTAGTTTTTCTGTGTCCCCCGTGTTTGAGTGTAAAGCAGACTGTCACCAGGGTTGGCAGCCTGGAAGCGCTTCAGGGGAAACACACCAAGTGTTCCTGGTTGTGGGGGAATGGAGTAGTTCTCAATGGGATCTGCGTGACCGCTCCAACCAGCCTGAGAGTGGATGGATGCAGAGGTACTCAGGTGTGGAGGAAAGAGGATGGAGGGGATACTGAAAGTGTTGTTTCTATTGCAGTAGCATGTAAAGCCCCGGTCATGGACTGGGATCCCATTGTGCAAGGTGCTGTATAAATACAGTCCCTACATCAAAGAACTTAAAAGCCCCATCCTTAAAGAACTACAAAGCTGACACTATAGGAGTGAGCACTGTGGATTCTGATGGTAACCAGAATACTTGACGCTCACAGGTTGTGGTTTGGAAGAGTGCAGAAAGTAAGTTGGCTTCCTCCCACATTAATTACTTTGTCTTTCAGTGACCGTTACCAGTCCATTGCCATGAGGAAGTCAGAGTCACTGACTGCAAATCCCATTGGGTTTCATGGAGTGGAACTTCCTTCTGGGCCAGACTGCCTCAGTGCAACCCTTGTTGCCTTTGTTTCCCTTGCAGCTGGTTTCCTCCAATTGCTGGTGGCTGTACATAGCAACATCTGTTACATAAATGCAACATTAACAATGAGACATTAAACACTCCTAAAGTTAGCAGAGTCCAAACATTCAGGCTGTTCCCACAGTATTATCTCTGCCATAGAATGATAGAAATGTAAGACTGCAAGGGGCCCCAAGAGGTCATCTAGTCCAGAGGTTCTCAAACTGGTGTGTGTGGAATGTATTTGGGGGGAGGGGAGAGGAAATGTACTGCGCACATTCAG
Organism: Emys orbicularis; assembly: GCF_028017835.1. Lineage (NCBI taxonomy): Eukaryota > Metazoa > Chordata > Testudines > Emydidae > Emys > Emys orbicularis. The sequence goes on from NC_088686.1 coordinate 117,204,133, forward strand.
AGCTGGGTGGCCGGAGAGCAGCGGCTGCTGGTCAGGCACCCAGCTCTGAAGGCAGTATCATCGCCAGCAGCAGTGGAGAATTAAGGATGGTGTGGTATTGCCACCCTTACTCAGTGCTGCTACTGGCAGGCAGCGCTGTCTTCAGAGCTGAGCACCCGGCCAGCTGCCACCACTCTACCTTTAGAGCTGGCCAGCCAGAGAGCGGTGGCTGCTGGCTGGGCACCCAAGGGTGTGTGTGTGTGTCTGTGTGTAAACTACTACAGATACAAACTGGAGGGGGAGTCTTGATCAAATAAGTTTGAGAACCACTGATCTAGTCCATATCCACTGTGATGAGGCAGGACCAAGTATACCTAGACCATCCGTGACAGGTGTTTGTCTAACCTGTTCTTAAACCTCCAGTGACAGGGATTCTATAGCCTACCTCAGAAATATATTCCAGTATTTAACTATCCTTATCCTTAAAAAGCTTTTTCCTAATTCCTAACCTAAATCTCCCTTGCTGCTGATTAAGCAGATTACTTGTCCTACCTTCAGTGGACATAGCGAACATTAATCATCCTCCTCCTCATAACAGCCCTTAACATGTTTGAAGACCATCGTCAGGTCCCCCTTCAGTCGTCGTCTGGTTTTGGGTTTTTTTCCCCAAGACTAAACATGCCCTGTTTCGTTAACCTTTTCTCATAGTTTAGGTTTCCTAAACTTTTTATCATTTTCGTTGCTCTCCTCTGAACTCTCTCCAATTTATCCATGTCTTAAAGTGTGACACCCAGAACTGGACACAGTGCTCCAGCTGAGGCCTCACCAATGCTGAATAAAGCAGGACAATTGTCTCCTGTGTCTTACATATGACATTCCTGTTAATATACCCCAGAATATAAGCATTTTTTGCAACTGCATCACATTGTGGATTCATTTAGTTTGTGATCCACTGTAACCCCCAGATCCTTTTCAGCTGTACTACCGCCTAGACAGTTATTCCCTATTTTATAGGTGTGCATTTGATTTTTTTTTCCTTCCTAAATGAAGTATTTTGCATTGGTCTTTATTTAATTTCATCTTGTTGATTTCAGACCAATTCTCTGTATTTCTCAAGGTTGTTTTAATTCTAATCATTTCCTCCAAAGTGCTTGCAAGCCCTCCCAGATTGGTACAATCAGCAGATTTTATAAGCATACTCTCCACTCCATTATCCAAGTCATTAATTAAAATATTTAATAGTACCAGACCAGGACAGACCTCTGAGAGTCCCCACTAGGTACATCCTCCCAGTGAATCATTGATAACTACTCTTTGAGTAGGATTTTCAACCAGTTGTGCATCCACCTTTATAGTAATTTCATTTAGACACCATTTTTCCTAGTTTGAGAATGTCCTGTGGGACTATCTCAAAAGCATTACTAAAATCAAGATGTATCATGTGTATTGCTTCCCCACTATCCACTAGGCCAGTAACCCTGTCAAAGAAGGAAATTAAGTTGGTGTGGGATGACTTGTTCTTGACAAAGCCATGCTGGTGGCTGAGTTTTACTGAACCACATGACTTACTGAAGCATAGTTTAGTTACTGCTCTATATTGCATAGTTGCTGCTGATTCATTTAAGTAACGTCTTAGGGTACCTAGAGCTTGGGATATCCACCTCTTTTGTTCTCAAAAATCCAAAGTGAAATAAACAAATACTGCACCGAGGGTTGGATTTTTCCAAAGTGTTCCACACTGACCTAATGTTACTCCCATTGAAGTCAATGGTAGACTTTTTAGTAGGAACAGAGCTAAGCCAATGATGTGCACTTCTGAAAAACCCACTCTTAAAACCAAACAATACATTTTAAGGTTTACAAGGATAAAAGGAATCTAAACCACTACATTGTGGGAGCTACCTTCGCTTCTAAAATCTTGTTACTTTTGAGTGCTCGAGTTCCCAACCTCAGCATTGCACTGCCTTGTTATTTGGAGGGGTAACTGTTTGCTTGTTTGATTTTGTTTGCATGTTTTGCCTTTGATTTCACTGACTTTGAATTTTCTTTTCTTTTCCTTTTTTTAAATAAAGACTGACTTGGCTTGAGGTGCTTACAGAGATCATGGGCTTCTTCAATCTTAGATTGATTGATTTATTTATTTAAATAAAACCAGTTTGAAATTACTAGCTTCAGGCACTTTTGGATTCTGAGGTGTGTGTTCACACACGCTTCATTTTCACACTCAAATGATCAAATAGACATTGGCTCAAACTGAGAGATCAGCTATGGGCATTTTCATCTGAAAAAGAAATCTGTCTGAGGCAATAATATGCAACTTCTTAATTTTTGTAAAGGATGGGTATTAGGAGTGGCTTGAAGCAGATATTGGAACTCAACCTTAACTAGCAGTTGCTAACATTTATGTTCTATTATATTTTTATTATGTCTGTTGAATTTTAGTATGGTGTTTTGTTTTGTTTTGTTTTTAAAGTAAAGTATTCATAAGAGTGAATGGCGCCCCAGCTATAGTACTTTCTCTACACGTCTCTGCTCATATAGCACAATCTTGACTTGCAGCACCTCCTGCTATGCTTCTCCTGGGCCATAGTTATCCAAACTTGTAATTAGTTTTTCAGAGTGCTAATATCTAGTTAAATGCTAGAATGTTTCTGGTGAAGACTCTTCACTAACATGTTTGCCCTACCCGTGTCTCTCTCCTTTTGCAGGGATCTACATCCTGATTGCTGTTGGTGCAGTGATGATGTTTGTGGGGTTCCTGGGATGCTACGGTGCTATCCAGGAGTCCCAGTGCCTTCTGGGAACGGTAAGAGACACAAATGCTTGAACACTACATGGTATCAGGCAGATCTCTTAACAGATCTAAAATTTTGTTTGCGGGAAGTAGTGGGAGTCGTTTAAAACTGGACTGAATGGAGTACTGGAGAGCAGCATGTAGGGGAAGAATGTTACATTGGCCACTGGATAAGACTAGCTCTCTCCCATCTTTAATAGCCTATGATGATGATGGGAGCTAATCTTTCGGACACTGACTAAAGCAGGGATCTCAAACTCCCGGCCCACGGGCCATCTGCGGCCCGAGAACCTCCCCACTGCATCCCGCGGAGGAGAGACGCATGCAGACACGCTGCCAGCTGCAGGTGCCGCCTCCCCCCCCCTCGCCCCTGCAGCTCTCATTGGCTGGGGGAGAGGAAAAGAGAGATCCTCACTAGTCGCCAGGCAGAGTCAGCCATGGAGGCAGCATCATTAGTTGCCGGGCAGAGTCAGCCATGGAGGCAGGGTCACTTTTTTCCACAATGAATATAAACAAGTCAAAATACCGAACACAACTATCTGATGAACACCTTGCTGCAATCCTGAAGGTTTCAACTGCTCAGTCACTGAAGCCAAACATCAACAAACTGACAGAACTGAAGTGTTGTCAGGTGTCTGGCAAACACTAAAAACTCTGACAGGTGAAGAATTGTATAAACAGTTTTATTATTTCTAAGAAATTTGAAATAAAAAATACAATATAAACATTTTCTTCGCTGAACACCATGTTCAGTGACATTGGCCCGCTGGGAGGATTTGAGGACTGGCACTGGCCTTAAGGTAAATTGAGTTTGAGACCCCTGGACTAAAGGTATAAATAGCTTCAGTGTTCTCGGAGGATGAGTGTAGTCTCCCTGGGTACCACTCTTTCTCTACCGCCCCCTGCTCTTTTGGAAGTGAGATTCCCTGTGAGTGTCAGAAGAGGAGCAGTCTCCCTTGCTTTCCAGCCAGCTCTGGAGTTTGCACTGTGCAGTTCTGGACTGTCAGAAACTTTGTGCTGCTAATGAACGTCACCAGCATCTTGCTGATTCCTGGTCTCAGGAAGGGGGCAGGAGCCACCAGTAGGATGGGAGGGTGTAGGAAGCAGGACACACTGATATTCATTCCAGCAGTCACAGGGAAATGAGGCCAGTTGGGACTCGCTGCATTTATTTGTCCCACTCTGAACACAATGCCTCCAAGCAGCCACAGAGACCCCCCCACTTCTTTCTTACCTAGTGTCCCCTACAAACCGCCCAAACCCTGGAAATCAGTTTCTGCCTCAAGTGGATAACCCAGTTCCTTAAAGGTTAACTGGCTGTGCTGTGGCCCTGAGTAGGTGTTTGGCTAAAGCTTCCTAGAGCACCACAGTGAGGCCTTTGTGGTAAATGCTGGGAAATTTGTTATTCAAGCAAGCAAGCATTATCAGCGTGATCCAACAGTTCAGGATTCTGGGCAGGTTCTGTCCTATTAACATTTGCACAAACTCCAAGCCCACACAATGCTGTTGTAACCTTGACCTCCACCATATCTCTTCCTCTCTATTAACCATGGAATTCCAGTAGGGACTACTCAGCACCTAAAACTGGGCTAGGTGCTTTAGATATGTGGTAAACAGTTGCCAGTTCCTCCGTTTATACGGGCCAGTATATATCTATCAACAGGGGAACCTGCATAATGGAGCCCTGGTAAACTAAACCATTGGAGAGTGAAGATGATTGTGCTGCTTGTAAAGAGAGGGAATGTTAGCCAATCTTAGTGTTCAGAGTGGGAAGTAAGTCTGGATTAATCATATGTCCAGCTTCCTGAGTTTTCAAAATAGACTATTCCATGATATTTCCAGCTTGTTCTTGTGACGTTTTGGTACTTTCAAAATCCAGAACTACAGAGCCATAAAAGTTTGAAAAATAAGAGGTGAATGAGGGAATTATCGATTTCTGAACTTTCTTTGACTCTTGAAAGTTTTGGTCTGAGCTTTGGGTGGAAGTTCATGTATGCATTGAATCCCAGTGCTGTAAAGGACTCTGGCTGGAGAAGTTCCAGCGCTCCAGTGTGTTCATGGACTGCCTGTAATTAAGACACATTGCAATGGTACATCCTGTGTATTCTGGGAAAGAAATCTATCCTTATGAGCCAGCTTCCTGCTGCCATCTCTTTGTGTATGTCCTTAAAGAAAACACAGCACCCCAAAAGCCTCTACTTGTGGGGGAGTTTATTTGTTTAAAATTAGTCCTAGGCTGGGTTGTAATCTTAGACTAGACTCCAGTCTGCTTGGCTTTCCAAGGGAAAATGTTTCACAGCCCTCTCCAGTTAGGGGATTGAGCACCCCATTGGGACTCAGATCCAGGAATAGAACTCAGGTTTCCCGCCACCAGCCTGATGGGTGATCTTAGGCAAGTCATTTCTGTTCCCTGTGCCTCAGTTTCCCATTTATAAAAGGGTGATGATGATCCTGATCTCCTTTGTAGAACGTTTTGAGCTCTCCTCATGAAAAGTGCTATCTAAGAGCTAGATATAATTACTAATAACAATCGAAGGTGAGAGGAACCAAGTGGCAAATATGGCAGGGGTTGTCTGAGTGAGATCCTGAGGACCTTGGAAATACCAGGTTATAGACTTTCTGTCAGCAAATTCTTGTAAAACCAGGGAACTACAGTAATTGAATACCCTGCCTCCCTTTGAAGTCTGGAAGGAGATTTAATGGGCAGATGACAGAATATATGTGAGACCTCATAGTGAAACTGACTGCTACGGCTGAGATTAGCAGTGCTGACTGCATCCCTCCCTCCCTCCCACTTTTGCTTGCCAAGGGAAGGCTGGAGGCACCTTGTGAATGACACCTGATAAGCTGTGGTTACATGAGGAAACTGATGCTACTGTGCACTGAGGCATGGAGCTTTCAAGGCAAAGTGTTTTAACCCACCAGGTATTTATTTCCCCTCTGTGACCTCGCTCCCCGTGTGGCTGAGGATAATGGGTGTTCATAGGAAAATGTTCATCACACAGGAGTAATTCAAGGCAGTCAATGGCATTTAAATTGTCCGCAAAAGCCAGATTGGAGACAGAGGCGCTAAAGACTAGGAACATGGAAGTGATCTATTGAGAATACGTTCTAATGCCACAAACGCTATTCTCACTATGTGGCTGGTAGGAGGAAGGTTTTCCTCCCCTAGCACACCTTGAAAGTTCTGTGCTGCTGCCATCTCCACGAATGTAACTTTGGGGAGCGTAGGAAGATGCATAAGGAAATGACTATATCAGTGGAGACTCAGGAAGAGAATAACACAAAGAGAAGGTGTTGGTACTAAATGCGCACACCATATGCATCGTGAGCTTTGCTTCTAGGGATGCTGGATCGCTTTTTGGACGGCAAGAAATAAATCACTCCTTGTTTTGCAGTCCTGTGACCTTCAAAAGATTTCAGGGGCTCCTGTTAATGGAAGGGCAAGCTTTCTAGCTGGACCCTGGGAATGTGGCTTTTGCTATAAGGGAAAATGTAGTAAGGCTCTCGGTTCTGGAAAAGGGTAAGGAATAGACTCTGTGAATTCCATATTACTGGGGAGCACTTTAAGTCAAGGCACTGAGCCTTGATAGCATGTGCCTGAATGGAGCTTTTTTGCTCATGTTTTCAGTATGAGTCGTCACGCAGCACTGACCAAACTCCCTAAATCCTGCTCCTGCTTGCACTAGGCTCTGTGTGAAATCTGGCCTGGGTTCTCTGTGGGAGGAAGCGCCTTTGGAAGTACCAAGTGCCTGGTCAGGAATCTGGAGGAGGTATCTCAGAACATTACCTTTATATAGGAAGAGTTTCATAACTGACTTGCAAAAATGATTAAAAGTGCAGCTTTCCAAAGACATGTAAATAAACACCTTTTTCTCACCAGAGGATACCAACTGCAAGAGTGAAACCTAGTGTCCAGTCTGGGAATTACAGCAGCCTTGCCCCAGTTGTTTGGATTAAGTTACAATTGAAACCGCAGTCACTGGCTACAAATGCCTAAAGTTTTCTCTTGTCAAGAGCGCCACTTCTACTGCTTGTAATCCCTTTCGTTTTACATGTTGGAGTCTAGGCTCTGACATTCCAGATCAGAGGCCACAAAAACAGAATAATTTTGTTACAAGTACAGTTTAAAAACTCCTTTTTCCTGACCGCCTAGGATCATTGTGCATGTGTGTGAGTGAGTGAAACTGGGAAAGAAATCCCAATTGCCAATAATATGGTGCTCCCTTTTTTATGATGTATTCTTTCATCTGCACATCCACCTCTTCCCTTTCAGCTTTCAAGAAGTTGGCTGCCAGACAACTAGGACATCAGCCTTTCCCAGCAGCGAGTTGGTCTAGGGAATGGTGTAGCAGCACTGGCTTTGGGAAATGCTCAGAGGACTCTCCACGCCATGCTAGCCCCACAGGAATGGAGTAGGAACACTTAGATGGCACTTGACTTGGACCAGTGTGATTTAGCTTCTCTTTCTTCTTTCATTAGTCTCCCAAAGCCAGAATAGAAAATTAATCCTCAAGTTCTCCTGGAAACCCAAAGGTCTGTCCCTCGCGGTGGTGGAACAGGAGTCACCAGGGAGACATTATGCTCAAAAGGGCTTATACGATCTTTGAATGCATAAACAGAGGAATCTCGAGTCGGAGTAGATGGGTTTTTATGTCTGTGTTTGGCACTGGTGCAACCGCTGCTGGAATATTGTGTCCAGTTCTATTGTCAAAAATTGAAGAAGGATGTTGCTAAATTGGAGAGAGCTCAGAGAAGAGCCATGAGAATGATTAAAGGATTAGAAAACGTGCCTTTAGGCTCCAGGAGCCTAATCTATCACTATTTATCTTAACAAAGAGAAGGTTAAAGGGTGACTTGATTACAGTCTCTAAATACCTGCATGGGAAACAAATCTTTGATAATGGGCTCTTCAGTCAGACACAGAAAGGTACAACATGATTCAATGGCTGGAACTTGAAGTGAGACGAAATTCAGACTGGAAATAAGTCATACGTTTACCGAGGGTCAGGGTGGATTCTCCACCACGGGCAATTTTTAAATCAAGTCTGGATGTCTTTCTAAAAGACGTGTTCTAGGAATTATTTTGGGGAAGTTCTAAGGGCTGTGTTGTGCAGGTCAGACTAGAATCTAGTCTGTGCAGCCCGCGGAGGGTGAGTAGGCAAGCGGCGGGGTGGAGCAAGCCAACGGCCGGCCGGCGGGTGGGCAGGGTGGTGAAGAGGCCAGTGGTAGGCTGGGGAGTGAGGGTGAGCCAGCAGCAGGGGGCGGGGGCAGCGGCAGAAGGTAAGAGGCCAGCGGCGGGCAGGCAGGTGAGCTGGTGGCGGACGGGCGGGTGAGCCGGCGGCGGGGGAGGGGGGGTGAGTAGGCAAGCAGGGGGTGGGGGTGGGGGGATCACAATCTGAGTGGGCGGGCAGTGGCGGGGGGGCAGGTGAGCCGGCGGCGGGGGAGGGAGGGCTGAGGAAGCGAACGGGCGGCGGGGGGTGAGTAGGCGAGCCGGGGAGAGCGGGCGGGCAGTGGCGGGGGGGCTTTATACTGGGGGGGGGGGGGTGAGGAGGCAAGCGGCGAGTTGGTGGCTGACCTGTTCTACTGATCTTGTATCTCATAAAAATTGGTCCTTTTTGCTGCTTTTCTCTGGGCTGGGGGTTGTCCCAATGCTGCAAAGAGGGCGTTCCCAAAGGAAGGTGCTTGCTTCTAACCCCCGAGGCCCTCAGTATGTCTGCTCTTCTCTAGTCAGCCCACCTGACCAGTTTGATTGTCCTTGGTCTGGCTCCCAGCCCCTCTCCAAGGGTTGCAGCTGTCTTGGAGGTGTCTGCCTTCCTCATTCACACCTCATTCATTCAACAGGGCAATTGATTACAAAGTGGGGGGAAGATCTTATTCTACTTCTAGCAAAAAGACATTTTTCTTTTACCTTAATTATACTACCTTAGGGGCCCGCTATAACATATTACCAAGGTTCAATACAAAGTCATATAAAAGTTATACAAAAATGCATAATGCAGAGATTTATCTACAACTGCATTGATTGACTGCTGTGTGCAGTAATATAGTGACCCCTGGGTCTTTGAATGAGGCTTTATATTTGGGGGGGGGGCAAGCGGCGAGTTGGAGGTGGGGGCTGTGTTTCGGGGGGGCTGGGCAGCGCTGGGGGGGGGTGTTTCGGTGGGGCCGGGGGGTTTCGGCCCTCAGCTGTTTTCTTTGGAGTAATATGGCCCTCGCCGCTTTATGAGTTGTGCGGGCCTGGACTAGATGATCACAGTGGGTCCCTTCTGGCATTGGAATCTATTAATCTTGTAGAGGGAGGTTCTGGCTTGGCAGGAGTGGAGTATTCGGGTTAAGTGCTAATCGGGTGAGGCTGTGAGAAACATGTGTGTTGATATTTATGCAAAAAACTGCAGTAGCTTTGCAGGGCTGCAGCTACCAAGAGAAACCTCCATAAATCACAGCCTGACGCACTGCTGCTCCTCAGCGGCTAGTACATGCTGTTATCCCCACGCTGGCAAAGCTAGAATGGCTTGTGTCAAAGCAGGAAGCTCGCACAACGTGCCCTGTAAGCCCAGGAAGATTCTTTTTTTTCCCATAGAGCCCCCCTTCTCTTGTTCTGATTGACGAACAGGTCTCTGATAATCTCTCCCCAACCCAAACCAGCCTGAATGGTTCCCAGAGTGGAATTGCTCAAGGGTCTCTCCCGGTACCATGCATGTAGAATGTTTTTGCCACAGAATCCTTGAGCCATTGAAGCCATGTTGCTATCCCTATCAGTTGAACCATATTTTTTCCCTGGTGGAACAATTCTGCCCCATTCTTCATCAAGTGGAACTGTGAGCTGCCCTTCCCAAAGCCCCTTTCTCTGCCCTGTAGTCAAGCCTCTTAATGTTCCTCTCTTAATCTGTCTTCACAGTTCTTCACTTGCCTGGTGATCCTGTTTGCTTGTGAAGTGGCTGCTGGAATCTGGGGATTCGTCAATAAAGACCTGGTAAGAAAAATATCTCTGAAACCCTTGTTCCTATGCGATCATGCGGTTGTGCAAGAGTCTGCTATGGTTCGGTCCCAGCTGGTGGAAAGATCCTCTTGTGCTTGAGGCATCAGACTGAGACTCAGGAGATACGGGTTCAGTTCCTGGTTCTACCACAGACTCACTATGTGATCTTGGGTAAGTCACTTAACCTTTCTGTGCCTCACTCCCCCTTCCTCCCCCCCCCCACCCCCCCCAATGTACAGTGCCTAGAAGAATGGGGCCCTGATCTCCGCTTGATTCTCTAGGTGCTACTGCAATACAAATAACACTAGTGGACCCTTGCATAGTGTTTTGGAGTGTAATGTGGGTGTGCATAGATATATGCTGGGGGGGGGGGGAAATAGAGCAAACCTGGCTGCATAGCACAAAGGGAATCTCTGGACTCTCACAGCACCAAACCCCAGTGGGTATTCTTGCTCAGGGACCAGGTTACATTGTAAGAAGGGATCTCTTGCAAATTACTGTTCCTCGAAAGTGCAGTGTACATGCTGTGAATTTTCATCATGCCAGGAGCAGATTGCTACTGCCTTAGATTCCGTGCATGCACAAGATATAGAGACCGTATACAGGCCAGGCACTGTGTACTGGTCACTCACACATGAGGTGGGAATGATGGACCTACTCCCTGCCAAGCCTATGTGGACTTTTCAGCCTGAAATCTCAGTATTCAATGTCTAACCCTTGGAGCTTCAGGATGAGTATGTGTGTTCTGAGGAGCCTGAAATGAAGGACATGACCTGAGTAAACTTTCTTTTCGCCTCCCCACAGAAGCACCACTTCCCTTTCTGCTCTCTTCCCCCGCCCCTCCTTGAAGACACACACAGCAGCTGCCTTGTGCTGATACCCACCTACCAGGCACCAGGTCACTTCTCTACATAATGTCACTTGGGTCTCCATGTTGATTCCTCCCTGTCTTCAGCCCTGCACTGCAATATGCCCTGTCTTCTGGATTGAGATATGCTGGAGGGAAGCTCTCTCATCAGGGACCAGAGTAGCGTTCCCTAAAGAGGGGCGGTAGGATTGGGCTGGCTGCACCTTTTGAGTCCGGACTTGCCCCTACCTTTCTTCTGGCACAGCACTCCTCAGAAACTGGTGTAACATGCACGCATGCTCCAAGGATCGACTGTCTCTGCGTGAGAACTTTGGCAATCCTGCAGTGAGGCGGGAATTGGACATTAATATTCTAGTCACTTCAACATCGGGGGGTTCAAGAAGAGTAGGGATTTACTGTGCTTGGAGAAACAGTTAGCATCAGATGGGATGGGGGTGAGAGTTGGAAAGTCAATTGCTTTATTAAGAACTTTAATTAAACTACACAAGCAGGTGGTTGTCAGTTCCATTTGAGATCCATTTGAGAGACCTCACTCACTCGGCTGTGGATGGAAACATTCAACCAATGATTCATAGGAGAGAAGCATTACTTCATTAGAAAAAAACTCTGTGGCTAAGGATATGAACCCTTTCAGGATGGTTGTGGGCTATGTAAATGTTACTTTGTCTGGGTATTGTTGGTGAGAGGCCAAGAGGTGACAAAAAGAATAAAGTCCAGTTAGGAATTTGCTATCGATTTTTATGTGGAAGACGCTCCGATACCAAGGGGATGGGCGGCAGTATAAAACCCTAAAAGAGGACAGGATTTGTCAACCTGATGAGAGCAGTGGTGTCTGCAACGTGTGATGTAATTTAATATTTGAATATGAATGGGGGTAATTCAGGCTCTTGATCGCTTTTTGTGTCTGTTCTCCCTGCCCTCAGGGGTGTAGTGGCTGGGGACCTTGACTAATAATGCTGACAGTCTGTTTCTACCCTCTTCCCTCCCCTCCATCCACCCTGCTGATGCACCCCCTAACTAACATGGGGGGAGCTGGGGCTGATGGGGGCGTTCTGATCAAAGAAGAGGCTACTCTCTGTAAACCTCTTTGCTGAATGGCTCTGACTAAAAGTCACTTGCATTAACTGGTGCCCGTGGCATTGGAGCACACTGGAGTACTGAACCATGTTCAGTGAGAGGAAATGTTATTAGCAGCATTTGTCCACCAGTCAAGTCCAGATGGTGCTGAATAAATGGAATTGCTGATTTTGCCTCATCTTACAACCCTTAATGACATCACCTTGGGGAAGATCCGGTAATAAAACCGGCATCCCACGCCTACTTCATTATGACATCGGAGGCACTCCTTGATTTCTGATTTGGCTGAGATGGCTTAGAATGCCATTTGGGGGAGGGGGGGTGTTAATTTTCCCCTGACTCTACTAGTGAATGACTTGGCCTGATGATGTCATACTCAAATCCAATACATTGGGCAGAAGGGAGGGGGCAAAAGGGCAACTAATAAAATCAAATCTGGGGTTTCTGTGATTTGGCCACCCCTTTCAGTACTGTGAGGGCTGGGCTGCTGCAGATTTAGTTTAAGAACTCTGTCCCCTCTTGTTTCTGCTGTCTAACCTTTTCCCTCTGCTCCTCTTCCCTCCCTCTTCCTGTTCAGGAAAAACTGCTTTTCTTGCAAGGGGGAATATTTTGTTTAAAGTGAGTTTTGGCGCTTGTGAAAGGCGCCAGGCCAACCTCCCTGGATCCTGAGGTCTTCTATTAATGTACAGTGCAGGCAACACCTGTGCAAGCTTCCCCATGTACCTCTGGCACCGCATAGCATTGCTTTGCACTGTTGATTGCTGCCACGTTCTTCCCCAGAGGTGGCTGCATTTTAGTGGGCAAATAGGTGATTTATACAATATGGTGGAAGTTTTTCAAAGCCACCTAGCAGATTTGGGCACCCAGTGTCTATTAGCTATAACGTCCATACCCCTTAGGCAGCTTTGAAAACATCAGTCTGTGTATAGAGCAGTGGCAGATTAGCCATGGGGCCAATGGAGTGCATGCCCAAGGGTCCTGGCCAATTGGGGTAGCCCCGGAAAAATGGGCACGCCCCGACCTGCTCCGCCCGCCCAGTGTTTTTGCTGAGGAAAGCCCTCATGTCCCGACCCCACTCCCTGGTAGGATCACTGGGCGGGGAGGGGGTGGACAGACGGAAGAGGTGGGGAGAGGCCCCCCAATTGCTCTGGCCCAGGGACCACAAAACCGTAATCCGCCTCTGGTATAGAGAGAGCATTTGTAGAATACTTGGATATCATTGGCTGAAAGGCAGTGTGTAATGAATGCTTATACTTTTTGCCCTTCAAACATTCAGTAGCTTGAAGTACTTTGAGCTCTGTGAGGCTGAGGGGAAGTGGTCCCTACCACTTACCTCTATAAATAAACATAGTCGGCCTAAATAAGTCTGCTTGCTTTCTCTTCAGAGACCAAGTGTAACTGTCCACAGTTAAGCTACCACACAGTTCTTCTAAACAAGCATATTTTATTCTTAAGGTAAAAGCATTGCAGCAAAAATATTAAAAGCAATAAAAGTACCTGCATGCATGCTAATAAGCTTACCAGAGATCACCCCCTCCAACATGGTCTCTGGCAGGACTAATCCTTTAAAACACCTCCCCTGCTTTGTGGTTTCAAGTTCATCACACTCTTTGCTCAGAATGAGAACACTCATGAAAGTGTCCATCCTTTTATATGGTTTGGAGGTCTTTGAACTGGAGTATTCAGGAGCAGGTATTCAGACAATAGGTATCTCTACTCAAGGGGTAGCTTCAAAAGAATGGATTCAGACTGGGTCATTTGCATTTCTCTCACCCCCGAGTATTTCCTAGGAAATCCACTTTACATATATTGTTCTAGAAAGTCCTTTGAAGTTCCTAATATCTCCTAGAAATTGCATTAATCTTGTCTTCCTGCTAGAAGTAATTCTTCTGCTCCACTCTGTGCTGATTAGGCCTCAACTGGAGCAGTGGTTCCCAAACTGGGGTTCATGAACCCCGGGGGGTTCGCAAAATGTTACAGGGGGTTCTTGGGAAAAAATTTCCCAATGGCAGACAGAGCTGTCCCTAGGGACCCTGGGCAGCACAGGCCCCTGGACTTCCAAGAGCTAAGCAGATCAAAGCAAGCAGATCTATCACACTGAAGAGATTGAAACTTCAAGACTCCTTATAAGAAATGGAAAGGGAGATGGATAGTTTTTGCTGTTTTTAAAATTAAATAGGCAGCTAGTATTGTTTTTAAAATTATTATGAAGAACAAGTTTAAGCTTTGTTGTAACATGCATTGTTTGCCTGGACTGCTCAAGACCTGAATGCTTGTGTAGGAGGAACTCCTTTGAGTTGGCTTCTTAAATACCTTCATGCTCTTTCACATCTGATACTCCTGGATGAAACATAGAAGCCTTGTATTATAACAGGCTTATTCAAAGTGATACAAGCTACAAAAGTGATATCTTGGAAGAATGTTGCCGTTTTCATAATGTAATAAAGATACTGTCATGATAAATAATAATTAATAATAAATACTGTGCAATAAGCATGTCATAACAAATTTTATATTTCCAAGATCACTGCTTTTATAATTTATACACCGGTAAAGGAGAAAATCCCTGGAAATATTTATTTTTAGGAGGGGGTTCGCGAGACCTGACATTTTAGTGAAAGGGATTCACAGGTTGTTGAAATTTGGGAACTACTGAACTGGAGTATTGTGTCCAGTTCTGGGTGCCACATTTCAGGAAGGATGTGGACAAATTGGAGAGAGTCTAGAGAAGAGCGACAAAAATTATGAAAGGTCTAGAAAACGACCTATGAGGGAAGATTGAAAAAAATGGGTTTGTTTAGTCTGGAAAAGAGAAGACTGAGAGAGGACATAACAGTTTTCAAGTACATAAACGGCTGTTACAAGGAAGCCGGAGAAAAATTGTTTTTCTTAACCTCTGAGGATAGAATGAGAAGCAATGGGCTTAAATTGCAACTAGGGAGGTTTAGGTTGGACATTAGGAAAAACTTCCTAACTGTCAGTGTGGTTAAGCACTCGAATAAATTGCCTAGGGAAGCTGTGGAATCCCCGTCATTGGAGATGTTTAAGAGCAGGTTATACAAATACCGGTCAGGGATGGTCTAGACTCTAGATGCAGGGGACTGGAGTGCAGCGGACTCTTGAGGTCCCTTCCAGTCCTATGATTCTAAAGACGTTCCATACGATCCCCCACATTTTTAATATAATGAACTCCAAGCGTATTTGAATTAAGTTTGTTAGGTCAGTAAGGTTTATCCAGGATATTATAGGATATTGCCATAATTGTCACAAATACAGCCCAGCTCTTCTTACTCATCTGGGAATGACACTGACAGTGACTTGTGATTAGCTGGGCTGCCTGGCATCTGTACCACTTTGTCGCTGCCTTGCACGGCAGTTGGAAGGATCTGTTTAGATTTATTTTCTGTGGCTGTAAGAGGGATTTTCTTGCTCTCCCTCTTTAGGTTGCCAAAGACGTGAAGCAGTTCTACGACCAAGCATTGCAACAAGCGTTGCAACAAGACCCGTCAGATTCTGATGCAACTAATGCGAAAACTGTGGTGAAGACCTTCCACGAAACGGTAAGGTGCCTTGGATAGCTATGGGGGGCTCTTCATAGGGCATACAATAATCTACCCAGTTGCAGTACTATCTCCAAATAAAAGGTCCCCAGGTATCCACAAGAGAGATGCACCTTGGAGTAATCTGACCAACCCATGTGTGATGAGCCCTCCTTCAGTTTGTGGGACTTTACAGAAGTGGTCAGGAATAAGCATTGTTATGCATAAACTGCTCCACCTGTGAAGGAAGAGGCAGTGAGGTTCAACAGCTGGTGTCTTGGACTCCGTGTAGCAAAGGCATTGACATGATCAGGAGCTGGTATCCGGCTTTCTCAGCACAGGGTCTTTGCTGTGAAGGTCTGAGTTAGCTCAAGCCTAGCTGTTGTCTGAGCTTGGTGCAAAAACACCTCTTTTCAGAAGGCTTGTCAAATAACAGACAGTGAAGAGCTGAAGGAATGGTGACAGGGAGATGCCAGGTCTGAGTATTTGAACCAAGAGATGGCAAGAACAGGGCCCACTGGAGACTAAATTACATCCTGATCTTAATATTTTGTCCTGGATGTTTAGGCATGTTGTATAGCTACCTGAGATGGGTAGGATGACGGAGGTGCCCACATAGTATTCTGTCTAACATGGAGCCCATTAAGTCATGTCCGAGTTTAAATAAAAGCCCTTTTGTTTACCCTGAAACTATCCCATGCCTCCATTAAATAGAATCCAATGGAAGAGGAGCTCAGCTCAGATTAATTCGTCCAACATTTCCTCTGGCTCTAGCTAGATCTTCTGGGATCTCCAGGGGCCAGGAATACACATCTGGTAGGATTATCCTATCCAGCCACTGCACTACATAGAAATCAGAACTTGAATTTGGAGGTTTGCTACTCTCCATATGAGCCAAGCTGATACCTGCTAACCCTGTGTTCTCTCCACATATAGCTGGATTGCTGCGGTGCAAACAGCATGATAGCCATAGGCACCTCGCTCATCCAGAGTGATCTCTGTCCAAAGGAAAAAAGCTTCTTGGAAACTCTTGTCCAGGTAGGGATGGCTGCTGTTTCTACCATACAATGTTGGGTGAGGGAGCAAGTCCATGGAGCCCTACTACAACCTTGACACACCCTGGAAACTCGCCCTTGCCCTGGTAGGGCAACAGGGGTTGCTCAGTCCCAATTCTTGAATTGGAGTTGACTTCTCCGTCACCCTCCGATCAAGAAGGGGAAGAAAGCAATGCATCAGAATTAAACAACCCATCTTCTGTCTTAATATCCACTCAGGAGCCAGTCCTCTCTGCTAGCTGGCAAAGGTGTGGGGGCGGGGGGAGTAAGTGGGGATAGCAAAGGAGTAAGGATAAGAAACTCATCTCCTCAGCATTGACAGCCCCACTGGAAATGGATGGGCTATTCAGTACCAAACAAATCCTCCACAGAAAGTCAGTCCACGGTATGGTGCTACTCTTGCATGCTACGGTTAGGGGCTAGGGGTGGCTCCAGCTTGGCTGTTCTTCAAAAATGCAGGAAATAAGGTGCTGGAAGCTACCGAAGGGGTGAAATTTTCATTCCTACTGAAATCAATCGGATTTTTGCCATTGATTTCATTGGGCCCAGGAAATTACGCCATGAAGTTGCATGGGAAGGGGGAGGGATGGTAGAAATATTGAACTCCACTTCTTCCTGTACAAATGTGCCTTGGTGCACAGCTAGAGAGAGAAAGAGAGACTAAGCTGTCTGCGTTCTCCTCTGCTTAGGGTCGCCTACCCCAGGATTGTCATAAGAAAATTGATGAGCTGTTCTCAGAGAAGTTGTACCTGATTGGTATTGCAGCCATTGTGGTGGCTGTGATCATGGTAAGTGTGAATATTGGTGCAGCACATCAGGGTTTATGGTTTAAACTCTGTGACTTTCATCTGGATTTTTAAAGTGAAACTATAAATCTAGTGCTCGTGAAAGCATGTGGCTACCACTGACTCACTAACACGGCATGGGCTGTGTTACTCCATGCAGCTCTACTGCTAATACTGATCTGAAACTCCTATTGGGGCCCCCCCACAAAACTGACCTCTCCTGCCCTGTTTGTCAAGAAAGCCCTTCCGCAGCTGTACCAGTGTACCGCAATCCTGAAAGATCCCACCTGTGCCGAGGTGAGTGTTGGCTCCGTGACACAGACAGAGACTCACTAGAGAGTAGGGTGGGAGCCGCCAGACTCGGAGAATTGTAACCAGAGCCATATTTAGTGGCAAGTCTCTGGAGTGTAAAGGCAAAATAACTTCATCTGCTGCACCACCTCATCTCCTTTGAAAACCATTTTAATTCCATCCTTCCCATGATGCACTCCGCTTCCCACCTCAGTGTAGGTAGACTAGAGAGCTAGCCAGGAGCACAGCGCCCCTTTCCTTGTCCATTCCAATTCTCATTCCCATCAGTGCTCTCTCTTCTGTTGCCCCCTGTCCTGCAACCAAGAATACCACAGTAACTGTCTCCAGGCTGGCTGCTCTACTCTGAGTTCTAACTCGTGAGGTCCACAGCAGAACAAGCGGTGGTTATTAATTTTGCCAGGTGCCCCTTTTAGAAACCTAAGGCAGTGTTTTTACTCAAAATACAACTAACCTGTAGTGCTCTCTGCTGCAGGAAATTACTGAGGTATATAGCATTTTAAATTTTACAAGGGGATTAGACACGAATTTTTAAAAACCACTCTAGCTGAGATGAAGTTACAAGAGCTCTCTGTCCTGTTCTTCAAGGTGCAAGCGGGTCTCCCAGCTGGAGGAAGCAATTTTATTTCCCCGTACATTTCAGAACTTCTTCAGTTAGTTCATATGAGATTTCTACTCCTTCCTCCAAAGCATCCATTGGCTACTTTCAGAGGCAATATACCAGGACTAGATGGGCCATTGTCCTGTTCTTGCACTGTAAATCATGAGCTGAATTCTCAACAATGTCCAGGCTCTGCTAAGACACAGTGGAGGTAGAGTGACCTCAGGAAACAGCCAATTGCAGTGCCTCGATCCTGTTGTAGCCAACACTGGAGGAAGTTAGAGCAGCTGAGAGCCTAACTAGCTTACAGTCAGTGGAGGATAGGTATAGCATGGCTCTGCCCAGGACATGACCCCCACTTCCTCTTGTGCCAGAAGTGGAGGAAGGATGATGGGGTCCTGGATTAGCACTGCAGACCAGGGAATCAAACCCTGTGTCCTTAAGCTCTGGCCAGGAGAAGATAATGGATGGGGATGTCTTAGGTCATTAGGGCTTACAAATAAGAATTTCACTGGTAGCTTTGTCTCCTTACAGATCTTCGAAATGATCCTGAGCATGATACTGTGCTGTGGCATAAGGAATAGCACTGTGTATTGAGAAGTGGAGAGTTGGGGGGGAAGGTTGGAGATGACCGCGCAAAAGGGACCCCAAGTGCCACCAAGTGACCAGGAGACATTTCAACAAAAGACAAAGAAAACTATGTATATAAATACTTCCAATATTACCATACAGTACTTATCATTGTTACTTTAAACTACTTTTTTTTTAAACAAGTAAAACTTTCCCATGACCTTGTGGCTGAGTTAGTTACACATCAGTTTTGTGTGGTAGGGAAAGCTACTGTACCAGCGATTCTGACCCCCCCCCCCCCTTTTTTTTTGTCCTCCCCATTATTTCAGTGATGATGTTTATGGTGCAGAAACACAGAGGTACAGAGCAGCAGGCTACAGCCTCTTGTGAGGACAATGAACACCTTTGCCTTGTTTTTTTTGTTTGTTTTAAGTTTATAACTGGAAACTGAAGCAGGGTTTTTTGTTTTCCTCTCTTTTCCCCATGGTCCTGACTCCATGGCATTCCCTAGCTGCTTATAGGAAAGTTTGACTTGGGGCAGGTCTACACTTACTTCCTGGTCCGGCCGTAAGCAATCGATCTTCTGGGATTGATTTATCGCGTCTTGTCTAGACATGATAAATCGATCCCGGAAGTGCTCGCCGTCGACGCCGGTACTCCAGCTCGGCGAGAGGAGTACGCGGCATCGACGGGGGAGCCTGCCTGCCGCGTCTCGCGGTAAGTTCGAACTAAGGTACTTCGAATTCAGCTACGTTAATAACGTAGCTGAATTTGCGTACCTTAGTTCGAAGTGGGGGGTTAGTGTGGACCAGGCCTTGGTGTGCAAAGCCTGGTAGAAATGAGAAGCAGGGGACACAGTCCTTCAAGCTGAGATGCAGCCCAGAGGGATCTGGAGGAGATGGCCTGTTCCAATCAGACACATTTATGTTGCTAAATAAACATGAGAGTTTAATAGTTAGAATTTTATATTCTAACTTTTTGCTTTTTTCCCCTGGGGTTTGTAACTCATTTAAAAACAAAACAACAAATTGACCCATTCATTTTGGGCTGAACCGGTCTCTCAGGTTCATAGCCTGGGAGTGAATTCTTACCCCATTTCCCCCCCAAATTCTACAAATGACTGAAAAATAAGCCTGCTTTATGTTCCTGCACACTTCTTTCCAGTCATGTAACATGGGGACTGGAGGGGCTTGATGTCCAGTCTGGTTTTGTTAGTTCCTAATTTGAACTAATACTTCTGTATAAAGGATATATTAAAAGGGGGAGGGTAGGTAAGCGCTGAGATCCGGAACACTCAAAATCCTCCACAAAACAAATGCAGGATGACTTTGGGGGTGTCTTCTCATGTTATTTCAAACTAATTTTGTCTTTGCATCATAGTTCTCTTTGATACAGTTTTGCTTGCTCATGGCATATTGTCATATATGCTGTAATTATGCCAAAAATCCCATATCCTGTTAAACATTGTTTTTTAAAAGCCCTTCATTTAAAACCTACATTAAGAGTTGGAAACCAACTCACTCAAGCTGGGAAATTCAGGATTTAAGAAGGCACCCGTTTGAACATACTTTTTTGTGTAGGTTAAAATCCAAGCTAGATGTTACCAACTAAATGTGTGTGGCTTTAACTGTCTGCCACTCCATTGGACTAACAGAATCACTATTGCCCTGTACATAAGAGGATAGTGTGCACCTCAAATCCTACGTAATAAAACGTGTGTATGTGTGTGTGTCTCTCTCTCTCTCTAAAAGATGCTCTATATGTATAGATAAATATATTTTAAACAAAGCTATTTCACTTTTCCCTACCCCTTATGGGTACTTGAGTTGGGGACTGCAGCATCTTGCAGCTGTTGGCTGAGCAGAAGCAGGAAGTTTTTATTCTCAGCCCAGTTAAGATTTGAGGTTCCTTTTGCTTTATCCCCCCGTCCCTTTAAGAGATGTTTCTATTTCCCTGAAGTGTTTCTTTTGTAACTTTCAAAAGTAAGAGTGTTCCAAATCAGGTTTGGGGTGAGGGTGATCCTGTGTTCTTTCTAGGCTATACACACCCCTTCACCACTGTGCGTTGGGTACCACAGCCATTGCTACACACTGAATGAGGGATTCCCACAAGTGGGCAAATTGATCAATCCAGAGGCTTATTTTTTCTCCTTGTTTCCCTTTCTTGCCTCTTTAAGCACATAAGGGCTTTAAAAAAAAAAAAAAAAAAAAGTGACCTAAGGAAGAAGTGTATCAACACAGCCTAGATTGATTGGGGGTTGGGCAGGAAGTAATTTAACCATAGAAGCAGCCTTAAAGTAACATTGCCCTGAATGTCCATTTTGCATGCATTGGAAACAAGAACAGATTGTGCACCAGGTGCCTCCTCCACTGTACATTTTTTAGGGTCACCTCCTCTGATATGTGGCTATATGTAAAATGTGATGCATCAGCTGAGCATGTGTGTTTACATATATGTGCATCAGGGTTGTTAGCATACAGAATGGATGTGTAACTCGCCACCTCTTTGTCGACTGTTGATAAATATGTATAAATATGCCATTAAGCATTTCAGTTTTGTTTTTTCCTATACCGTATATTTGATATTGTTCAGTATTCAGTTGATATTGTGTCAGTAGCTGGAGCTCTGTTTGAAGATTTGCTGGGTCTCCAAAGAAGCAAGTGCAGGTCAGGCACGTTCTTAGATGTAGCTTTAAGGTACTAGACTTGCCCTTTGCAGTAGCAAGTGGGAAGAAGTGACTATTGAGAAGCATGCTGGGCTGAAGCCTGATAAGTGTGGGAGGAAAACACGGAAGCAAAGTCTTTGGTCAAAAAGTGCCCTGGGATTGCTGGAATTTGCCATCCAACCCCGAACTACATAACAGAAAGTAACTATTCACTTCGAACTCTGGTGGTGCCCTTGTAGTTGTCAGCTACCTATGCAGCCTCCCGCCCTGGAGAAGAAGCCTGCATGGAAGAGATGCTGATGGAACTTGGAGCTCTGAAGGCTGGGGAAATGGCTTTTGAGTGTGGTGGCAGTGATTTGGGAATAGAGTCCTGAGGACACAGAGTGGTACTGGAGGTCACGGAAGGAAGCTGAAAGATGGGTTTCACTGGGTGACATTAATGCCCTGTCCATTTCTCTTCAGGGTTATTACAGGAGTATTCCCGTGTCCCATTGCTTGTTTGTCAGCCTGCCAGGCTAGGGGAGGGAGAGAAGGAGCTGCCATGCATAAGAATGGACTGAGGAGTTGAGGAGCAGCTAAGTAAAACAACCCCCTTTGGTCGTCTCTGTCCTAAACTCCTGAGAAGGGGAGGCCTAAGCAGAATGGAGGCAGGGGTGTGTGAAAATTTGAGAGCAGACTCCCCCCAAATTATCCCTGAGAACCTCTCAGTATCCAGGGCCATTGCCCTGTATCTGAATAACCAGTCCTAAAGCTAGATGAGGAGGAAGAGAAGCAGAACGCAGGACTCATGTTCCTTCCAAGAGACTATCCTGCCTATGTATGTGTACACACATGCAAGCATGCAGACCCAGGGCCTGATCCTGGAGACCCCTTGCAGACAGGATTGGTGTCCACTGCATAGGGCTCTGCAGGATCAGGGCCATGGGCTATAAATACGCATAAACACTCCCTCTGAAGAGAAGCCTCTTCCCAGAGGAAACAACCAGTCATTGAGAAAACAGTCATAAGGCAAAGGAAGAAGAGGAGAGTCCCATTTCACTGGGGGAGGCCAGGAGCAGGGAACTAACCAGGGCTGGGTTTGAAGACCCATGCTAGAAAGTCAAACAGAGCTGCTGCCAGCTGAACTGAATGCTTGGGATTCTTTTATATTGTGGAGCATGCCACAAAGCTGTGTGTTTAACTTCTTCCTACAGCTGCCTTGTTTTTTTTGTTTTGTTTTTTGTTCGTTTTTAAGAAAAAAAATCTAATGTTAATCATAGTGTGTATAGTGTGACCATGATCTACGATTTACAACCAGTTCACCTTAACACCAGGATGCTTCATGAGCCAGGCTTTGACAGCATGGGCAGAGCCAGGCCTCTGGGATGATGGAGGAGGAGGAGGAGGAGAAATGGGCAGGCTGGAGTGGGACATCCAGAATCAAGCTAAGTAAAGGCAAATGGCTCTTGCCAATAACAGTTGCTGCTGCAGGTGCCCAGTAGTGGGGGAGCTAGTATGAATTCCAAAATGATGAGAGGGTTAAAATTCAGAAAGGCCTGTGGTGGCTAACGAGTGGGGAAACTAAACTGGTACTAAAAAGCAACTGAGAATATCCCAAAGAGCTCATTGTTCCCCAACCTAAGGGAATAGCTTTCTGATCTGTCAGATGGTCCAGCCATGGGATAACTGACTGCTGCCATCCGCCTCATCAGACGAAGCTCCTGCAGTGAGTGAAAGGGGCAAGTACAGTGCTGTGATCCCACAACTGCCCTTCCCTACCCCTCCCCTGTACTTTTCATGACCGGCAATACAGGCATCCCAGGTTGGCTCCAGGCTCCCACCATTGCTTCTGCTGAAACAGGAACGGGAGGGAGAGGGATGTGTGACTTTCCCCAAAACACAAGCAGCCTCCATTCCCTGCTCTCTTTGGCTGTGCCTGTGCTAAGACATCATGCCCATCCATTGTCTTTTCACTTGTTTACCTGAATGTTAATGGAGTCCAACAATTACTTTACAAAATTGATATTTAAAAACAATAAACTTACCAAAAAAAAGTGTTGTCAGCTTTTGTCTCTTTCCAAGGATGAGATCCCAGCCGCCTCTTCAAAGAGAAACAGGGGCTCTGAATTCAAGCTTGGGTGAACACTGTCTCCTTAACTTCCCTGAGTATCAGAGCCGCCCAGAGGATTCAGGGGGCCTGGGGTCTTCGGCAGCGGGTCCCGGAGCGGAAGGACACACACACCCCGCCACCGAATTGCAGCCGAAGACCCGGAGCGGAAGAAGCTCTGGGGGCCCGGGAGAGTTTTCTGGGGCCCCCAGAACGAGTGAAGGACCCCGCTCCAGGGGCCCCGAAAAACTCTCGGGGCCCGGGGCAAATTGCCCCACTTGCGCACACACACACACACACACACACACACACCCCCGGGCGGCCCTGCTGAGTATTAATAAGTCTATATTTTGAGTCATATTTTTGACAAGTTTCCCCTCCCGCTTCCACACTTTCCAGGGCCCCTAGGTATCCTTTTGGACATGTGCATGTTAGTGTCGTTGGCCACTTTGGAAAAAAACAATGTTTTTTTTGTTTGTTTGTTTTAATCCTTATTGGAAGCATTACAAATAAATGAATAAATATCAATTTCATGCCTTTTCCCTGGGTTAATCAGAAGCACTGCAGAGCATATCCCAATGTGGCAATATTTAAAACACTCTCCAGGTACAGATTTACACACCTTTCTTTTGCTTGTTTTTTCCAGTTCAGTTCACACAGATATGGCTCCTCTGGTGTAGGTAATCTGTGACACAACCTTAGGAGTACTCTGTCAGCTTCTGGCTCAAATGGTGCTTAATAATTCTATGCATGGCAGATCACTCAATCATGCACATAATTGTTTTACAGTTGTGGACTGGCATAGGCTCAGTACTAAATTCTGTCCTCAAAGTTAGATAGTAAACGTCTATAGAATTAGCACCTCTCTCTCTTTCTCTGTGCGTTGTTGAGCATCTGGTTTCAGGTCTGGGCAAAAGCAGACTGGGCCCAATGCATTTGTTCCTTCAGGGCTATTGGTGTCTAGATTTTCCAAAGCCGCTGAAGAACCATCACTCAGCTGCTAAGAAATGTAAAATAGGAAGTACTCGTAAGGCATGCCTTAATACCTTTATTTTGTGCATCAAGGGGCACCTTCAGCTCATTGTATTGAAAGGAAAAAGTTTGCCTTGGGATGGTCTTAATTCATTGACCTTAAACACACATGCCAGCAGAGCTACCATGGCTAGTTCTTAGTACCATTCCCCTCCACCAGTTCTACTTCAGCCTCTTAAACATTTAGCCACACAACTTCTCTCTCTACTGCTCCCCACCCCCACTGTGTTGTTAATCATTTGAAGTGTCCTGTTAAGGTTCTAAAGGAGGGGTAGGCAACCTATGGCATGTATGCCGAAGGCGGCACGCGAGCTAATTTTCAGTGGCACACTGCCCGGGTCCTGCCCACCGGTCTGGGGGGCTCTGCATTTTAATTTAATTTTAAATGAAGCTTAAAATTTTTAAAAACCTTATTTACTTTACATACAACAATAGTTTAGTTATATATTATAGACTTTTATAGAAAGAGCCCTTCTAAAAACGTTAATGTACTACTGGCACGCGAAACCTTAAATTAGAATGAATAAATGAAGACTCGGCACACCACTTCTGAAAGGTTGCCGACCCCTGTTCTAGAGTCTTAAACAAAAGTTGGGTGAGTGGTCTGGCGTCATGCTCCTCTTTTGCACTATGGTTCTGATCACCTTCATCAGTAGCTATCCCCATTGTACTGCTCTCCTGCCATGGTTCTGGTGGTGTGCCAATGGCGTATTTGTTTCTTCAGTTCCCATGGCTTTGTCTGTATAATGTCTCTTTGTGAGCCACTTGATTATAGGGGGTGGCAGCGAAGCCTGATTCAAGGAACTTTGAGGTGCTTCCATCATTAATCAACAGGCCTTTTTGAACGTCATATCCTCCTTTATACAATGGTTGTGCAACACTCTCTTCGCCAACTATTCAGGGGCAATACTGCAGAATTTGATTTTTCTCTTCTGAGGTAAGAAGGACCTTCTGGTTTGGGACACAGGTGAATAGAAGCAGGTTTTGACAGGGAAGGAGGTAGGGTAAAGACATTTGTGCACATTTTTATACTTCTACACGTAATTAAGTTTAGTAAAAACAAAGGTATATGGCCTGTTCGTGTGTGGTGGGTATATGGATGGTGGGGCAGTTACACCAGCACAAGTACCTCGGAGTTACACAGCTCTCCTCTTTTTTTCAAATCTCTTAAATCAGACCCTCGTCCACTCAACTGTGCCTTTTAAATTTCCCTTCTGCATTTGGCCTTCCATCACCATAACGTCTGTTTTCAGTAATTTCTCACTATCGTCTTGTTTTATTTAGGGTTGTAAAGGATCTAGGGTTACAGCTTCTGGAGGTGTAAAATATAAAGTCTTATATACGAACAGGAAAAATCATTTTTTAGGGCCTCTTCAATGTGATGTCACAGGCTGCATGGCCCATTTAAAAGGGAATGGGCCCAGTTCACATGTGACGAGTTAGTTACCTCCCAATGGGCCCTAATTGAGGGTGCCTGACCTCTATGGATATATCTAAACTGGATCTGGGAGCGTGTCTTCCAGCCTGGTTAGCCAGGCTTGCTCTAGCAGGGTTCAAGCTAGCGTGTTTAAAAACAGCTGTTTGGATGTTCTGGCTCAGGGAGAAGTTTAGGCTCTCACACCCACCTGACCTAGGCTTGCAAGCCCAAGCTCCAGCTGGAGCCAGAACATCCACATTGAAGGGTGGTGGTTGTTTTTTTTTTAAGCACATTAGTTTGAGCCCCACTAGTGCAAGTCTGTCTACCTGAGCTGGAAGACTCTCCCCCAATTGCAGTGTAGACCTACCCCACAAAGATCTAGGCAGCAGTTGGAAAAAGGAGAACAGGAAGAAGTTGGTGAGCATTGTCTGGAGAGAACTGTGTGACACCAAAGAGAGCAGTAGCAGAGCTGCTGGTGAAGAGGGAGAATTGGTGAGCTGTTAGGTGACTGCTGTGGATAGGAACTATTGGAGAGAATTGGCCAGACCTGGGGAACCCAGCTGAACAGAAGGCTGTGCAGAAGTACCTCAGCCAATGCCAGCTGAGCCTAGAAACGAGGGTTGATTCTGGAGGGAGGCTCCCATGAACAAGGGTAGGCTGTTCAGACAAAGGAGCTTGGGGCATGGAAAGCTGCAGGGAGCCATCTCACAGGAGGCCTGAGTCAAGGGCTGCAAGAAAAGAGATGTAAACATCATGAAGTATTGCCAGAGGTGGAGGCCCTGGAATAGGAGCAGAGGAACTGAGAACAGAGCGGTGATTGACTCTTGGAACTCTTGTGGTCTGGGGAATGGTCCATAGGGCTGGAGGCAGCTGCATTTTAACCTGTTGTACTTTGAGGGTTTTGAGTCTGAGGGATTTGCTGAAGGTTGAAATTATATTAGTAAAGTATGCCCAGCAGCAGGGCTTGATTTGGACTCAGAGGAACAATCTTCCTTTCCCAGGCAAATAAGATGGCTGTTCATCTGATCTGTGGTGGAGAAGAAAGGTAACACAATCCTTCCTGAGCAGATGAAGGGGAAACTGTGGCAGACTTGCTGTGGTTGGCTATAGGAGGGTCCCTGGCAGGGACAAGCTCTGTTTAGAGCTGATAAATGAAACAAACAGAACCCTGTAATTGTTGCTTTGCAGGTACTGCAACTAACTACATAACCCTTCCAGTGCTTTTGTTAATATTACTTACTATTTCTGATGCACCATGAAAAATTGATTTGAAAGCTTGCCAAAACAATGGGAGGAAATTGTGCCTGACAACATTGGGGAGAGCGACTATGGGACAAGCACTTATTAATGCTACAGCATGACAATCAACAAAGAATGGATACAAAACTGTTTACTCAAAGTCATTTGCATTTAGAAACGTTTTTGGGTTTTGCATGCGGGGCATGGCATTTAGGCACAACTTTAGAAACAAGCCTTTTCTTTCTGTGGCTTTTTAAAGGTTGGGATGGTCTATCTTTAAAGCCTTCTTGTAATTTTTATTTTGCTAGAGTCCGATACTCCCATAAAGGAGCTTTTCCATGCTGCCCAGGAATGGACTCACCTCATTGTCGTACCTGCTGTCCCCTGGGGGAGCTGCAGTAGTTCACTGGCTTCTGTGGCTGTGTCTTTTCTGGGAGGAGCAGGACAGGGATCCTTCAGCAGCTGTAGACCGAGTAGGAGCCTGTATATGAACAGCCTCAGCTGAGGGGAGGAAAGGGCTAGTGGCTGATTTATTTCAGCTGGGCTTCCTGTGGTGGGGAGTATGAGAGGGGTGTGTGGGTGTATGTGTGAACAAGAGAAAGAGAGGTTATTGTGGGCTCCAGTACTCGCAGGGTAGGGCTGGGGACTGGCGCGCACATGCCCTTCCTCTGCAGCTGTGTAAGGCTCTCTCCAAAGTCCCCCAGGCTGTGATATAACAACACTACCTTCTTGGTTTGATGGTTTCCTGCATGGCTGCCTACCTCTGTGTTTCCCCCCAGCCATCTCAGCCTGAATTGGCTGGAGGAAACTGCTTTACCATCTGTTCGTGCTTGGGTCATGCTTTTCTATTTTTATTTGTGTCGCCAAGCAATAAATAGAGTCCCAACACCCCGACGCAGCAGCCAGTACAAACTGTTCCACCATCAGTGATTTGGAAAGCATGCCCAGCCCTAGTTCTCCACAGCATGTGGACTAACGTATCTGCAAAGAGGGAGAAAGAGGGAGAGGACTGGGGAAAGTGATCTCAGCCATCAGATAGGCATGAAACAGGCTGCAAAAGAGGGAACTACAGCAGCACATGCAATAGGCAAGAAGCCATCTGTCAGCAGTGCTTGACTTAGAAAGCACCCTGGGTCAGAGGTAGAGGTGCTGGAAAGAGATGGCATGCTGGCAACCAAAAACAGCAATAGTCTCATTAAAAAAGCATCCCTCAGTCCATTTCCATTAAACCTCCACATCCACCCAGTTGGTGACCAGGTGGCCAGTTTTTGACTGGAATGAGGGGGATTTTTATCTACCTTGCATTTGCCCCTATATGCCATCTTGGATTCAACAACCTGGAATCCATGCTGGGTACCCTTCTTCCCCACCACTTTTGGTTTTGGTGCCTTTTTCCATCCAAAGCCGGGAAACTGGCAGGTCACCTGACAGAATCTGCCCAGCAACTGGGACAGTATATAAGATCAGCTCACCATTCAGGCGGGGCTGCCCATCTTGGAGGTAGAGTGTGCTGCTGTTCTAGGGAATAGTTAGTGCTGCTCTCTGCAGGATAGGTAGGCCTAGTACCACACTAGGGTTGTAGGGAGGGTAACTTACCTTGCATGTGAGGATAGCTGTCATCCGCTGTCCTGATTCTTCAACTCTCATCCACCCACGACGGCGCCGGGAGGAAGATCAGTAAAAGGAGGAGACAGAGTAATCATCTACCTGTCCGAGTTCTTGCTTCTTGTACCTGCCAGTGTCATCTGGATCTGGAGTCCAGTCAGTCGTGACGGTGCGAGCTGCTCCTCAAGCTGCAAGAGATGGCAAAGGAGCAACATCTTGTTCTTTACTAGGACTGATCTGGGTTTATCCTTGGGTCAGGGCTTCAAGCCCTCTACCCTGTTACAGCCAAAGCCTGTCATATTTTGGTCCCCTTTTCTGTTACAATCGGGAGTCCCTTAGTCTTTACAAAGCGATACTTACCTGTGTTATTTACCTTGTCTTACCTACTTGTTTAACTGTTGCCTGTTAATAAACCTGTTCCTTATTTTGTACCTTATCCCTTTGTCCGCTTTCCTTGGGGTAAAACAAACCCATTGATACACGCGGGGTAGGGAGACAGATCTCAGACTGTTTCCCCCAGCCAAGGTATAAAATCCAGTCAACAATTTGGTGACCGTGGCAGGACTCCCTTTTGTTTTTGTTTGCCCTGTTTATTATCTGGTTTGGCTATAACATACAACCAGAGGTTGTGTGGTTGGGTGACTGCTCTGAGCGCACGCGGGCCTGATAGCTGGTGACTGGAGTGTCATTGTGAACCACTATGGGAGCTCATAAGCCGGCTACCGTGTGAGGCAGTTGTGTCCCACTTGGCCAAGTGCCAACCGCTTTCTGGTCTGAGGCATACCTCAGGGGAAGCACCGGCCTTGTGTGCCAGAGGTATAGGAGGCTTAGCAAACCTTCTGGCCCCACCTGCCTGGAAGAAATCCAGGAGGGGCAGAATTCAGATTACGGGCCTTTTGGCCAATTGTGTGGTACCATGTGGGATCCCAGCCTGACAGCTGAGGAAGCAAGGCTTACCGCTGACCTATCCTTCGGCCAGAGCCAAGGAGGTCACTGACTCAGTTTGGGTCAGGGAGGCAGGCTGCAGACCTAGGCAGCATAGCTGAGTTCCTGGGCGAACTACGGCTGGCCTGGTCCTGCATTTGGTGATGATGTTAGAGCAAGTGCAGAAGCCATCTTGGCTCTGTGGGTCTGGGAACTCCAGCTCACTTGATTGATATTAGCTGTCACCAGGGGAAACAGTCCCCAACGCACTTCGGTCATTGCTGAGAGTGTGGGCACTGCTACCATTGTAGGGAATCGCAGCAGCGAACTAAAGTTGCTTGAGGGCTGGGCAGGACAAATCACTTGTCCCACCATAAGTACACGGACCTATGGTGTAGAAGCCTGGAGTATGCAGCACAATAAAGAGTATTTGGTGTCTGGAGTGCATTATTTTGGCAAATGGAAAAATCCCTGGACTGAGGGGTTATTCCAGGGCCGGGATGCTTTGATCACCTTGTCCTGGAGGTGGGAGGCTTTGGTGTCTGAGAAGCCTAAGCCATCTCATAAAATTAAGAAAAGAGCCCTGATCTATGGCCTATACCTAGCCTGCGTGGAGTTAGGCAAGAGTGAGGCAGCCAAGATCAGCAATTTAGAGTCCCAAATAAAATCTCAGGATCTGAACTGGAAAAATTGGGCTTTAAAATAGAGGGACTAGAGGCACAGAATGGCACCTGTGTGTATCAGATTGGTAGATTCGAGCTACAGGTCTAGGACCTTAGCGACCTGCTACGGAAGAGAGAGAGAGAGAGGGAAAAAAACTCCTCTCCCTAAACACACAGCAGGCTGAGTCTCAGGCCACCATCAGAGAGCCCCTCAAGGAGTTGTGCTCAGGCCAAAGTCAGCAGGCCGAGCACATGGCTTGTAAACAGGCCACGGAAAAGCTCCAAGAGAAGCTCAAAAAAACTTCGGAGCATGTTAAGAGCCATGAGCAAGGCTCCTGTATGTAAGGGCAGATCAACCAGCTGCAGCTGTAGCCTGCGGGCAGTCCTGTGGGCTCCGAGGAGGAGTTTTGTCGGGCTTCCCTGAAATCCGCCAAGGGCAAGCAGCCCTCAGCTCCCCCACAGGAGGCCTGCGAGGAGGGGAACAAGCTGCCTATGGCCCCTGTTACAACAACTGGAATCAGTTACGGGCCAGGGTCATCTAGATCCCTAGAGACTCGTCAAGAGCTTAAGGTCTACACGCCTGAGCAGGCCCGCGCCATGGGAAAAGCCTTATGCCCTTTAACAAGGGACACTGCTATTGACTGGCTGGCAAAAGTCTGCTCCCTTTCTGGGTTCTCCTGCGAGTCCATAGATGGTAACGAGGCTTTGCTACCTCTGCATAGCTGACTGCTGCGAAAAGGACAGGAGTGGTGTTGGGAGGAGCACCAGCAAAAGGCGTTCTGCTTTCTCAAACAGGCTCTGGCAACAGCACCTGCCCTCGCCTATCCCAAACCAGACTGTCCCTACCACCTGCAGCTGGCTACCTCTGAGAATGGCATAGGTGCTGTCCTTATGGAAGATCAGGGGAGCGGAGTGCGTCCTGTGCCTTACGGCTCTCGCATCCTCAGTGAAGTCAAAAAACACTTCAGCCCATGCGAGAAGGAGGTGCTCTCATTAGTTTGGGCACTTAGCCATTGGGAATACCTTGTGGGAAAGGCTCCTGTGATCTTGAGAACATCTCATGCTCCCATAAGGTATGTGCTAAACAAGGAGAGAGTGTCATCTCATTTAGCTAACTGGACACTAAGCCCTATAAACAAGGACATCAGGGTCCAAAAGACTCCTCAGTTGTGCATCCTACCCTATGCATTGTTAACAGAGGGGCAAGAGCACAAGTGTCCCCTGCCCCAGCAGGAACCTGTGGTCACCTCCCCCTTTAAGGTAGAAAACGGTTTTGCCAGAATTAAAGAACTAAGGTTAACTGTATGGGCAGTAGATGGCAGCTGTTACCACCACAACGGTCAGGTCTGTGCAGGTTACGCTGCAATTCAGCCATCATCTCAAAAGATACTGCAAGGCACAGTGAAGCCATACTCTGCTCAGGCTGTAAAGGTGGTAGCTGTCTTAGCCATTCTGCATGAGGAGGACAAGTGCACAAACATCTGTATTTATTCAGACTTGGACTGGATAGTTCGAGCCTTGAGTGACTGGATGCCTGTCTGGGTATCATGCCAGATGCGGTCGGCAGATGGAAAACCCATTAAGTATGCCAGCTACCTGCACCATGCATGGGACCTTGCCTCCAGCAGATCTGGAGCTACTTACCTGTGCAAGGTTAAGGCGCATTGTAAAGACCACACCGAGGCATCCAAGTTTAACCACCAAGCAGACCAACTGGCAAAGGAAGCTGCGTTATTAGGGGAAGAACACCAGTGGACCCTGTCTCCTGAGGTGGTTATGAAAATCCAACCACCAAATCCAGACTTGAGCACCCAGCTTGACATCAGAGAGTAGCAGTTGACAGACCAACAAGTGCAGGACCTCTTAGGAAAAGAGGAGCATTGTGGCTACATCATTTTTAAGGACAAGCATGGCCTGGTTCTAGCCCTCAGAAAAAAATATTGAGGCTTCTAAGCCAGTGCTAGTAACGCTGGTGTGTCTCCGCAAGGAAATTGTGACCCTTGCTCATAACCGGGGTCATTTCTGTCCAGAAAAGACTGCCGCAAGAATCACACAAGTGGCATGGTGGCCCAACTTAAACGAAGACATCGCCCTGCACATACAATCTTGCCCGAGTTGTGCAGACAATAACTCTGACAGCCAAGTTATTAAAGGTCTACTGCAACATCACTCCGCTGAAGGTCGATGGTGCAGGTTGCAAGTAGATTACATAGGACCTCTCCCTTACACCAGCCGTGGACATAAGTACTGCCTAGTGGTGGTCGATGTTTTTACGAAGTGGGTTGAGGTGTTCCCCACCTGGAACAATGCTGCCACAACCACCACCAAGGTGCTACTGGAGCAGACATTCGCCCGGTTCGGCCTCCCTGTAGAGAGAGACTCAGACCAGGGGCTGCACTTCATAGGGGAGGTCACCAAAGTCTTTTGCCAGGCACTAGAAATCCGCCAAAGATTCCATATTGCAGGCCACCCACAAAGTTCGGGTCTCATTGAACGAACAAACCAGACCTTAAAAACAGCATTACGGAAGGTCATAAGCCAACAGAGCAAGGACTGGGACATAAAACACCCACTTATTCTTATGGCGGTGAGGTCTACCATCTCATCCCATGGCTTCACTCCACATGAAGCTATGACAGGCAGACCAATGAGAACTTCGGAACCTTGGTGGGTGGGAGGACAGCATCCTGATGAATACCAACCTCGACTCACTATGGACAATTATGAGACGGCTCCTGAATGACATCAGTACCATTCAACACCAGGTGGCTGTGCAATTAAGCTCCAATCAAAAAACTATGGACAAAAGGCTGGAAAACATCAAGGCAACCAAGTGGGAGGTCGGGGATAAGATTTTGTATAAATTCTACTCCAACCAGGGACACACTCTTAGCCCTAGATGGGTGGGCCCAGCCACTATTATAAACAAAGCTAGTCCCTGTGTGTACCAAGTTGAGATCCCAGGTAAAAAGGGTAGATGGGTTAAATGGTTTCATTCAACCCAAATGAAAGAGTGGAAAGGAGCCAAGCAATAACTAATTGCTGTCTTTTTCTTGTTCTACTGCAGGGAGCCCACCTCTGCCATCACCTGATATGTCTCTTTTTAACTGTAAATATTATAAATAGCGAGTTAATTGTAAGTCTGGGAGATCATTTTTACTGTAATCAAGAATCTGCCCAAATTAATCAAGTAACTGAGCAATTAGATGTAAGAGTCAGTTAAGATGTCTTTAAGTGCTCAGTTCAGGCGATCCTCTATGCAGATAAGAATGCACACCCCGGTCAGGTCGGTTTTTAGTTTTGTTAACTGCAGTAGTGACGTACGCCACTTCTGCAACATTTCGAATATTAGAAATAGGTTTTGCTCAGAACATGAGCAGTCTACGTTTCTGGTAAGCTGCTATGGTCACATTAACATCTCAAGTATCAGGGGGTAGCCGTGTTAGTCAGTGGCCACCAATGAATCAGGGATGTGGTACCTAGCCGGTCCTTATGGTGTAATTCAAAGGATGGAGGTAACTGTGGTCCCAAGCCACACGCTAACCACATAGGACCTGTGTAGTTAACCAAAACCTTAGAAGGCTGTTAATCACTAGTCCTAGCTATGCCATTAAACGAGTCACCATAGACATGCAAACCCTAATCAGTGACATAGAACCCAACTATGTACCCTTTATTAAGCCAGCCATTCTCGGTTGGGAAGCCTGGGTCCTCAGTGCCGAGCCCAGGTATGGTCGTGCAAAAAGGGATATAGTAGCCAAGATTATGGGAGGTGTGGGAGCAGGTCCAGGTATGGTTCCCACGCCCAACTAAATGGCAGCATGGGCCATGAAGTAGCTTCACTTAACCAACCCCTATCATCTGCTCTAAACAAGGTGGGAGACCTGGGATTTGATATTGCTAGTGTTATCAAAGCTTGGAATAGTGCCCAAAGGCAGGACCAAAGCAAGATCATAAATAGCATCAAAGTGCTCCAAGGCGACATTGCTTGGGCACTTGCATGTATTCAAGTCCAGGGTTGGCTGCAGACCATAGCAAGTGGCATTTTAAGATCAGGCTTCCGGGGCATTCTTCCCGTAAAGATTAAAAAGATGATGTTTAAGGATGTCTTTCCTTATGAAAGAGCATCACGGGTGGTGGGAGCGAATTGATTTAGTTTATAACCCATATGCCAAAAGAGTTACTGCTCAGGTCCTAACCATCGTAAATGCCACCACAATGTGGACTTACCCTCTTCTCCCCTTACGCATCAATGTTAACAACACAGTCATGCTACCCATAGACATTCCTAAACGGGTGGTCCAAAAAGAAGCCGAGTACCATGCAGTAGATGTAGATGCATGTATCTGGAAATCCAATCAGGGATATGTTTGTCTCAAGGACGTATTCTTGGGTACCCACATCTGTTTAAATTAGAATTAAAACCCCAATCTACCAACCACGCGCAGGTGGCGATTGTTAATGACCATTGTATCTGCATCTGCAGCACCTGTAAGTATTTTGTTAATTCTTTTCATACAATTGATAATGATGTGCATCCTAATTTCTGTCTATGCATTGTATTATCTGTTAAAGGTTGTGACATTATTTGAATCCGAAAGGATGATCTCCAAAAACATTAGGGTAGCCTACTTTCTTTCAATCCTGTTAAGGCAGCTGGTGGAGCATCTGGACCTGACTCAACAGGTTGATAGGGTCCTAGAGCAGGGCAAAGCCACGATGCTTCCCATCCATCATTCAGCCAACCAGATTGAGGCCATCCTAAAAAGGGTGCAAAAATCTGCAGGAATCACTCACTGGTGGAATTCTTTGTTCGCTGACCCCAACAAAATGTCAGAATCTTGGCATATCCTTGCTCATCCTTTCTTAATTATGTTGTTTATGTAAGTCATTCTGTTTATTTTGTATGTTGTGCTAATTAAATGGGTTAAGGATAAGTTTAGTAAGATCCAACATCAATCCAGGTGTGCTACTGTACCTAGTGTTTAAAAGGGTGTTGACATCTGGTTTTCTCTTTAAAGAGAGACTCCCTCATCGACAAGGAGGGAATTGTAGGGAGATTTTTGTCTACCTCGCATTTGTCCCTATACGCCATCTTGGATTCAACAACAACCACCTGGAATCCATATTGGGTACCCTTCTTCCTCACCACTTTTTCCATCCAAAGGCAGGAAACTGGCAGGTCACCTAGATTCATAGATTCTAGGACTGGAAGGGACCTCGAGAGGTCATCGAGTCCAGTCCCCTGCCCGCATGGCAGGACCAAATACTGTCTAGACCATCCCTGATAGACATTTATCTAACCTGCTCTTAAATATCTCCAGAGATGGAGATTCCACAACCTCCTTAGGCAATTTATTCCAGCATTTAACCACCCTGACAGTTAGGAACCTTTTCCTAATGTCCAACCTAGACCTCCCTTGCTGCAGTTTAAGCCCATTGCTTCTTGTTCTATCCTTAGAGGCTAAGGTGAACAAGTTTTCTCCCTCCTCCTTATGACACCCTTTTAGATACCTGAAAACTGCTATCATGTCCCCTCTCAGTCTTCTCTTTTCCAAACTAAACAAACCCAATTCTTTCAGCCTTCCTTCATAGGTCATGTACACCTGACAGAGTCTGCCCAGCAACTGGGACCGTATGTAAGATCAGTTCACCAGTCAGGCGGGGCTGCCCATCCTGGAGGCAGAGTGTGCTGCTGTTCTAGGGAATAGCTAGTGCTGCTGTCTGCAGGATAGGTAGGCCTAGTACCACACTAGGGCTGTAGGGAGGGTAACTTACCTTGCATGCAAGGATAGCTGTCATCCGCTGTCCTGATTCTTCAACTCTCATCCACCCACAACGGCGCCGGGAGGAAGGTCAGTAAAAGAAGGAGTCAGAGTGATCATCTACCTGTCGGAAGTCCTGCTTCCCGAACCTGCCAGTGTCATCTGGATCTGGAGTCCAGTCAGTCGTGACGGTGCGAGCTGCTCCTCAAGCTGCAAGAGATGGCAAAGAAGCAACATCTTGTTCTTTACTAGGACTAATCTGGGTTTATCCTTGGGTCAGGGTTTCAAGCCCTCTACCCTGTTACAGCCAAAGCCTGTCATATTCTTGTCCCCTTTTCTGTTACAATTGGGAGTCCCTTAGTGTTTACATAGTTGTACTTACCTGTGTTATTTACCTTTTTACCTACTTGTTTAACTGTTGCCTGTTAATAAACCTGTTCCTTGTTTTGCACCTTATCCCTTTGTCAGCTTTTCTTGGGGTAAAACAAACCCATTGATAGATGTGGAGCAGGGAGATGAACCTCAGATTGGTTCCCTTGGCCAAGGTATAAAATGCAGTCAACAGGAACACCCAGTCAAAAAGAGATCCTGGGGGCTCCAGTCAGTACTGCTGACCGGGCTGTTTACTGTCTGGTTGGTGGTGCCATGCAGTGGGGCTGACAAGCTCCCTGCTAGCCTCCATGCAGCGCAGCTCCCGGGAAGCAGCGGCATGTCCCCCCTGTGGCTCCTACGCATAGGGGCAGCCAGCGGGCTCCGCACACTGCCCGTGCCCCAAGCACCGCTCCCACAGCTCCCATTGACCAGGAACCATGGCCAATGGGGGCTGTGGGGGCAGCACCTGTGGACAGGGCAGCTTGAGGTAAGTGCTGCCCGGAGCCTGCACCCCTGAGCCCCCCCCACACTCCAACCTCCCTGCCTCAGCTCTGATCCCCCCATCCTCTGAACCCCTCAATCCCAGCCTAGAGCACCCTCCTGCACCCCAAACACCTCATCCCCAGTCCCACCCCAGAACCCACACCCACAGCGGGAGCCCTCACTCCCTCCCACACCCTAACCTCCTGCCCCAGCCCTGATCCCCCTCCCGGCCTCCGAACCCCTCAAGCCCAGCCCGGAGCACTCTCCTGTGCCCCAAATCTCTCATCCCCAGCCCCACATCAGAGCCTGCGCCCTCAGCCCCCCACACCCCAACCCTCTGCCCCAGCTTGGAGCCCCCTCCCATACTCCAAACGTCTCGGCTCCACCCCCACCCTGGAGCCCCCTCCTGCACCCCAAACCCCTGATCCCGGCCCCACCCCAGAGCCCACACCTCAGCCCCCTGAGCCAGCCCAGTGAAAATGAGCGAGTGAGTGAGGGTCGGGGAGAGCAAGCAACAGAGGGAGGGGGGATGGAGTGAGCAGGGGCAGGGCATCGGAGAAGGGTCGAGGCATGGGGTGGGGCTAGAGTGTTTGGTTTTGTGTGAGTAGAAAGTTGGCAACCCTAGCGCCCATCCTTGCAAAATGGGATGACCTGCTGCCTTCTCCCCATCTCTGCTTGTTTCTTTTTTTTTTTTGGCCATTTCCCACCCACTGTTTCGTATATCACCTGCTTTGCCCCTATTGTCACCCACCCACACATGCCCTTTAGTGTACAGGAACTCCTCACTTAACGTTGTAGTTATGTTCCTGAAAAATGCGACTTTAAGCGAATCCAATTTCCCCATAAGAATTAATGTAAATGAGGGGGTTAGGTTCCAGGGGAAAAATTTTCACCAGACAAAAGACTATTTTATATATATATATACACACACAGAGTATAAGTTTTAAACAAACAATTTAATATTGATACACAGTGATGATGATTGTGAAGCTTGGTTGAGGTGGAGGAGTCAGAGGGTGGGATATTTCCCAGGGAATTCCTTACTGCTAAATGAACTAGCAATTGACTGAGCCCTCAAGGGTTAACTCTCACAACACTCTACAAGGCAGCAGGAAAGGAGGGAGGGCAGACAGACACACACCCTGTGTGAGAGAGAAAAAATGCGCATTTCCCCTTTAAGTAGCTGACCCCAGGCTTAAGTACACTGCCTTGTTAATTAAATCAGCTTGCTGAGACCTGAGGGCAGCTACTGCCTAGAAGCTCCCTCCCTCCGTTGAGTGTCCCCCCTGCTCTATGGAAGACAGGGTAAGTGGGGTGCAGGAGCAGGGGGGGACCCCCTGACATTAGCTCCCCTCTTCCCCCCCTCCCCCCATACAGCAAGCAGGAGTCTCTGGGAGCAGCTCCAAGGCAGAGGGCAGGAGCAGCACATGGCAGCGGGGGGAGGGACAGCTGCTGCACAGGGAACTTAGGGGAGTGGGGAGCTGATAGGGGGGCTGCTGGTTCACCCTGGTTCCAACCACCCACCAGCTAGCTGCAACGGGCTGCTCTTCCTGCAAGCAGCGGACAAAACAGGCGGCTGCCAAACGACGTTAGAAGGGACCATTTCACAACTTTAAACAAGCATGTTCCCTAATTGATCAGCAACTTAACATCGAAACAACATTAACCAGGATGACTTTAAGTGAAGAGTTCCTGTAATATTATTTACCCTATTCCGCTAGGTCAGTTTGTTCTTCTCTCTCCTTTCCAATGCCTCCTTTCCCCCTTATTCTCCCCCTCTGTATTCAGCACCATTGCCTTTGGCGCCCTCTAGGGGAGGCTTCACACATAAGCCAACTGGCCAGGAAACGCTGACCTAGGCGTGTTTCCATGGGAATGTTATAAAGATCCCCGAACAGGAAAGCCTGTTGTGTTTTAAAACTCCAACCCAGTCCCTACCAGATGAAAGACATTTTGTTCTAACCTGCCTGTTATTGCTGCCAAATGTATTCCAAACACAGCTCCCTTGTCATAATTACCGTAGTTAGCAACACTCCAGAAGGCAGAGATACATATTTAAAAACTGACAGTGCAAATGAAATAGCAGCAGTTTACATTACAGATGACTCACCATGAGGCCCCTCTTAAAGGGATTCAGTCAAGTATTTTAGACCACAAACATAACTGATCTTTAACATTGCATGTTCTCATAGGAGCGATAGCTGCCACAGTGCTGGAGGCCTTGAAGAAAGACATCTCCAAGTGCCCGGAGACAGAGGAACAAGGATTACAGCACAGTAGATAGCAGATGGTACCCGCATCCATTGAGAATATGATAGCAGCTTTGTTTAGATGTGGGACCTAGAATGTGCAATGTTTGTTTCTTAATTATTTAGCATTGGGAGGATTGATTAAATAAATTCCTCTAAGGCTATGTCCACACTGTACACCACTTTCAGTAGCATGTAGGATATGTGTAGCTGCACACCACAGGGAAAACCAGGCCACGTCCACACTCTGATGCATAGCTACACGCATCAGTGAAAGGCTCTGGCAGAGGGGAGGCAGTAGCTGCCTCCCTCTGGAGGGAGCCTTTTCCTGCTGCTGGAGCCTTTCCTTGCGGGGGGTGGGGAGGAAGGCTCCAGCAGCTGGAAAACAGCAGGATGCTACACTGCTAAAAATAGTGTAAAGTGGGGAGGCACTGCTTGGGTAAATAGAGAGCCATGTAGGATACATACTCACTGTCATGTTTTTCTGTACCAGATATGGACTGGTCAGACAGCCGGCTTATACATACCAGATGTGTTCATCATAAGATCCTTTAATGTTCTGCCAGGCATGGCTCCAGATTAGCTTAAATAAAGTATTTGACATACAGTGCTACCTAGTGACTGATATATATAATGCAGTTTAATATTCCATTACATTTCCCCATTTAAGTTCTACATTACCATTTTTACACTATCACACTGTCTTTGAAGTTCAGTATGTATTAGTCTATTAAATGTCTCTGAATCATACCGGTTTTCTAATTACACTATCTGAACACATAACAACTTGGTCATCTAGCTGTTCATTAGTAGCAATGACAAGCCATGGTCAGTTTGGAATCTTTGAGTGTTGTCGTCTTGTTCTGCACCCATCTGTAGATTTATTTTGCTCAGTGTTTCTCAACTTTTTTTGATACCAGGGACTGGCTTGCTGCCTTCCGAAAATGTGTCAGGGAGAGGCCCTGACTCACAGACTGGCTGTTGAGAAACACTGCTG
This sequence comes from Emys orbicularis, assembly GCF_028017835.1. NCBI lineage: Eukaryota > Metazoa > Chordata > Testudines > Emydidae > Emys > Emys orbicularis. The sequence continues at coordinate 117,244,188 of NC_088686.1, forward strand.
TACATTGTTCTTTCTGAGGAACAAACTGTAAATGTTGATGGTTTCTGTTGAACTCTCCACTGTCGGTCTTGATCACATATGATCTGGGCACTGAATTCGTTTTCTTTACAACAGCTGGAGTTGTCCATCCTTTTTCCTCCATCCAATTTGACACGAACACGGGCATCAGGTTCTACACCTGGCAGTTCTCTGAGTGATGCCTGTTGTAAAAGTGTACATAGATCTATTAGCCTTTTTATCTGATTTGGCTTCTCTCTTCACATCTAGCCACTTTGGAAATAGAGTCTTACCCAAAGCTGGAGCAGTTGTTCTAAGTTGTCCTCCCACCAGGAGTTGTGCTAGACTATATCTAGTAGCTGTTATTGGTGTTGATCTGTAACTCAGAAGAGCAAGAAAAGGATTTTCTTGGTTGTCTGTACAGCTCTCAATTTGTTTGTGTGTAATATGGGCTGCAAGTAATATGATCAAAACCATATTTTGTTCAGAATGACAAATTCTGCTGCAGTAAGTTGTGGTCAGTTGTCCATCATTTGTTGTCCTGGAACACCAAAATGAGCAAGAATGCTTTTCAGTTTCTCAATAATAGTGCATCATGTTATGTCTTTCGAGTACATTATTTCTATATACCTGGAAAAATCATCCACAATGACCAGGTAATGATGTCCTCTGAATTTACATAAATCTGCAGCTACTCTCTTCCAAGGTCTGTCTGGTAAAGGTGTTTGTACACTGCATGATTCAGTATTGTCTCTTAGATTGATTTGTACAGAGTCTCCTTTCAAAAGTCCAATGTCATCAAATCCTCTATCGAGTTCTTCCACCTTTCTCAATAGGCCCATTATGGCTGCCATACTGCAGCTGAGAAGGTTGTTGGTCTTTGATCACATGCACTCAATGCATAGCTTTTATCTTTGTAAGTTGTTTCTGGGGTCAACTGGCCCATGCAGTTCTGAATACCTGCAGGACTAGCTAGAGCTGTCAGGTGACTTCAACTCTGGGAGGAGTTAAAGGTGATTGTAAGTCCCTTCTGTGATGTCAGCTCCTAAGCCAATTTTAAAGTCAATAGTCTTGTCATGAATATTCAGTTTCACTCTCCAGGCAGGCTCTGGCATCACAAGTGATAGATCCCAGAAACATTGGCTTTTGATTGTCTGAAATATGAGCAAATTCCCTGACTGTTTTGGTGTGACACAGATACAAAATGTCCATATCTCATGCATTTACTACACCATGTGCCTTTAGCTGGACATGCATCATCTCTTGGGACATGACTTTTTCCACACCTCATGTATACTGGCTGGAATTTCCCTGTAACGGGGTGGAACTCACCACCCCAGCACCTCCTGCTGGCCGTCCTGGGAATTAGCTCTCATTTCACCAGAGCACCCTCATCTAGCAATGTCTGGCGATGTCATACCCGTACTAAGGGGGTATGTAGTGCATGTACTCTACACACTGCTGTAAGGAGTGTGCAGTGTAGCCATAACCCTCAGTCAAAATAAAGGCCCTATTCCCTGAGGGCCTGGTCCTACTGAAAGACTTCCATTGATTTCAACTGGCTTTGGATCAAGCTCAAAGAGCAGGGGTAGTCAATTATTTTTTGTCAAGGTCCAAATGTCTTGGTTAAGGTATAGTCAAGGTCCAGACTCCAGAGAAAATAATTTAAAAAAACCAAACTAGTAACAATAATGATAATAAGTAAATAAAAAGATTTCAGGGTCTGTTCAAAAACGTGTGGCTGTTCGGATTTGGCCCGCGGTCCGCCTATTGACTATCCCCATCATAGAGCGATGTTAAACATGAGGCCTAAAGGGCTTTGCGTGTCCTGTTAAGCAAATGCAAAGCTACTGTGTGAGACTAGAGCTCCATTCTAAATGTTCCTGTTGGGCTCACTCAAAATTGCTCTCAGGCAGAAATCACGGACTTGTGATTTGGAATTGTGATTTTTTTCCCCCCTACCAGCCCTACTATGAATTATTGTTCACTTCACAAAGGTGGCATTGCAAAGATTAGTTAGTTTGTAAACGGTTCTTTGGATGAAAGAAGAACTAGAAATGAATATTTATTTTAGATAATGGGCTCTGGAATGGATTCTGGGTTATCTATGTTCTGTTCCCAGTGTTACTACCAAACTTCTGGGTGATCTTCACCTCCCTGTGCCTCAGTTTTCTCATCTGTAAACTAGGGATAGTTGGTATCAACCACCCATGTAAGTGCTTTGAGATCTATGGATGAAAAGTGCTCTGTATGTGCTAAATAGGATGGAGGTTCAGATAGCAGACTGATGGGTGTAGGCGTAAGAGCAGACAAGAAGGGGGCTCACCCTCAGGCTGGGCTTCTGGTTGCTACTGTAATAGAGGTGATAAGTGACTACAGTGGTTGGGCACGTTGCACTTTGCCCTGTAGCTGTGCACGTCACGCTGGCTGCAGGAGCACTGTGGGGAGCAGCAATGGGCACGTTGCATTCACCATACACCGACTGGTTCGTAGGGCCCTGTAACATGGGCGGTGCAGTACCAGTGCCGGCCAGCAGAGGGCAGTGTTTGAGTTGGCTCCTGCTCTCCTAGGCCTGGGCGTGGAGCCTTGTGCCCTGATCAGCCCCAGCCTGTCACTAACGACCGCCCTGCCCCCTCCCGCTGCTCCGGCCTGGCCTATCAAGCTGGCCCGAGCCCGGCGCCCTGGGGACTACAACTCCCAGGGGGCAAAGCGGGTGGGTGTTTCTCCCCCTCCCGCTTTGCCTCATGGGAATAGCAGCTCGGGGGGCTGGGAGCTGTCGCTCAGTAGTGGCTCAGCAGGCGGTGGGGACTCGGCTTCCCAGCGTGCTCCGCACGGGCCGCCGCGGCTGACGGCGCCCTTCCTGTGCGCGCGCCGCGCTGCGGGGAGCGGCCGGATATACCCGCCTGGGCCGCGCGCTGCGAAGAGGAGCGGTTGGGCCGCGCTCCGTGAGGTACGGGCCGCGCGTGTTCCCGCCCTGCCCGCGGCGGTCTCGGCCGCGCTGCGGGCACCGGTTCCCTGGTCGGCCGGGGACTGCCCGTCCGCCCCGGGGAATTGCCCCCTGGCTAGCCCCGGGGTCACAGGCCCCTGGGCCTCCCCCTGCCCGGGGACTCACAGCCCCGCTTCCCCCTGCCCGGGGTTACAGCCCCCCTGAACCGAGCCCTGGCCCGCTGCCGGTATCACAGCCCCGACCCCCGGGGTCATAGGCCCCCGAGCTCCGCCCCTATCCATTGTCACAGCCCCGCCCCCCAGCGTCACAGACCCCGGGCCCAGAACCTCCCTCCTGCTCCACCGTCTCAGCCCTGCCTGGGGGGTCACAGCCCCTCCTGAGTGCCTCCCCTGCATCATAACCCTGCCTGGGGGGTCACAGCCCCCTTCCCCTGCATCACAGCCAATCCCCAGTGCCTCCCCTGCATCATAACCCTGCCTGGGGGGGTCACAGCCCCCTTCCCCTGCATCACAGCCGATCCCCAGTGCCTCCCCTGCATCATAACCCTGCCTGGGGAGGTCACAGCCCCTCCTGAGTGCCTCCCCTGCATCATAACCCTGCCTGGGGGGTCACAGCCCCCTTCCCCTGCATCACAGCCGATCCCCAGTGCCTCCCCTGCATCATAACCCTGCCTGGGGGGGTCACAGCCCCCTTCCCCTGCATCACAGCCGATCCCCAGTGCCTCCCCTGCATCATAACCCTGCCTGGGGAGGTCACAGCCCCCTTCCCCTGCATCACAGCCAATCCCCAGTGCCTCCCCTGCATCATAACCCTGCCTGGGGAGGTCACAGCCCCCTTCCCCTGCATCACAGCCCCTCCTGAGTGCCTCCCCTGCATCATAACCCTGCCTGGGGGGTCACAGCCCCCTTCCCCTGCATCACAGCCGATCCCCAGTGCCTCCCCTGCATCATAACCCTGCCTGGGGGGTCACAGCCCCCTTCCCCTGCATCACAACCCCTCCCCAGTGCCTCCCTTGCATCATAACCCTGCCTGGGGGGGTCACAGCCCCTCCTGAGTGCCTCCCTTGCATCATAACCCTGCCTGGGGGGTCACAGCCCCCTTCCCCTGCATCACAGCTGATCCCCAGTGCCTCCCCTGCATCATAACCCTGCCTGGGGGGGTCACAGCCCCTCCTGAGTGCCTCCCTTGCATCATAACCCTGCCTGGGGGGTCACAGCCCCCTTCCCCTGCATCACAGCCGATCCCCAGTGCCTCCCCTGCATCATAACCCTGCCTGGGGGGTCACAGCCCCCTTCTCCTGCATCACAACCCCTCCCCAGTGCCTCCCTTGCATCATAATCCTGCCTGGGGGGGTCACAGCCCCTCCTGAGTGCCTCCCTTGCATCATAACCCTGCCTGGGGGGTCACAGCCCCCTTCCCCTGCATCACAGCCGATCCCCAGTGCCTCCCCTGCATCATAACCCTGCCTGGGGGGGTCACAGCCCCCTTCCCCTGCATCACAGCCGATCCCCAGTGCCTCCCCTGCATCATAACCCTGCCTGGGGAGGTCACAGCCCCCTTCCCCTGCATCACAGCCAATCCCCAGTGCCTCCCCTGCATCATAACCCTGCCTGGGGAGGTCACAGCCCCCTTCCCCTGCATCACAGCCAATCCCCAGTGCCTCCCCTGCATCATAACCCTGCCTGGGGAGGTCACAGACCCCTTCCCCTGCATCACAGCCAATCCCCAGTGCCTCCCTTGCATCATAACCCTGCCTGGGGGGGTCACAGCCCCTCCTGAGTGCCTCCCTTGCATCATAACCCTGCCTGGGGGGTCACAGCCCCCTTCCCCTGCATCACAGCCGATCCCCAGTGCCTCCCCTGCATCATAACCCTGCCTGGGGGGTCACAGCCCCCTTCTCCTGCATCACAACCCCTCCCCAGTGCCTCCCTTGCATCATAACCCTGCCTGGGGGGGTGTCAGCCCCTCCTGAGTGCCTCCCTTGCATCATAACCCTGCCTGGGGGGTCACAGCCCCCTTCCCCTGCATCACAGCCGATCCCCAGTGCCTCCCCTGCATCATAACCCTGCCTGGGGGGGTCACAGCCCCCTTCCCCTGCATCACAGCCGATCCCCAGTGCCTCCCCTGCATCATAACCCTGCCTGGGGAGGTCACAGCCCCCTTCCCCTGCATCACAGCCAATCCCCAGTGCCTCCCCTGCATCATAACCCTGCCTGGGGAGGTCACAGCCCCCTTCCCCTGCATCACAGCCAATCCCCAGTGCCTCCCCTGCATCATAACCCTGCCTGGGGAGGTCACAGACCCCTTCCCCTGCATCACAGCCAATCCCCAGTGCCTCCCTTGCATCATAACCCTGCCTGGGGGGGTCACAGCCGCTCCTGAGTGCCTCCCCTGCATCATAACCCTGCCTGGGGGGGTCACAGTCCCCCTTCCCCTGCATCACAACCCCTCCCCAGTGCCTCCCTTGCATCATAACCCTGCCTGGGGGGGGGGGTCACAGCCCCTCCTGAGTGCCTCCCTTGCATCATAACCCTGCCTGGGGGGTCACAGTCCCCCTTCTCCTGCATCACAACCCCTCCCCAGTGCCTCCCTTGCATCACAACCCTGTCTGGGGAGGTCACAGCCCCCTTCCCCTGCATCACAGCCGATCCCCAGTGCCTCCCTTGCATCATAACCCTGCCTGGGGGGGTCACAGCCCCTCCTGAGTGCCTCCCCTGCATCATAACCCTGCCTGGGGAGTCACAGTCCCACTTCCCCTGCATCACAGCCGATCCCCAGTGCCTCCCCTGCATCACAACCCTGCCTGGGGAGGTCACAGCCCCCTTCCCCTGCATCACAGCCCCTCCCCAGTGCCTCCCTTGCATCATAACTCTGCCTGGGGGGGTCATAGCCCCTCCCCAGTGCCTCCCCTGCATCATAACCCTGCCTGGGGGGGTCACAGCCCCCTGACCCTCCTCATCACAGCCCCCTCTGTGTAGTGAGATCACTGTCTTGCCCTGGGGAGCTGTGAGCTCAGCACATGACACGCTGCGAGGCTGTCAGATGCTGCTGTCCGTCTAAAATACTGACGTGCAGCCTACTGCTAGGGTATCTGAGATCCATCACTAACAGCTGTCTCCTGTAAAGCATTGCCCTGGAGGCGAGTGTGGTAACAGCTGACCTGGAGTGACTGTGCTCTCTGGCTCCCCCTGCTGCAGGAGGAGGAAGGAGGGAGAGCCTGATTGAGAGCAGCATGGAAGATTCTCCTGCGGACCTGTCCATTCAGAGAGATGCCATCCTGTCTGAGTTGTACCATATTCAGATCACCACCAAGAAACTGTGAGTCTCCTTGGGATGTAGGGGTCAGTACTCTTGGTCTTTGTTGTTGAGGTGGAAGAGGTTTTCAAAGTTTGGGAACTTTTCCTTTCTGTCTTTATGCCAGTCCCAGCTGTGGTGAACTGCCAGTTTGAAAGCAGCCCTTATGCAGGTGCATTTGCTCCTTTCTCCTTCATGTAGTTTGGAGGATTGCTGTTGTTTCTGCAAAAGCGATTGAACCATGTGCTATGACTGCAAAGTGTCATAGGGCCAGATTTTCAAGTGCTCATCTTCCACTTCACCCAACTAAAGGCCATATTTTCAAATGCGCCCATTATGACATATGTCCAGATTTTACTCCTGGGGTGCCAAACAGTTAAAAATTCTACACACAAAATTCTGCAAATTTTGTCAAAATAACACTTCATAATCACGCCAGTTTAAATTATTTTGGTAATTTATTTCAGAATATCTGTCAGCAAGTATGTCTGTAACAATACAGACACAAAAATTCTCCCAGGCGTAGAGTGTTAAAGAAACCCCTAATACAACCCGGTTCCTGTTTCTCTGCCACCTTCCCCACTGCCCCCCCCCCCAGCCAATACACCAGAACCCCCCACCCCAAACCCAGATGTGGGGCCCCCCTGGGCCGAATAAATGCACCACCCCTCCCCCCCGAGCCCAGCCGTGGTCCTCCCTCCCCTGAAAACCCCGGGATCCAGTGGGAGAAACAGCCTGATGCTTGGTCCCAGGCTTTCATGGAGTTTCCTGCGTGCTGCCCTCTCCTTCCCTCTCGGCATGCTGGGAACTGCACCTCCCAGGAACTCTCTAGCTCCCTCTCCCGCCTCTCAGCGGTATATTCAATGTGTGAGCTGGGCTTTGCTGGCTCCAATAGCCCCTTTTGGCAGCTAGCAGCACTGCAGCCCATTTCTGTGGAGGAAAAGGAAATTCTGCGCACACATTAATTTCTTCAAAATTCTGCACTGCACAGTGGCACAGAATTTCCTCAGGCATAGGCATAGACTCTGTGGGTGCTCCAGGGCCCTGTGGAGCTGTGCCTCCCCCTTGTGTCTCCTCGCGCCTGCTGTGAAACAGCTGTTTTGGGGCGTGCAGGAGGCTGGGAGGGAGGGAGAGGAGCAAGAACACGGCACGCTTGGGGAGTGGGGGAACTGAGCAGGGCGGGAAGAGGTGGGGCAGGGGTGGGAAGAGGTGGGGGGAGTGGGGCCATGGGGGAAGGGGTGGAGTGGGGCAGGGCCTGGGACAGTGCTGGGGGATCGAGCACCCCCTGGCACTTTGAAAAGTTGGCCCTTGTGTCCCCAGGAGTAAGATTTTTAAAGGTGTTCAGGACCCAATGTAAAAAATCTTTTTCTCTTATTTTGATGTCTAACTGATTACAGGCTTTCAAAATTTGGCCCCTATTGTGAGTGCTCAGCTCTTTTGAAATCTGGCCCATACTTTTCTCCCCTCTCTGTCCTGCAAATTTTACCATCATGGGTGTAGTGTGCAATGCTGTTCATGATTACTATTATTTATCAGTTATTCTTGTTGACCACACTGATTTTGACACTCCTCTGCTAAAAATCTCTTTTCATTTAGTCAAATTCAGTTCTCGGTGGGGTATTTTGTAGCTACTGGAAACTAAAAAGAAAATTTTGAAAACATCTGTTGTTTTTCTTTCCCATTGAACTCAGGCTGGGACCATGAATTTTGGCATTGGCATTATGTCCTGAGTGGCTTCATTGGTGTGTGTCTCAGCAGAAAGTGCAGAGTTCTTTTTCCAACCTAAATCCCAGAAATGTCTGCAGAGTTTTTATTAGCACAGGCTCATGTCAAAAATTAGGAATCAGTGCCACAGTTGGAGATGACTGAGAAATGTGCTAACCGTTCCTTTTAAAATACCTTTTAAAAAAAAATGAATTTTCCTACCTTGTGATGTAGATATTTGTTTTCTAGGGTGCAGGAGCTGAGATCCTTGGTGGCTTTAACTGACCCAGAGGAAGGGAAATTGTTTCAGTCTCAAGAGACAGTGAGTGACTAGCACACTTTCCATGCCTATTTACAGTCTTTATTGAGAACCTATATTTATATAGTTTAGGAATATATTTTTTCTACCTTAAAATTTTGCAGTGTATTCATATATTTATATATTGGAGGAAAAAAACCCTGAATTGTTAATTAAAACTGGTGTATTGGTAATAACAAAAACCTATTTTAACTAGGCCTATATTCTGAAATAAGCCCTGTATATGTGCATTAATTGCTCACATTCATGCACAAAAGAATGGTTTTATTTCAAACAAAAATTTATCAAGTGACAGAATGAGGTACATGTACCTGAGATTTGTAGCAATATGACTTGACACAGTACACAATGTCAGTCATGTACAACATCAGTTGAAATAAGGACAATCACAGTATTTTTTTAAATAGCACAGTGGATGCTGCAACCCTTTCCTCGGTGAGCCCTGAGAATGTTGAGCTCAGAATATAGCAGGGGTAGTCTCCTCACACTAGCTCTTTTCTGTTTCATTTGCACCACTTCTTAAGTCACACAGTTTTCCATGGTCTTGAATTGCTGTGATGTGAACAGAAGAGTTTCTCAGGACATCCTGTTCTGATGTGGTTCTCATTTCACAGATGAATTTATATTTGTTCTTTCTCATTCCAGGCTTTAAAGTCACTAGATATTTGGAAGACCTTATTTGCTGCAGCTGGGCCTAAGCCAGAGAGCACAGTTGAGTAACAGCCCAAAGATGGGAGATGAAGGTGCCGGTGAGCCCTTTATGGGTATAGTGGCTGGTGGGGCCAAAGATTATGAGGGCGCCCTACCTTCTGACACAGTTTCACTCAGTGATTCAGACTCTGAAGACTTTGGCTTAGTCGATGAAGCAGAAGTTGATACGATTTCTCCAGTGGAACCACCATCTTTGGATGATGTAGGTTATGGATCAGATGAGATCCCTGATTCTTCAAACAACAACCGTAAGTCTCCCGTCCAGCCATTCCATCTGAGAGGCATGAGCTCTACCTTCTCGCTGCGTAGCCAGAGCATATTTGACGGCCTGGAAGGGGCAGCCAAATTAGCGGCGCCCTCTATGGCTGAAGATAACATTATTGATGGGAGGTTTAAGCGCCCTCTGCCCCCACCCACTCCTTTAAGCAAGATGGCTGCAGAAAGCCTTGGAAGGCAAAGCAAGCCACCCCCAGCTCCCAAAAGCTCTCCCGGAGTCCCAGACTACGTGGCACATCCAGAACGCTGGACAAAGTACAGCCTGGAGGGAGTTTCAGAGTCCAGTGATAAGACCAACAGGATGGCTGCCATGGAGTTCCTAGAGGGCTTGAAGAAGAAAGAAGGAGAAGAAAGCTCAGCTATGCAAGACAGCTACACCCCATATTTCAATCAGGACCCCTCCAGCTATGGTGCTGGAAGGATAATATTTACCAAGCCCACAAAGATAAGCATGCGTAGTTCGGAAAGGAAAAGACCAGCAGAGGAGGATGGTAAGAAGCTCATGAATACAAAGCAAGGTCTGAATGAGAAATCTCCCAAAAAGGGCAGTGACCTGAAGGACGAAGATGAAGTTGAGCTGGGCCATCTAGACATTGAAGGGAAGAAGACGATGGAGGAAGAGGAGCAGCTGAAGTTGGGGGACCTGGGTACAAAAAGGGAACTTGGCACAGGTTCCGCTCACACAGGTGAAGATGCTTTGGTGGAAACCGTAGGGTTTCACGGTAGTAAGAAAAGGAGTAGGAAGCATTTCCGTCTCAAAGCAGACTATGAAGAGGCTGAAGAGTCTTAAGAGAGAAACTAATTATACCCATCCAGAGGCTTCAGTGTTATTCCAGAAGGCTACCTTTGTTTGCTCTCTCTCAGCTCAGATCTCATTAGTGGGGCAGGTGTCAGGCATTTGTCTAGCACTCAGTTTCATGGTCTCCAAATATACTATTTTTAGTAAGTTTGTTAGAAATTAAGGTATAAAAACTCTATACCTGCAGGGAACAGTGTGGGCACAGCACCTTGAGGGGTAGGGAGTGGGGTGTGTGCTCTTGAGCAAGCCCCTCTGACTGACGCTGACACAGTGTCAAGTCTTTGACCACAGAGATAGGCTATCCTAACACAAGTACTTCAGTGGGAAAAGTGAGGGATCCAGGAGGACCCCCTGCCTTTCCCTACTTTTCCACCCTCTTAAAAAAATTAGAACCCCCTGGCCAGTGCTGTAGAAGTCTGGGGTCAAAAGGGATCAGGATTGAAGAGGAACATATTAAGGTAGAGTTTTAAAGCATTAAAAACCAAACCCAGTAGGATTAAATTTATATCCTGATTCCCTACCTCAGGGAGGGAAATATTCCCTTAATATGTATGTCCCTAATTGGGATCAGGTGGGACAAGGATTGAGCCATGCTTTCCCCACTGCCACCGAAAATAAAAACACAGTAAGTAACTGACCATGAGCTGAGAGGGCACAATCAGGAGTGGCAAATTAAATGGTTTTTAAGGTAGTCTGAGTATTTTCCCTCGGTTACTTTCTAACATATCTTATTTGGTAAAAGTTTAAAAGAAACATGAGGCCTGTTGAGACAAAACATCTTTGGAAACATTTTAGCAAAGACATGCGTGAAAGCCTCAGCCACTTCTCAACGTGCTGTGTGTACAACTGAAATTTGTGTGACAGCTTATTGACTGGTCAAGTAGCCACAAGCTTTTACCCTGTGTGTGAGTGATGTGCTGTGCTGATGTCTCATCTCCATAAATTGCAGTGCTTCCATTTTGACTCTTAAGTGGACTAATTGGAAGGGAAGGACTTGTACTAAGAGATTCTCTTTATACTTTGGATGTCAATAAAAACATTTAGTTGTAATTTGGTTTCTGGGTCTGTTTTCCACCTATAGGTGTATTAGCATCAAACACAACTATGAATATTAGTAGCGAAATATAGAGACAGTTTCATTTGGCAAGGTGGGATTTCAGGTAAGAATCTGAGAGGATTTTACTCTAAATATGTAGAGGGGGCTTTTTTTCCCTCTCTTGGTCTTACTACTATTTTTTTTTGTAACACCAGAGTAGCTTTACAAGTGCAAATGGAATCATTAACACAACAACAATGAATGTTAAACTTTTACATAGCAGTTTACAAATATTCTTGTGAGGCAGGTTAGTAAGTTCTGACGATGCCTTTGGTTAGATGAGGGAAAACTGAGGTTGAAAGGTTACATTCTTAGAATGGATATTTATACTGTTTCTTAATGACTGGTCCAGTCCCTGAGATCTGCCTGCCACAATTTAGGAAGGCAGCAAGCCAGTCCCTGGTATCAAAAAGATTGAGAAACACTGCAAAGACAGCATATTGCTTAGGCAATTTGGCTTGATTTATCATGGCCAGTGTAGATTAACAATTTAATAATATGCAATTAATTAGCCAAGTTGTAATATTTATAACTGGGCAGTAAAAGGCCATCTCTCCTTTCCTTGGAATCTGCAATTTCACTACATTCATTCATTGTAGCTAGAGATCCATTGCTTAAACCCTCATGCAAACTTGGGAATATTACTGATAGTGTGCTTGAAATCTCTAGAGAGAAAATTCTTGGCTGCAGGACAGGAACCATGGCTGCTTTTTTGCTTGTGCAGTCCAGAGCATCTGGTTGTTGCTTCCAGAAAAAAATAATAATGTACAATGGGTAGAGGGTGGGGCAATAGTGCCAGTCTTGTGAAACTGACCTTATCCAGGACAAATTGGCTTGGAGAGCAACAATGAGGAACAATTAGAGTCTATGGACATTCATAGGACATACCTAAATACATAAATCCTGCTGGTTTGAAGGGGATACACAAAAATTCAGATAAGGTATAACTTCCAGAGTTGTCACCATATATTTTGCTTTCAAATAAGGATCTGAATTCACTGATGACATCAGTAATGGCAGGAAGTGTTTTGGTTTGGCAAACTGACTACTTCCTAAACACAAAATGTCCCTAAAGCAGTAGCCATTGGTTCCACCTCTGTCCCTAACCTAAAGGTGAATGAACTATTGTAGCATGGATGCCAAAACTGTTCCCCTGTGTAGGCCACAGTGATGTGGCACAGCTGACTTGAAAATAAGATGAGCAAATTCCTATAGTAGGAGGAAGTCCTTAACAGCTTTATTTCCATTAACAAGAACCTCTTGCTTGAAAGCTTCCATAAAAGCTTTGTGACCTGATCTTCTATTTTTTTATTTTTGTGTGTGGTGGTGGTTTTCTGAGATCAAGAAACCTGACTGGGAAGGTATGTAACTTACCAGGATCAGCATTTATGATACATAGGAGCCTACAGGTATAATATTTTCTAGGAAATCCAATTTAATTGAGGCCTGTCCATCCAAGAAAGCCAGAAGTCCAGTACATTTTGCCAATAGTGTATTTACATTAATCCAAAAGGTTGGGCACTATCCCTACAAAATTACAGGAAGAGAACCTTTTAAGTAGTAAAATTCAGTTTATTTGTGTATGCTGTCTCGTACAAAAGTATAACAAGGTTTCACAGCCAGTTAGCCTATATGTGCAAATAAAGTCAATGTCAAATATACAAGTGTAATATTTGTAGCTACTGTAATGAAAAGACAAAAGGTGAAATGTTCATAGGTCTAGTTTCTAGGAAAAATGACTGTTTTTGTGGAGTAGGATTTGATTTTTCAGAGGCATCAGACAAGAAGATGAAAAAAGTCAGAAGAGTTCTTGGAGGTAAGGAAGCTGTTCCAACTTCTGGGGCTGTGTTGGGAGAGTTTCTGTTGCCCACTATTAAAGCAACACAGACAGCAGGCAGAAGTCTGGCATTCAGGGAGCATAGTGGGTAGAGTCGAGGGGGTGAGGGTAGTAGAACAATTATGTGCTTTGGGTTTTGAAATGGACAGCAAGCCAGTGAAGACTTGAGGACAAAAGATGTTTCCGTTTCTGCATCTGGGAGAAGTTAGGACTAAGGAAAGGCCATAAAGGAGGAAATTACCATAGTCAAGATAAGGAGGAGATGCTGGAAAGTATAACAGTTTGGGGATGAGAAAAACTAAATCAGTGCAAAAATCTAGCTTCTATGCTGTTGAAGCCAGGGCCGCCCAGAGGGGGGGCAAGTGGGGCAATTTGCCCTGGGCCCTGCAGGGCCCCCCACGAGAATATAGTATTCTATAGTATTACAGCTTTTTTTAATGGAAGGAGCCCCTGAAATTGCTTTGGTCCAGGCCCCCTGAATCCTCTGGGCAGCCCTGGTTGAAGCCCTGGGTTATTTCCTGATTTGCTTTTGATTAACAATCTCTAGGGAAGTAAAGAGCCCATGAAATTGAGCTTTCTTCAGCAAACAGGTGAGGCAACTAATTTTACTGTGCCAGTCTTGTGAAGTGTCACAGTAAGTATCACACTTTTTGTCAGAGTAATTCCTCTGGGAAGAATACAGGGAATAACAATCAAGAAATGAAGTCCTCAATATAAAAAGGAAATTTGAGAAGGGAGTGGAGGGCACAGAAGTGTTTTTGAAAATATGGTGATGGTATCAGTCTGGAGGGCATCAGAGAAGGTACCAGGGGGCAGTAGAAGATGTTTATTACCATGACTGGTGAAATGAAGTACACAGGCTACAAGAGTAGGGTAGAGGAGAGAGTCTTTATATGGCTAAACAAGAGTGTCAGCATGGATTAGATGGGAGGATAAGGACCAGGAAACGGGAGGTGGAAGAGAAGATAGGAGAAGAAGATGCAACAAAGAGAGCGTGCAGAGCAGATGTTACAGGAGATGAGGTGGTTCTGGAGTGTATTGTGGGCCCTGTCTGGCAACATGGCAGGCTTTGTTCAGGATCCAGAGAATCATGCAAGACACGGTTGCAGGGCAAAGGAGGATGGAAGTCTGACATGGACAGAGAAGAATGTTATACATCACAGGTGATTGCCTCTAGCAATTGATCTGCTTTTCCTTAATGTGGGTAAATAGGTTAAGAGAAATATAGTAGACAAGCAGGTAAGCACTCTGCGTAAGGGCAGGGGATGAAGAGGGGGAAAAATCTCACTGCCCTGTTCACTACATATATAAATACAGTGAGAAGGAAATAGAAGACATCTGATACACGAATACATCTGATTCACGAATACATTGGTGAAGTCCTGGCCCCACAACTTAATGGCAGTTTTGCCACTGACTTCAGTGGGGTTGGGATTTCACCCCAGAAGTACTTCAAAATGGCAAACTAATCTGAGGAAATGAGAACTTCATTTAATTATCAATGTACATCATGTCATTTTCAGACTCTTCTGTATGCTCTTTGCCTTCACTTCTTTCTGGTAGGATTGTTTGATTTGTGCTGGTATTCATAAAACCTAACAGGATTTTAAAAAATCAATGCATTAGTTTAAAAGTATTATGAAAATAAGCTCTTACAATAACTATTGGGGTCTTTGGGGAGCTCTACAAAATTTAAGCAGCCGGTGAAAAGCTATACTAGACTGCATCATTTTTGCATTTTCCACTTCAGACAATAAAAACCTTTGTGTTAGTTTCTAGTCAATTTCAATTTCTGATTCTCATGCAGTGATAGTACTACAATGTTTGGGGAGAAAATGCTGCAAGGGAATTCTTTAAAAAGAATGGAAATCTTTTTACAAAATCTAATCTTGGGGGGGGGTGTGTGTGTGTGGGGGGGGGATTTGCTATTACTGCCACTTTTAACAGTCCATTTCGCAAACTCTGTTGTGAGAGAAATAGAGGTGTATGGACTTAGACTCAGCCATCTCATGACTTTGTGTCTAGTGATCTGTGCTTTACTCCAGAAGTTGAACATTGAAAACTACTTTGAATGTTTGGGGAATCTTATGCTCTACTATGCAGATACACTTATGTGTTCCACATTACTCTGTGACTGGGAAAATGTTCAATCAGTTGTGTTTATATTAGCTAGGATTGTGTAGTTTGTCATGGTAAACGTCGGGAAAAATCAGAGAGGGGAGATGGCAATAGTCACAAGTCATAGATAATGGCTGCCTGGGCTTGGACCTCTAAATGAGTAATCTGTAATGTTTTGAGACCTTTCCATGTCAAGACCTTGTGGAGTTCTTAGTTACTTCCCATTATAGTATCTTTTTTGACAAACAAGAAAAAATAGACATGGAAAATATCTATTAAGTCAGACTGTCCTCAGCCACAGTGCAAGATTGTTAATGTGTATCGCCTATTTCTTAGTCTGGACAAGATTTAAATGTGTCAAACAGAGAGGCTTCCCCTTCCAGTGATACAAGGTCAGATCCTAAATTGGTGTAAGCAGGTGTAACTTCACTGAAGTCAATGGAGCGACACTGATTTACATCATCTGATAATCTGGACAATTACTATTCTCCTATTATAATTTTTAAACATATTGTGGTAATGCCTAGGGTTCAGCCAGGTCGGGGCCCATTGTCCTAGGTACTGCATAAACATGTAATAAATGACAATCCCAGCCCCAAAGATTCCATGTTCTAATATGTCTTGCTGTTGGGAAGCTTTTGCAGATCTGCAGTCAAAATGCTCCTCTTTATAATTTCATCCCCATTACCCCAGTACCTCTCTACATGATTCCTCTTTGCCATTTACACCCTTTTACTGAATTTTTCACCTGCACTATTTTGCTTTGCAATTATCAATTCAAATACTCACTTGTATATTTTGGAACTGGTCTATTGCACAAGAGGTTATTTTTGCTTAAAGTATCTGCCATTGAAGAAATAACAGCTGAACAGTAGTTAACCTACAAAACAAGTAGTGGTTATGTTAATTCTATTTCTGTAATCCTTCAGATTAATTATCCTTTACAAATCTAAAAAGTTGAAAATCTAAGCAGTAATTATTATTAAACTTCCTAAATAGCATTTCTATTAAATCAAATAGACTGAACCATAAATATCTAAATTTCTATTCTGCATATATACACATATCTATAGGTGGCTCAAACTTTGAACCAGAAAAATAGGTGGCTTAATGTATCTAGCTAAAATATTTTTTGAGTGTTGCTTTTGAATTTGGCCATTTATCTTTACCTTTTGGTGTCAACATTGTTTATTGAATACAAAGTATTTTTAAGGAGCAGTGAAAAATGTATTGGAAAAAAGTTCTGCGATAAAAGTAATCAGATAAGCCACAAGGCCAAAAGTTCACTGGGGAGCTCTAGTGGCATGGAAAACAATAAATGTACTACTTAGTACTTGGATAGTGCTTAACATTTTTAAACTGTTTTACAAATGTTAATGTTTATTTAAACACCAGCTGCTTGTCATCAGAAATTTAAGATGGAATTTCCTTGTATTATTAGTGTTGCATATTTGTAGGTTAGAATATCTCTTTGAAATGTCTGTTTGCATTCAATATGCTAACAAGTCAGTGTAGATCATATCAGTGAAAATATAACTTGTATCAGCGGATGTGGGCATTTTCATAAACTATGTATAATTTTAACATTAAAAAAAATCCAACTGCCAGCCAGTGTCATTTCTAAATAGTTAATTTTTATCTCTGTCAGAGCCATGAAATTCAGCCTTGGAATAACGCTCCAGGCATGAGACACTTTTTTTTTTTTTTTTAAACCAGCTGGAAATGGAATTTATGCTTTACTTGCTTTACATACAGTAGAATTTGGATTTATCAGTATTCACTTTGAGTGACCATTGAGATCCGTGGATCAAATCTTACTTTCCAAAAGCTGGTGCCCATGTGTTGTCGCCTTGCTTAAACTGCTCTATGGGGTTTTTGATTGCATGGAAGTGATTTCAGTTTCCCTATTTTCAAAGACTGGAAAATAGTTTCATGGGATTTGAGTGTCACTTGACTGTCGTTAAGAGATTTAACAGTTCAAGGGAGGACTTCAAGGGTTAGGTTTAAGCAGAAAGCTACCTGAAGAGAGTTGAACCAGCAATAGTCCACTGGAGGGAGAGGTTGGTCTGGCAGGACCAGCAGAATGAGAGAGAAATGCAGTTACCCTCCCCCTTCTCTCTAACATTTGGCAGGCCAGTGAAGATTCTCTCTCTCTTTCTCCACAGAAATAAACAATAAGGCCACCAGGGGCCCTAATGGCAACAGAATCCTCTTTCCTTTTGCCCTCGTAATGTAAAGTGAACCAGCTAAGGCCTACATGCCAACACCACCCCCTCCTTGTAGAGAAGGTCAAGGTCAAGTCCAAACAAAAAATGAAGAGAATATTAGCAAAAGGTCAAAAAAGTATATAAAAAGTGTTACTTGTGATTCCAGAGATCTAAGCCGTTTCTCTTGCTCCTTCATTCCACTAAAATGTTTAGACAGGTTGTCCACCCTAATACAAACAAAGCAGAGACACGTACTGAGCAAAGACATCTGCAAATTACAGCTACATCACTCTTAACAGACATCGAGCTAGATAGATGTCTGCCTGCTTTGCATTGCTGAGGTAGGAGCACCCAGAAGGCTGCCTGCCCTAAAGGGTCATTTGGGGATTCCCTGGCATAGAGAGAGGGTATAGTGAGAATGCAGGGGGTAGGGCTGGAGTACACAGCAGTCTGGCCAATCCTCGTGTCTAATTGCCCCTAGGGAATCATTATATACTGAGTTAAAGCAGTCCTTAGGTTACTAGGACTTGTGCCATGATCCATTCAGTTTCCAACTGCTCCAGGAATCTGGGAAGGTGTAAAGCCAGCTGCAATTCCTTACCCCTCTTTCCGCAGCAGCACCCAATGTGAGCTCAGAACTTGGAAGGCGTGCACCTATAGTATTTTTATCACCAGCTAAGAAGTACTAGCTGTTTCTTGAAACCTTTTCAAAGTGTTCTGTTTCCAGAAACTAGTTACATACTTTTAATTGGTAATAATCAACCGCAAAATATCCATGCTAGCTCTTCCTCCCCCACAAAGTCCAAAAGCTTCTTCAGAGCTCACCCGAATGTATCCAAACTATTTTAGGCCTCCCTGTCCGTACCCGCTTCACCTGATGGCACTTTCCCCAGGCAGCTTCTTCCTCTCTTTCACCCTATACACGCATGAGCCTCAGTGCAATCCCTGAAGTGTCCCCTGACTTCTAAATCCCTCTTCTGAATTCAGCTCGTTCAAATCTCTCCCTTCATTGGTGATATTCCTTGAGCATCTATGTGGGAGGCTCTTACTGACTGCTGGGTTTGGATCTAATGTGTTCTGGCCTGTGGCTTCTGCAGCTCAGGGGTCAAGGAATATGTTCCTAGTCTATGCATCTGGGGAGGCTACAGATTTGATGAGATTTTTGGAGACAGGAAAATGGCCCTTTCAGTGCAGCCAGAATTACTGCCTGCCACCAGCAAGGGTAGAAAGCCGAAAAGGTGGTATTTATCTGAACCTTTTCCAACTTCATAAAGTTTTTGGCTCTGTTTCAGATCAGGAGCAGAGAAGTTAAAACTGGTTCTTACTTATTCTCTCTTCTGCCCCGCCCCGACACCCCCCAAACCAGTAACTTTATCCCTAACTTACAATATTTAAAACTAACAATGTCATTGTCAAAAAAGGCTCTTTTAGGAGGCAATTAGATGTGTTTTTATTGTTTGCTATAAGAGCTATTAGGCTCTGCTTGGCCATCTTGCTTATTCCCAGGGCCACAGGTCTAAAGTAAGTCTGTGATTCTTTGATGACTCTAAAGTAAAAATAATCTAATTGTTCTAAGTTATTATGAATAAACAATCAAATCAGGCAGTTTTTGTGTAACGATTAGGTGGAGGGGAAGAATATTTTTGCTGCATATTCAAATAGGCTGTTCTAGGCTCCAGCTATGATATAAATTAGAAAGGCAAAGGCTTGTTTTGAAAGAGCACTCAAAGCAAAACCATTAGACAGCATAGCTAATTGATTCCAGTGCTGTCTGTTTATGCCGGAACTGAAGTTTGAATGAAACTTTTGCAACATGCTGGCTATCTTTCACAATAATAGTTACTGCATTTCAGTCATGTTATTAAATGCCTCCCCAAAGAAGGCTTACTCATGTTGCCTTAGGTGTTGCTTTACATGTATAGCTTACTTCTCCCTTAAAATAATGTATACTTTTGGGTAATAACTTAGTACTTCCCATCTTCAGAATGCTATATAAAAATCAACTCATCCTTACAATAGTCCTGTCAGATAATGTTCTCCTCCTCTTTCATGTGGTGTAAACGGAGCGAGGTTTAAAAACATTGTGGAACTAACATGACATTTACTGCAATCACACTGTTCAGCCCTCGTTTGTTATACTACTTCCCTCACCCCGGGCTTGTTTTGATTGTAAGATCTTTGGGGTAGAGGGTCTCTGTTACTCTGTTACTCTGTACAATACCTAGCACATTGAGGACCCCTTCTTGATTGGTCCTTATGCATTACTGCTATAAACATGATTTATAATTCCCCTGTAATAACAATGGGGAGCCGGCGTGGAAGTCAGGAACTCCTGATCCTGGCTCTAAGTCATGCTCAGACCACTAGGCCACAGTGGTATTCATCAAAGGTGAGTCAAAGACCTTCACTCACAGCCAGGGACTCCGGGCAGCTGGAGCCAGGGCTCGTGCCGCCCACCCCAGTGTTTGGGGGCTGCAGGGTGCCATGCTGCCCTCCCCCTGGTGCTCCGGGGCTGGTGGCACTCAGGCAGCCAGGGGGCAGGCTGGCGGCCATGGTGGGGGGGCCTCTGGGCTGTGGCTAGCCTCCCTGAGCCCAGGGTTCACCTTCTCCCAACTGTGAACATGACCAGAATCGGAAGAACCAGGGCTAAAGTACCATGTGAAAGGCTGTTCTTTTAGCATTTCCAGATTAAAGCAAGGAAGTGCTGGAAATCTTGCAAGAAATTCTGAAACAAACAATGAGATTTCCAACATGATTTTCAGATGCATTTTACTTTGGTTGGTCTTTATATCTCAAGGACAGTGAGAACTTTACAGCTCTCACAGGATGCGTATTTCCAAACTAACTGCACTTTGTTTTTAATGTCTTGCTCCACATATAAGCTTTGGGAAGCACCTGAACTTCAGTATGTTTATCCAAACTACGATTGCCTGGTGTCCAGTTTTCGATTGGAACGCCTGGTTGAAAAGGGACCCTGGCAGCTCCGGTCAGCACGGCTGACCGGGCCGTTAAAAGTCTGGTCAACGGCGCAGCGGGGCTAAGGCAGGCTCCCTGCCTGCCCTGGCTCTGCGCAGCTCCCCGGAAGCGACCGGCATATCTGGCCCCTAGGTGCAGGGGCAATCAGGGAAGCTCCGTGTGCTGTCCCCACCCCCAGCTCCGCAGCTCCCATTGGCTGGGAACCGTGGCCAATGGGTGCTGCAGGGGCAGTGCCTGCGGGCATGGGCAGCACGCACTGTGCAGATCCATCTGGCCGCACCTCAGCCTAAGGACCGGACATGCCAGCTACTTCTGGAGCAGCACGGAGTCAGGGCAGGCAGGGAGCCTGCCTTTGCACTGTGGACCGGGAGCCACCTGAGGTAAGTGCCACCTGGGTGGAGCCTGCACCCCAACCCCCTGCCCCAGGTTGGAACCCCCACACACACCCTAACTCCCTCCCAGACCCCGCACCCCAGCCCTGAGCCCCCTCCTGGAGCCTGCACCCTGCACCCCCTCCCGTACTCCTACCCCAGCCCTGAGCCCCTTCCTGCACCCAAACTTCCTCCCAGAGCCCACACCCACTCCCACACTTCAACCCACGGCCCCAGCCCTGAACCCCCTCCTGAACCCCACACCCCAACCCATTGCCCTAGCCCAGTGAAAGGGAGTGAGGGTGGGGGAGAGTGAGCGACGTAGGGAGGGGAGCTGCAGTGAGTGGGGGGGGTGGGGCTCAGTGAAGGGGCGGGGCAAGGGTGTTCGGCTTTGTGCAATTAGAAAGTTGGCAACCCTAATCCAAACCTGCAGAGCAACAAAGTTCACCCATCACTGCATCAAAAAAATGTTGAAAGATGAATAGAAATGTACTTGTTAAATGTTTTCTTTAGTCTTTCTTCGTTACTTTCTTTTTTCTTTTGTTCCAGGTTTGCGAGATAATTTTCCTTTTGGACCACCTCCCATGTTATGATTTTTTGATCCAGGCAGTCTGGCAGATCTCTTTCTGTGGAAAAAGACATTAAAAACACACCTTTATAAAAAGACGTATGTGTGTTGGGTGGGGGGCCAGAGGGGGGGGGGGCAGCATGCGTGTACAGGAAGGAAGGTCAGTGAGTTGTAGATTTGCCATGCTAAAATTTGGGAGATAAACTGTGGATTTACTATGGCAGAAGTGTCAGGTTACAGTGTAAAGAATTGTGGCTTACAAGTTTTCCTTTAAATGCAGTTTAGAGTCATTTCTTCACTGTAAGGGTGTTGACGTTTCTAAAAAACTATCTTGCCTTAGCCCAGATGTGACCTCATTCAAGACTGCTTTTATGAATGCCCCAGTCTTACTGAATTGTTACACAAATATTGCAGTTCTAAGGAATTTACAAATATTACAGCTTGGTTACTCACTGACTGTCAGACCTTACCAGTGTTCCCCAAATAGCAGTGAAGGAAAAAGAAAGACTCCAACAAAGAGAGGAGTGAGCTGACTGGCAGTTAGAAATAGCTGGAGGCAGGACACTCAGAGGCCCAGTCCTTCATTTATTTATTTGAGGTTTTACTTTAAAGGCAGGAAGCCCAGAAATACACAGAGGCTCAAAGGTGTTAGGGAGAAAGAGCAGAAAGGATCCAAAGAGCTGGGATGAAGCTTCTACAAAGAGAAAGTCTAAATGCCTTCCCTTAGCTCCTAACTCCTCCTTGTCTAGCTCTAATCCCATCTATATGGGGTTGACTTTTGATTCCTTCTCCACTCCAGTCTGTCTTGAAGCACTGCCTCAAAGTCTGCAGCTAATCAAATCCTTTTGTATAACATCCAACCATCTAGTTACAGATCTTTCAACCCTTCCATTATCCTCCATTTCTAAGTTTAACACCCTGTTTCCTATATAGTCTTATGATGTTGTTTTCACCTGCCCAAACCATCTAAGTCTGATTTCCCTCAGCTTTTCTGTATTTG
This sequence comes from Emys orbicularis, assembly GCF_028017835.1. Lineage (NCBI taxonomy): Eukaryota > Metazoa > Chordata > Testudines > Emydidae > Emys > Emys orbicularis. Next base: position 117,266,408 of record NC_088686.1, read on the forward strand.
GTGCCACCTTTACACTTCCCATAATTCATTTGCTCCAAACATGATCCGTCCTTGTAACTCCAGGCATCCATTTTCATTTCCACTGTATTCAAGATTTGCTCCTGTCTGTTCCTCGGTGTGCAGTATTCAGAGCCATACAAAAGCACAGGCCTAATTACCATCTTGTGGATCTTTACTTCGATAGGCATTCTCCTATCGCAGATAACTCTGCTCACTTCTCTCCATTTGGTTCATGCGTTTCCTGTTCTGTTTATACTGCCATTAATCTGTACTATCGAACCTAGGTACTTCCCCTAGCTCCTAACATCCTTTGCAAACTCACCACCCTGCTCTTCATGTGTGGGTGCTGATCAGGTTAGCTGAAGTTTATGTCAGGCTTTCTATTATAACCTCCCCTAATTGCAATTGTAGCCATATAACCGCCTGACAGTGAAACAATGGATACCTGTCTCTCTTGTATGGTTTGAGCATTGTTTTAAAGTATAGAAACAATGTTTTAGTTACATTAATAGCAACAGAATAGGAGGAGGAATCTGTTTTTTCAGGCTTGTTTAATATATAGTATTGCTATTTCAACAGTGGAATTTTGCATGCAGCCCAGTTGTTAAATGTTTAGTCTTTTTATACAATGGCCATTTCCTTCCGTGATCTAAATGGGATTTAACCTGTGGAGACTTGGGTTCAAATGCACTTTATTGTCTAGGCTATAATAATTAATAATTGATAAGCAGTATTCAAGCACTGCAAATAAAACATCATAAACTCAGCCTCTTAATACTCAAATATAAATGCATTTATTTATTTGATTTATAAAGACAAATGGATGGCCATGGAAACCTCTGGGCAATTGGACATCCTTTAATTTCATAATAACATTTTTAATGCAGTGGACAGCTCACACAACTTCCTCAAATGCCTGGGTAAAAAATGGACCTTGCAGCCTGCCTTGAGGGCTAACGTATCTGGCCATTTAATTATATTGTACAAAGAAAAGTTGATGCCTTGTGGGAAAACTCTAAGCCCTCTTATTTTAGAAGCTAGATTATAAATCATATTTTTACATATGTATTCTCACACTGTTTATGAATGAAGACATATCAATGAAAATAGAAGCTTTTGGTTTTTGAAAGTTTATTTGCTCTCCTCTGTTTCTTATTCACCACCTGTGGTCAGGCTCCTCTGAATCACCTGGTTGCTAGCTGTTTGTTAACAACTCACCCAGATGTTCCTTTTTGTGCTCCGTCTTTTTGAAGATTCTTCTGAGAATCAGATGCACGTGGCTAATAATGATAAATGGTGGTGCCAACGCTGGACGACCATGGTATTCCACAATCAGGTTGTAACGCTGAAATTTCCAGAAGATGTCTGCGTTGCCCTGAACAACTTGAAAAGTATAACTTTAACCAAACAAAAAAAGTATGTTAAGCTTTCCCCTCCATGATCCTAAAATTTATTACTATAAATTCAAAAGTATCATTTTTTCTTTAGCCTGAGTGAATGCCACCCCACTGCTGTCACTCTCTCATTATCTTTTATTTTAAAGAGGATCAAAGTATGTGCACCTCATTAGAGATTACATTACTTGCAGTAATTGCCTTCAGACAGTAGACAATAAGACACAAGCCTTTTAAAAGATGGTAACTGTAGTGTGCCAGAGTAAGGCTGTGGCCTGGTCTACACTTAAAAGTTAGGTTGGTATAGCTATGTCAGTCAGGGCTGTGAAAAATTCAAATCCCATAGCTTTGCCAACCTAACTTTTAAGTGTGGACCAAACCTATATCAGGCAACCATACTGAGCCAGATCCTCAGCTGGTGTGAATCAGCAGGGCCGCCCAGAGGATTCAGGGGGGCTGGGGTCTTCCCCCGCCGCTGAATTGCCGCCGAAGACCCGACACTTCGGTGGCGGGTCCCGGGATGGAAGGACCCCCCACCGCGGGTCTTCGGGGCACTTCGGTGGCAGGTCCCGGAGCCGAAGGACCCCCTGCCGCTGAAGACCCGGAGTGGAAGAAGCTCCGGGGGCCCGGGCCCCGTGAGAGTTTTCCGAGCCCCCTGGAGCGAGTGAAGGACCCCACTCAAGGGGCCCTGAAAAACTCTCGTGGGGGCCCCTGCGGGGCCCGGGGCCTGGGGCAAATTGTCCCACTTGCCCCCCCCCCCCGGGCGGCCCTGTGAATCAGCACAGCTCCATTGACTTCAAGGGGCTATGTCAGCCCCTAAACCAGTCAAGGGATTCCCCTATGAGAGGATCCTCTATGGGCAGGTCTGCCAGGTGTACAGCTGCTTTCACCTGCAGATTTGTATATATGTAGATTTTACCTGATTTTTTTGGTAAGAAGGAAAAAATGTTTCTTTTGGTTTTTTCCTTTGAGGGATATAATGAAAGGGAGAAGGGAAATTAAAAACTGTGTGATCGTAAAAGTTTACCTGCAAAGTGAAGATTACTACTAATTAGTAAAATTGCTAATAGATCCAAAATGCTTAGAGAAGCATTTATGTATATGTATGCATGCATGCATTTTTATTAACCCTTCTCTTCCCACCCCACAATCCCCATCTCAGAATTAATTAATTGACACTTACCTGAACATAGCAATCAGGAGATTCATAAGTAGCACATTGGTGACCAATAAGAAAGTGACCAACAGAAGTATGACAAGCCAATTGGCATAGGTATTGGAACATAATGGTGAATTTTCCTGAGGACTATTCAGGGTAGAGGTACAGTTCTCAAGACGCATGCGAGATGCTGCAATGGGGGGAGGTAGGGGAAATAAAACAATAGTTTTATATGTCTACATTGCAATTTAAGCTGTAATTGTCGTGTGGATACGCATACCCACACTAGCTTTAACTGAGCTAGTACAAATAGCAGAAGAAGTGAAGATACGGTGGCACAAAGCATGGCGCAAGCTAGGAACTTATGTTACGTACCCAGCGTCCCTGGTGGGCTTGTTCATCCCATGCAGATTTAGCTTTGCCACCAGATCTTCACTATAATTGTCACCTGTGCAAGCCGGATTAAAGCTAGCATGGGTTTGCTTTACCCTACAACTATACCTTAAATGGCAGTGCGGACATAGTGTGTTCTGCTGCCATGTTTAATCATTAAAATGGTAATGATAGCCTCTCAGTTTGTTTGCCATTAAGCTGATGGATTTGGCTCAAGAATTTAACATTATGCCTGAAGTTTGAGGTACTATATGTCATAGATAAGTAGAGTGTGAACTATGCCTGAATTAGCATCCCTTAACCTGTCTTCTTTTAAGAACGAGAAACTCAGACAACAAACAATGCATTTTCTGTTAAGATACAAATCAAAAGCAGTGACTATTGATTACTTAATATGAGATATAATCTCTACTAGATGTAACCACCCGGGGAATCTCATTCTGAATGTCTCAGGTTTACTAGACTTCAAACCCCATGGGGATGCTTACACCAAGAGCCAGGTTTGTAGCTTCAGTTCTTAGAAGAATGACTCTCTACTGCTTGAGCTACAGGAATAATCCTTCATCTGAAAGCAGCAGATGACTCAACTTTTTAGGTGGACAAGAGGGTAAGAAAGAGCCAAAGTTTCTAATATGAGTTCAATATACACATCCATATTGTATATACAATGTGCCCTTGCTTTAGAAATGTGAGGGATATGCAGCTCCAGCAGGACTTACTTGACAGAGCTACAGATCTTTGCTGCTCCTCCAGTGCCAAGATGGCCTTCACAACTGGCCATTAGGAAATATCCAAAAATAGGTTTTCGGAGTCTATTGAGGCCTATTGACTATTCCATTCATCTTAAACAAACCCCCTCTGAGTGCCTCAGTGATGTTTACCACCTTGGAATTTTGCCTTTCAGGAAAACGTGCTTGAAGCTCTTTTAAAACTTTAGTTATTAATTGAACATCTAAGCCCATTTTCAAACTTCAATTTTCTTTCAGGAATCCTGAAAACAGATACTTGCAATTGTCTTTTCTATCATCCCCAGCCTGTCCTGTAAATCTTCTAATCTCTTATCAATTAGTTTTGAGTTCTTAGTTTTAGCAGCTGTGATCGCCCACACTCTTGCCTCCTAGCTGGCACCTCCTGGGTATGCATTTAACAAGAGAAAACTCTCCACAGGAACCTGCTGTCTTGACTTTCATGCTGTCTCTGACAGCTTCTCCAAGACATCTTTTCATCCGCTAATAAACAGGTGAATGTGAGGGAAGGCTGGCTTGCTTTGTTTATTCCATTGTACCTCTTGGATCACTCTCTATTTCCTCATGCTTGATTTGAATTTAAATATTGTTAATGTTTGGCACTGCTGAGAATGGGGATTCTGTAGCATTCTATCAGATGTCCTTAGAATATGGCCTACTCTGTATTTACTCCATTTCTCCATGGGTAATGCCACCCTAGTACTCTTATGTTCCTGTACTTCTATTTCTGGTGGGTCAATTGGTTTGTTTTTGTATATTGTTTGAAATGCCTGACCATACGGTTACCAGCCTCATTCAATTTTGGATAATTCACTCTGAACATAAGGTGGTGCTGCCTCCTGATTGTGACTCTGAAGTACAAGGACTTGTCTACATGCAGAATTGCACTGGTTTAACTAAAGCTGTGATTTTTCTTAAAGCTGATTTAGTTAAACTGGTGCAAAAGGCTATGTAAATGCTCTGATTTCAGTTTACATTAGGTTTATTTGGGTTTCAGTTAAGTCAATTCGGAACAGGTTTAATGAAATAAGTCATTGAAATAAGGTATCAACCCAAGGGTTTGCACCAGTTTAACTAACTCGGTTTAACTGTGTAGACAAGGCCTGCATTGATGCTGCAGCACAACTTGACAATATACATTATAACATCCAGATATTGCAGTGCAAAATGTCATTACATCATAACATGCAGACTTTTTCCTACAGGACAAAGATAAGAAAGTGACAACCCCAGTCTGGATGCCTGTGCTCTGATTAATGGTACTTATTCTATGGTGGTCTGATCAGTTAAAAATCAATTTCTCACTGTCTATTTCATCCAGTGGAATCTGCCCAAATATCTGAAGGTAGGGACGATAAAGCACCCTTCTGAATATCCATTCTACTCGGCTGTCATCAGGATGGAGTAAGGCTTGAGTTGTCACACCATAGGCAATGAGCCACACACTCAGGAAAAAGAGAAAGAAGAAAACATCCTTCATCTAAAGGAGAGAAAAAAAATGTTGACTGAAATTATTAATGTACAGAGCAGGTTTCTCTTGTTTCTTTAAGAACTTATTTTTTGAGGTGGAATGAGAGAAATTCTTGTGCCCTCTGCCATCATACTATTCTTGTTTTGTGATCAGGATTTGCCTTTGTGACCTTTTTGCTGACCATTCCAGCTAAGGGCATGTTTTAATTAAGACTCTGACCCGTACGTGATTAAAAATGTGCCTTATTGAGATTTTCAAACACAGGTTTTCTGTGAGACCTTGCAGTAGGATTGACTGCCTTGTTGAAAGCAGGATAATCTGAAGAGTATCTGATGTTCTGCTAAAACTCCCCATTCCAACACTGAATCCCAAATGACATTACTCGCTGGAGAATTCTGAACAGCTGTTAGAATAAACGTTGACCCATGCAAGGTTCATGTAAATTTTGATTGGGTTTCTCTGCTGAGTAATATGGTTGAAGATTAGTTTTTAGGACCCTCTACTTTTAAACATTATGTTTCTCCAGAGAAGCAAAAGTAATTATATCCTAAAATACTTACTTACACTTGAAATATGTATTTGTTTTTAATAACTTTTTCCCATTGGAAAAGAAATATTTCATCCCATCCATATCTGATTTGAAACAGTCCATTAATGACTGTACATAAGAATGGCCATACTGGGTCAGACCAAAGGTCCATCTAGCCCAGTATCCTGTCTTCCAACAGTGGCCAGTGCCAGGTGCCCCAGAGGGAACAAACAGAACAAGTGATCCATCCCCTGTCGCCCATTCCCAGCTCCTGGCAAACAGAGGCTTAGGGACACCATCCCTGTCCATCCTGGCTAATAGCCATTGATGGACCTATCCTCCATGAATTTATCTAGTTTCTTTTTGAACCCTGTTATAGTCTTTGCCTTCACAACATCCTCTGGCAAGGAGTTCCACATGTTGACTGTGTGTTCTGTAAAAAAATACTTCCTTTTGTTTGGTTTAAAACTGCTGCCTATTAATTTCATGTGGTGACTGTAGATTCATTTAAATTAGATTTTATGATTGGCCAGCTAGCTGAAAGCCTAGGTATTTTAATCCTGCAGGAGATCATTTGAAATTCCAGTTAGTAAAACAAGCTAAAACAGACAAGAGATAGTGGGAGTATCTCAGACTTTTGCCAATTTACTTTATGGCCTGAGATCATTCCAAATTTGTCTATACACAGGGACTGTGATGTTGCGGTTGCTAAAAAGGAGCAGTGAATGATCTGGAAATATTTCTTTGTGATCTTTATTTGCTACTTGAATTTCATTAAATAACTGGATTTGCCCTATTTTAGAAACCACTAGTGCTACAGCAAGATGAATAAGGAGTTAAGCAGTTTTGGCTTGCCTTTCTATTCAAGGGGAAAAGTCTGATGTTATCCCATTTGATATATCTTTGGAGCCAATATCATTTAGTGAAATACGGTTCTCTTTCTTTGATGTAGGGCTCAATCCTGTACCACTGAAGATAATGGGAGTTTTTCCCATTGATATGGATGGGAGCAGGATCAAGTTAATATTTTATGGCCTTCTCAAGACTAGAGCTTTTGTTCACTTTGTAAAATGTTAATTGATTCTGTGACTTAATACAATTATAAATTAGGGCTGTCAATTAACCGCAGTTAACTCATGCAATTAACTCCAAAAAATTAATCGCAATTAAAAAAATTAATTGTGATTAATCGCAGTTTAAATTGCATTATTAACAAATAGAATACCAATTGAAATTTATTAAATATTTTTGGATTTTTTTTACATTTTCAAATATATTGATTTCAATTACAATACAATACAAAGTGTACTTTATATTATTTTTTATTTCAAAGATTTGCACTGTAAAACTGAAACAAAAGAAATAGTATTTTTCAATTCGCTTCATACAAGTACTAGAGTGCGATCTCTTTATCGTGAAAGTGCAACTTACAAATGTAGATTTTTTTTTTTTTTTTTGGTTACATAACTGCACTCAAACAAAACAATGCAAAACTTTAGAGCCTACAAGCCACTCAGTCCTACTTCTCGTTCAGCCAGTCGCTAAGAGAAACAAATTTATTTACATTTACGGGAGATAATGCTACCCACTTTTTATTTACAATGTCACCAGAAAGTGAGAGGCATTCGCATGGGACTTTTGTAGCCGGCATTGCAAGGTATTTACATGCCAGATATGGTAAACATTCATATGCCCCTTCATGCTTTGGCCACCATTCCAGAGGACATGCTTCCATGCTGATGACGCTCATTAAAAAATAATTCATTAATTAAATTTGTGACTTAACTCCTTGGGGGAGAATTGTATGTCTCCGTCTGTTTTACCCGCATTCTGCCATATATTTCATGTTATAGTCGTCTTGGATGATGACTCAGCATATATTGTTCATTTTAAGAACACTTTCACTGCAGATTTGACAAAACACAAAGAAGGTACCAATGTGCGATTTCTAAAGATAGCTACAGCACTCAACCCAAGGTTTAAGCATTTGAAGTGTGTTCCAAAATCTGAGGGGACGAGGTGTGGAGCATGCCTTCAGAAGTCTTAAAAAAGCAACACTCCAATCTGGAAACTACAGAACCCGAACCACCAAAAAAGAAAATCAATCTTCTGCTGGTGGCATCTGACTCAGAACATAAAAATGAACATGTGTCGGTCCACACTGCTTTGGATTGTTATCAAGCAGAACCCATCATTATCATGGACGCATGTCCTCTGGAATGGTGGTGGAAGCATGAAGGGACATATGAATGTTTAGCACATCTGGAACATAAATATCTTGCGACGCCGGCGACAACAGTGCCATGAGAAAACCTGTTCTCACTTTCAGGTGACGTGAACACGAAGTGGGCAGCATTATCTCCTGCAAATGTAACCAAACTTGTTTGTCTGAGCGATCGGCTGAACAAGAAATAGGACTGAGTAGACTTGTAGGCTCAAAAATTTTACATTGTTTTATTTTTGAATGCAGTTATTTTTTGTACATAATTCTACATTTGTAAGTTCAACTTTCATGATAAAGAGATTGCACTACAGTACTTGTATGAGGTGAATTGAAAAATACTATTTCTTTTGTTTTTGCAGTGCAAATATTTGTAATCAAAAATAAATATAAAGTGAGCATTGTATACTTTGTATTCTGTTATAACTGAAATCAATATATTTGAAAATGTAGAAAACATTCACAAATATTTAACTGGTATTCTATTATTGTTTAACAGTGTGATAAATTGCACGATTAATTTTTTTAATTGCTTGACAGCCCTTTTATAAATGTAATAGACCCTGCACAAACACTTGTTCATAGTGATGGTTTAGCCTAGTGCTCAGCCTGGAGGAGTTGGGAGCTGCAGTTGTGAGTTACTCTCACTTGCATTCTGTAAGCATAATTTGCAATAAAAACCTATGAGTACGGTGTATGTGATACTACACAAGCATTAATACATGGTTTTCATTTATCCTCTTGGTACTCCAAGCAATGGGATATAAGTGTTCCAGTTATTCCAGTGGTGCACAGATGTGAACAGTCTGGTAGCTTTTAAGTTTATTAATCTTAAGCCTTGTCTAGAAGAGAGTTTCTGCTGAGCCCTAGGGTGAGTTAGGATGGGAAACAAATGTTTGTACATGGCTATATTCGCATTTACAGTCAGATTAATTCCATGTTCATTGTTAACAGGTGCTGTTTGACCTCTATGATTAACATACCCAAATAAAAACCACCAAACTGTTCAGGTCTGTACCTACGTGCAGTAACTGGAACTTTTGTACATTTCCTGCAGCTGTAGGGTAGTAAATGAAAACACTGTATCAACACTTCTGCCTTATAACACACGGAGTACTAACACATTCTCATTATAAATTATGGTTAGAAAGCAGCTCCTACCTCCGCCAGGCACTAACCCAGATTATCTCTAAAGGGATATGTTCCTCCCTGCCGCTGACATAATGGTAGAGTTCTTCTAGAACTGGCTTGTCTCCCATTTCAGATTCTTTGCTCCAAAAGAACACAGGCCCAGCTCCTCAAAAGTATATAAACACCTAACTCACCTTGAAATCAACAGGACTCAGAAGCCAAAATACCTCTAAGGATTGGAGCCCCAACTCCTGAACCCGACAAGCAGTTATATTTAAACCGAAAGGGAACAGGAAAAGAGAGACCAGGACAGTGGGGAAGGAGAAAGAAAGAAATGGCAATCCCCCTGTGCAGCCTCCCAAATTGTAAGGGAGTAAAACAGGGGAGAACAAAGAAAGAAGAAAGAAACAAAGGGCTCGATTAACAGTTGCCCTGCACTTTTGTATAATCACTTACAGCTGTGCTAACTGGGTATAAAATGCATTGGGGTAAATGACTACACAAGGTGCAAGGCAATGCTGACTTGGATCCAAAATCTGTGCTACAGACCTCTTTGAGAGGAGCCACATCTGGCTGGTGATAGCTCTTAATGATGCTGCAATCTAAGCCAAACTAGAGGACTTTAAAAAAGCAGAGTTATACAGTGACTTCCTTAAAATTATAATGCTCAAATTTTTGTTTTGTTTATTTCACTGCAGAATCCACAAGAATCTCTCTTTGGGAGAGCTCATACTCACCATTCTTTCCACAATTATGATCTTTGGCCCTAGTTGCTTGTGAATGGCAAAAATATGTATAAGTCTCAGAGTGAACACCATGAAATCAATGGCAAGTACTGTACGGCCGGCTTGAAATGTTGAGTTCAGCATTCTGCAAAACAGACCGAATGAAACAGCCTCAAACACCACCCAGACACCTTATTTCTAGAGTTATACATGTTGATTCAATGTGGAATCTAGGCAAGGAAAGGATGTGTGCTTAGGGCTTGTATCTCACATGAGCCACAACCATCACACTGTAAAAAAAATGTACCATCTGCCAATGAGCAGCATCCAGCTACTGCAGGAACACCAGCCTCCCCATGTCAGCTGTGGTGAGGCCATATAAACCACTAGAGCTACAGAGAGGTGAGATAAGTGAGTACATCGACTTGATGTAGTCTTAAAGAGGAAATGGTGTTTCCCTCTGCAAGTGTTTCTATGTGCCAGATACGTTTTTCTGTAGTCTGCGTGACAGCCTCTTTAGCCCAGTGGAAATTTAGAGCTCATAGAGGGGTGCTTTCAGCCCAATTTACCACCAGTATAGACTCTACTGTCTCAAAACTGATGAAAAATAAAAGCCACCTGCACCTTCCCTCAGATGCATGCATGAGCCTCCTGTGGACTGTGGCAGGAATAGTCCATGTTATAGTACCTGCCTACCTGGCTCCATGTGACAGATATCTGACCATGTCACATGAAATGGATACAGGGGCAAAACTCTTGAAAGATACCAACCTGCAGGTCACTCCAATTATAAACAGAAAGATGGCCACCATATCACACTTATTCCAGTTATCCTCCACGTACAGTTTAAATTTCTTAATTAAATTCATGTCTTCATCTGTAAAGAAACTCTACAAGGGAGCAACAATTGTCAGTGTTAGCTTGCCAGCTCTTGTGATTTTAGTGTGAGTCCTGTGATGTTTCCTGTTTTTCTGCAAGCCCCAGCTCCTCAAGTCAAGTGATTACATGAACATCTCAGCTTTTTCTTTTTCTTTTTTAAAGAAGGTATATTTCTGACCCCCATGGTAATAGAGAAAAGCTTGAAAACATGACCCCACTGCATACTAGAAGCTCAGGCCCCCGAAAGCAAATGAAAATAACCCAGCATATATTATTTAAAAAAAATCTCATAATATTTAAATTAATCTCATGAGTTTTTTGGAGGCTGACTCAATTTTTTTTCAACATTGGGGGTTGGCCATATTTGTTTCTGTTTTATAAAAATCTTTTCAATCAGACTGATCTCAATTTCCAGGCATGGGCTCCTAAAGAGCGTATTCAAACCCTGGATGCTTAAACTGCCACTAACTAGCTTTGAGCATCCAGACAGCAGTTGGCTCTCTTATTTAGGTGTCCCTGTCTCAAAATTGGGCTCTTGATGCTTTACGGCTGTATTACAAACAATCCTCAGCCCAAACATCCTCTGTGATCACCTTAGTGCTACAGGATACAACAGTCCGACATAACATCTTTAAAATATGCTCAGCTGATTTGTGACAAATTGGTGGTCGCCCTCCGAGCTTTCACAATGTTGCAAGCCATGGCCGTTCAGAATTTCCTAGTAAAAGCGAGGCTATAACCCTGATCCTCATACTTCAGGAGCACTGGCCCCCTACTGCTTGAGCTAAAGGAGAAGGCCCACTAATTCTTTTAGGGTCAGGATCTATGACAACAAGGTAAGCAGTCCAGGTACCCCCCAATAGAGGCCATTTGTGTATATACAAACTAGGCGGTTCCCTACAGTATTGTGGACACACCATTTCAGCTGCTAAACCAGGCAGCTGAGGATATTCTAAAAACAATTGCAAGATTAATGGAGAAATCTTTAAAAAAATCTAAACATAACCTAATGGCCTGAACTGAAAAGCATTTTAGAAAAACAAAAGTTAAACTGTTTAAGAGGCAAACTCATTAACCTCTTCACTCCTGAATATAAATATATATAAAATTCTGGAGGAAGTGGGAGGCAAAACAGTGGCAGATGGGATCATTCCAAGAGGAGGAAGTAGGGTGGATTAGCAATTCTGGGGGAACGGAGCTTGGATGTGGTGAGCGGAGCAGGATAGGTAAACAGATAGCTGTTAGACCAGAGGAAGGACTCAGCAATCCCAGAGCATCAGCAAACTAATATTGCTAGCAGCTGGAGTTTCTCCTGGAAGAATAAGGGGTAGAGCTGCAGCTGTGTGTGATGGAGGACTGGCATGTTAGCTGGGTGTATGTGAAGAGGAAATACACAAGCCTCTCTGGGTAATGAAAAGGTGCAGAGCAATGAACATTTTTCAGTGCTTTCCTTTGTGAAGCTGTCCTTGACATTTCACCTCTTGAAGACAATGGGATTACACAGCCTGTAAATCAACTCTGAATCTTACTACCTGAATTTAGCACAGTATTGTGAAGGTATGTATGAGGTTACTGACCTGTCGGATTTCTTCCAAGACCAATGTAAAAACCCAAAAGTAAAGTATAATCTCCTTAACAGAAGGCCCCTCAGGTGGTGGTGGTTTAAAATCCAGTAACAAGACATAGGTAAATAGAAACAGAAAAGCAAAATACATGATAACATTCCCCATAAATACTGTTACAGGTGCATTCCAAAACTTTTTCCAGCGAGTAAACATGAATGTTGCCCATGCTATGTTTTCAGAAGACCTCCGCTTCTCTAATTTGACATCTACCCTGTAAAACAAAGAGAGCAAATTATAGTGACAGCTTCTTAAAATCTGTTTGTAAAAGAACCCTGGGCCTGATCCTGTGCAGTGCCGAGGGTCTCCCCGGAGCTAGTGAGGGCCAGCTCTGCAGCTGGTGCATGTTAGAGGAGCTCCATTGAAATCAGTGGAACTATACTGATTTATGCCAGCTGATCTGGCCCTGATAGTGTAAGTTCTCCTTGAAGTCACTGGAAGCGCCTTGTCATAACAGAAACACTGCCAGGCAGCATTTAAGCTTTGTATGTTTTAAAACAAAACTGTACCAAACCTTTTACATCTTTTCATTCCTTTAGCTCGGTATTTGCTTTTCAGTACAGTGGAGTAGGTTTGCTTAGCGTTTGTTTGGTTTTTTGGTTGTGTGTGTGCGCGCATGTTTTGTTTTTGTTTTTTGGAGGAGGGCTAGGGTTTAAACATACCCCTTGAGCATTTGCAACACAAACACTGCAGCATCATACTAGTGCATGAGGACCAAAAGGGAAACGGATTCGTTACTATTCATTGTCCAAAATGAGAGCGAGACGTGAAAAGCGAACAGGCGCCATAAATGCTGACAAATAAATTTATCTTCTAAAACATATTTTGTTTCTGATAAACCAACGTACTATTTTTCACATAGGTGAGGACTTTCTTTTTAAATATATGATTTTAAACATGTGTGTTCCTTTAGGACCAGACTGAAATACCCTTACTCACATCGAGTAGTACCTCATTCCTCAAGTAGTGTTGCTGAAATCAATGGAACTATTCAAGAAGTGAGGTACTACTCGATACGAGTAAGAGTATTTCAGTCTGGTCCTAGGCTTAAAGTTATAGTGACTCACTCAAAAGTCTGACAGGAGTTTTCAGTAAAGAAGTCAGGCTTGTAAATTATTAATGTAAGCGCTGGCTGCACTGCGGTTGCCTGAGTGTTATGGGAACTGATGGAAAATCTGGCCATATACCTGCAAAACGTGCTGCAGTCGTTCAGTATATAAAGTGCTATATAGTGTAAATGTAAGTTATTCTGTGCGTATAATGGAAAAACCCCATATTTGGCAGCAATCCGATTCAGTAAAATCTCACGCTGTATATATTTTTTTACTTTAGTGTCTCCCCAGGCTGTGCTTGTTTCCATCTAAATTGCTGTCTCTGGACTAAGGATGTTATTGCACCTTTAAGTTTGTGTTCCTTGACGTGAAGGAGATCACTCTTTAATAAGGGATGTGCACGCTGGGGAAAGCTTCCTCTGCAACTCAAACAAAACACAAAGCAATTGATTCTACATGGGTTTTTTATTTCTCCTGGTACTATTTCTAATTTCTAAATATTTTAATTCATAGCCAGCCTGTTCTCCCTGCTTGATTCTCTAGGGAGCAGTTGTCATAACACTAAATTTATGACATGAGCACAGCCATTCCCATGGCAACAGACTGATGTCGTAAACAAATAATTATGACTTGGGATTCAGAAAAAGAAACAAACCTGGGAGGGAGAGAAATCCCATATTAACATAAACTCTTGAGACAATAACAAATGGAACAGAAAACATACTGGCCAAGAACCATATCCCTCCCTTTAATATGAGGACATCAAAATGTTTCATAGACATGAATTAATAATTGCTTTCTTCAGAGAGAGGTGCTATTATGCCCATTTTATGGATAATGAAGCAGAGAAACTAGTGACTTTTCCCAAAGTGTCATTAGTTCAATGTCAAAGCTAAGAATAGAAACAGAGAGTTCTGACTCTGTCCACTATATAACATTCCCTGAACTTCAGTTTTTCAGACCTTTCAAAGAATGCTAGTGAAACAAAATCAAATATGTGGATGATTTAATCATGTTTGTTGTACTGCATGTGTCTGATCCAGGTATTCAGCTCCCTTTAGCATCAGTGGGAGTTGTGTACTTATCACAAGGAGAATCTCTCTTTCCTGATTTATGGTGAAAACCTCTTGGCCACCTTCAGATCTAAAACAGATGGTTTTGTGGTTAAGACACTAGACTGGGACTCAGGAGATCTGCGTCCAATCACTGGCTCTGCTGCAGAATTTGTGTGTGTCCGTGGCCAAGTTAAATAACCTCCCTCTGCCTGGATCCCATTTGCAGAATGGGGATGATAATACTTTGCTTTCTCTAGTCCTACATCTTGTCTATTTATAAACAAAGGATATGCCTATGCTATAAGGGAAGGTGTGATTGTAGCATAGGTAGGTATACTTGTCCTAGGTTTAATCTAGCTAGCATGGGTAACAATAGCAGTGTAGAGATGGTGACATGGGTTCAGCATGGGCTAACAACCAATCACAGCTTTCCCTTGCCATACCCTCAGCACCTCAGAGCAAGGCCTGTCTCTTATTATATGTGTGTCTATCACTTAGCCTGAGAGGATTCTGATTGGGATAGAAACGGTTAGGTGCTACTATACTAAACATAATTATTGTGGATTTGGCTGTGAAGACCTGGGTAGAGAGGGATAAAGTATCAGAAAGTTCAGATCCCAAAGTTGAATGAGTTCAGAGTCTGCTTTCTGCATGTCTTTCAGCAGCCTGCTACTCAGACCTGTGCAGTTTTAGGCCTTAAATCCAATACACAGCAGCTGTCATTAGCTGAATGGAATGCTAAGAGGAGACTTGAGAGAATCTGGCTAAAACACCGGCCATCAGTTCTGTCAGTATGAGCTGTATAGACTGACTGAAGTTGCTTTGTTCATTTAAAAATAACTCCATGCTCCTATTTATCTCCCTCTTTCCATATACACAGTAATAACGACCTTGGCGCAGGGGATTTTCTGAGGATTAATGACTGACAAGGGAACCTCAGCTGTCCTTTGGGTTATCAGCTAGTCATTAATCCCCGAGAAATGTCCTGTGCTTTGACTGTTGTGTCTTAATTCAACTTCCGAATGATATTAACAGACTGACTCAGACTTACCTATCCCCCTCCTTGGAAAAAAGCAAAGTCCTTTCTGTGTCTAGGCTCTCTAGCTCTCTGAATGTCTCTGGCTCATTCTTTGATTGTACTTGTTCACTGTAAGAAAATATAATTATTATTGAAAGATGATGGAAGGCAGCTCTTCACTGCTGAACTGAGAGCTATGCAGCTATGTTACAGCAGCCTGGCCTGGGATCTCTCCCCAGTAAGAGGCTCTTATGTGGCTAGAGAGAACCGGCCAGGCTGTGTATTTCACATCCTGTAGGGGGAAAGCTGAAGATCCAGCACAGAAGGGAACCTACAAAAACAATGAGGAGTCCGGTGGCACCTTAAAGACTAACAGATTTATTTGGGCATAAGCTTTCGTCAGTAAAAAACCCACTTCTTCAGATGCATGGAGTGAAAATTACAGATGCAGGCATTATTATACATGAAGAGAAGGGAGTTACCTTAAAAGTAGAGAATACAGTCACATTTTAAGCATAGTAGGGGGCTGCACGAGGCCCATCCAACAACTAAATACCACTTAAGGCTTCTTAGGTTATGTCTACCCTGCAGCTGGGAGGTGTGATTCCCAGACTCATGCTAGCTTTGCTGGAGATTGCAGCACAGGTGGTGGCTTGAGCTAGCTGCCTGAGTTCACGTCTGCCTGCCCCCCTGCTCTGAGCTCCTGCCTGTGTGGCAACATCTACACTACTTCTAGCACACTAGCATGAGCAGAATTAGCACAAGTCTCTTTACCCACGCTGGGAATGACCTCTCACAGCAGCAGTGCAGACATACCCTTAGGGCTTAATGGCTGACCAGCCCTTCTGTTGGCCCCTCTGCCCAGAGGTAGTGTCACCCTCCTTTCTTTCTGTGATTATTTCTGTGTGCGCTATATTTTTCACTTAACTGTCTCTTACTGATTCTTCACCCCCCCACCCTCCCGGGACAGCTTTGACACACACAAATGTTTTGTTTATACCTGAATGCTATTAGATTAGTGTAGATTAGAAGAGGACACCAGAATCCGCAGATTAACTTCAGGATCGGAGTGCTTGTTGACATGTCTCCCCACCAGATTTTTGTCAAGAAGGCCTGAAAGTCAAAGAAAAAGAACAGAAAGTAAACCTGGCTTTGACACAAAGCAAGTGAACATGGAGCTAAATCATGTTTTTCTTCTGTGGAACCTTGAAGGGTGGGGCAAGAAACACTACCTAAAACTAGATTGTGGGTATGTCTTCATTGCAGAGTTAACTCAAGTTGTCTACACTCTCTTACTCCTCGCTAACCTAGCTCCAGGGAAAGCACCTATGTCTGTGCTGGCACAGCTCTTGTTCATGTATAGCACTAAGACAGGGGTGGGCAAACTTTTTTTGCCCGAGGGCCACATCGGGCTTGCGCAACTGTATGGAGGGCCGGGTAGGGAAGGCTGTGCCTCCCCAAATAGCCTGGCCCCCTCCCCCTATCTGACCCTTCCCACTTCCCGCCCCCTGACTGCCCCCCTCAGAACCCCCGACCCATCCACCCCCCCTGCGCCTTGTCCCCTAACCCCTCCTGGGACCCCCGCCCCTAACCGCCCCCAGGACCCTGCCCCCTATTCAACCCCCCCTGCTCCCTGTTCCCTAACTGCCCCCCTGGAATCTCCCGCCCCTTATCCAACACCCCGGCCCCCTTACCAAGCCGCTCAGAGCAGCATGTCTGGCAGCTGCGCTGCCCGGCCAGAGCCAGACACGGTGCCACGCTGCTTGGCAGGAGCGCGCAACCCCGCCACCCAGAGCGCTGCCCGTGCGGCGGTGTGGCTGCGGGGGAGGGGCCGGGGACTAGTCTCCCCAGCCGGGAGCTCAAGGGCCGGGCAGGACGGTCCCGTGGGCCGGATGTGGCCCGTGGGCCGTAGTTTGCCCACCTCTGCACTAAGCCTTCGGGGGACATATCCCATGGTTCTTTGCACTGCAGTAAACTGAGCTGATCTATGAATTCTTTCCCAGTGAATTGCAGGAGAATTTATCTCCTTTCTGGGCACATGGGAGGGAATTGTGGGAAGAAGTTGGAGGACTTAGCAGCGCTTGACTGGAGCTAGCCTGTGTCCATGCTACAGAGTGATTGTGATAGCAGCTGATGAGTTGTGCTAACTTGAGTTGTAGCCTCCACACCCTGATGGGCAGCAAACTTGAGATAAAAGCACCACCGCACTTAAGGGTTTTGTGTGTCGACAGGACCTCGAGTTGAGGGCAATGCTGAAGTTATAATTAGGGTTGTCAACCCTCCAGGATTGCCCTGGAATCTCCAGGAATTAGAAATTAATCTTTCATTAAAGATTGTCATGTGATGAAACCTCCAGGAATATGTCCAACCAAAATTGGCATCTCTAGTTATAATTTGTCATGAAGAAAAAACCCTTTGTTGGGCCTAACACAGCCATGTGATGGAGTCACCCCACATCCCTGTACAGCTTCATTACAGATCCTGGCTTCAGTTGTGAAATGGAGAATAGGAGATGCATTCCCAGTGCTCCTCTGTGAGCAATTGGGTGAGAGAAAGCAGGGAGTGGGTGGGGCCAGAGCTTTGACCTCTTCTCCACTGATGGCCTGGCTGGACACCAGGAGGTGAGTATGCTGCTCTGTAACGCACTGCAGTAGAATACTCCCTTCTCTTATTGCCTCAGGGGAGCACTGGAGGAATTCTGCCTCAACAAGATGTTTCCTGGGAGGGTGCAGTTTATCCATGAACTCCTCCTTTGTTCAGGGCTGTGCCTAAAAGTACAATACTGCCCCTAGAAAGTCACAAGGGAATTTCCTAGCATTTTGCTCACCTGGACACCATCGTGTGCAAAGAAAGACTTAGCATCTGCTTCTGTGGCCAAGTGGAGACAGGTAGTTTTGCTCCAGTATTGGTTTTTCCTCACCAGTAAAGCAAACGCTCGTTCCTCACTGTTGTGATAGCATTCACTGAATAGCTCTGCCAAGTGAAGGAAATTCATTTTCCATGACAGACCCACAGCTCTACATCTGTGCATACACACTGGGGCAGGAGAGAGAACTTGTGTATTTCTCTTGGGAAAAGAGTTAAAATTCAGGGAATTGTGGTAAAAATGCATTTGAAAATGTCTCCTTAATTTTAAGTATTTACAAAAAGCCGAAATCCTTCATCCCCCTTAGGTGCCCATTCATTGCCCCTTTCTTGCCTACATGGTTTCTTCTCAGTCTTGAGTCTGTTTAATTTTTTTTCTCACTTATTTGACTTTTTATTGAGAAATTTCTCATCCCTCAGTTCTTCCACAGATTACATAAAAGCCCCTTTTACAAGCACACAAATACACATTAAAGGCCCAATTCTGAAGCCACTTCATATGCAGAATTTGATGCAGTATCAGGCACAAACCAAACTGTGGTAGGTTTTCTTACACACTGAAGAACCTGATTCTTCAAGGTGCCAAGTGCCCTCCACTCCCATGGGTAATCCAAGGGAAATGAGGGTGCTCAACATCAGGCCTTACCCAGCTAACCATGGGTTTCAAGCCACAGACATGTTGCACACCAACGTTGGCCCTTTTAGGGCAAAATTCTTTAACAGGAGCTGGCCTTTGGTCTTAGTGCTCAGTTGCTATTGTAATGGGAGCACCAGCGGAAGTAAGTCACAGTGTGCTCATTGTGTCTGAGTTGGCTACTGTGTCCGTCACTCTACTGATCTTTCCCCTCCACTCCAGAACATTTCCTATCCTTGCCTTCACCACCTCAATCACTTTGGCTTTTCAATGTCAGTGTTTTTTGAAGTTGCCTGATACAGGAGTTTATTTTGCAGCATCCCTTGAATATGCTCACTGAAGTACATATCGTTGTCAGGACCAGATTAAGACCTAGGCACTGTTGGTCTTATCCTGGGCCAATGAAGTTAATGGAAAGACTTCCATTGATTTCAATGGCCCTACAGTCCTTTGCCTAGGACTCCAGCATTCATGTGATTACACCAGAGTCTTCGTTCTGATTTTAGAAACAAAAAAAAATGTCTAGATCTCATGGTTGCAAAGACAGTCTTGAAAATATGACCCTTGTATAAACGGATACAATGATGTCTGCCTGACCATGCTCACGCTAGCACTCATCCACTTAATACACTAAAAACAGTAGTGTAACTATGGTAGCCCAGGCAGTGGCCTCAAAGACTAGCTGCCCCCAGTACATACCAAAGGGGTTGGGGCAGGTTTGCACTCGGCATGGTTAGCCCATGCCGCTGCCACTGCCCATGCTACTGGGGTTATGCTACTATTTTTGTTGTACTAGCTCAAGCAGAGCTAGTTCCAGTACGTCTACGCAAGCTGAGAATCACACCCCCAGCTCCAAGTGTAGATGCAGCCAAAGCCTCGTTGTTCTAGGGGCCCTGCTAACACCACCTATCAGAGAACTCTGTGGAGGAGAAGAGTGCAGCAGACCTGGCTCACCTCCCAATCAGACAAACCCAGCTGCTGGCAGAAGTTCCAGGGGACCTGTGTGATGCCACCCTTATCTTTTCCCTGCTGCCACCACAAATGCTGCTGAAGGAAGGGAGACTCGTATGGCACTGCCTCTCTGGCAGGCGGGCCCCCTGCTATAAATGCTGCAACTGGGAGGTCAAAGCCATGGGGAGCATTGTGTGCCTAGGGCTCTGGATTGCTTTAATCTGGTCCTGGCTTTTGCTGGGATCTGTCGTGTATCCTTGATGGCGATTATTTTAATTCTGGCTGCCATTTGGAATGGAATGTTAAATTAAAATCTAGCAAGCTGGTTGGTTTCAGGTGTTCAAAATCTTTGCCTTGGCATCTACACAGCTGCCAGAAGACTGGGGAGTAAATCTACAGGGCGCTTGAACTGGTTTGAATAATAAACGGATCCAAGCTATCGAATAGACTCCCAAACCCATCCTTAAAGCTTTTTTGAGGTTTGAAATTGTTTTGGCTCCCTCTTTATTTCATTTGTTCCTTCCACACACTTCTGCACTTCCTGCCTTTAGTCTAGGATCAGGAGCTTTAAGTTATCAAAATGCAGTGAGAGAGGATGTCATTGCAGTATTTTCAGCTTGGGCAATGCCAGCAAGCACTGGAAATCTCGAGAGTCTAATTTGGTGATAGGGCCTTGGGAGCATGATTGAGAGAGACAGAGACACAATGATAAAGCCAGGGATAGAAGGGAGTGGCAGCTTCCCCACCCTGGAGATTAGGAGGGGATAGTGGGTGTACCCACTCCAAGCGCCCAGCAGGGAGCATGCATTTTTGTGTGTGTATTTCAGATAGGACTTTGAACCAGAAATGGTCCCACTTAAATTGGGGCTGGCCAGTTTCCTCTAAAGCCTTAAAAAACACAGGATAGACCAAAAATAGTGGTTTATTTTAAAATCCTATAATTTATACATTACTCTTGTGATTTTGGTGGGGAGGGAGGTGGGGCTGACTTGTGATATCTGTACGCTTGGGACTAGCAAAGCTTCGAAAGGGCTGGGTTACTCATAGGAGCATGTCTGTTATTACTTTATGATGTTTTTTGCTAGCTGGTCTTCCAGCGCCAGTCACATCTTAAATATTTGATAATGATCTTAAAGACTGCAGTTGCTTACCCAGAGCGAGCTGATCATACTTGGCTTCTTTCATCCTACGGGCTACTTCAGCCTCTGTTTCCAGTCGGGACATGTCCTTGAGAATCTTGCAAGCTGCCAGAGCTGCAGCTACACCTTCTTGTCCCTGGAAAATGGAAAGGAGGTGGGGGCAGCCTATGATAAATATTAATGATTCTGAATGATGGGAATGTCACCATGAGAGCAGGTTGAAAAATGGGGAGGGGGTTCTGTGGAAAACTTTGAGTTTGTTTGGGTAGGGGACAGAAATACAAGCAACAAAAAACTTGGGCTGAAATACTTGATTTGGAAATGCTGTTGCAGTGCCTCATGGGAGTTGTAGTTCTAGTACCTCTTTCAGGCTAGTGATTTTTTTGGGGTCATCTCCATGGTTGGGAACCCAGCTGGAGACCTTTTAAAGGGGCCTGACTTTCAGGCAGCAGGCAAGGGCCAAGAGGAGAAAAGTGACTGGGGGAAACAGAGAAACACATTTCCCCACAGATGCAGAGCATGAGTAATGGGTATGCTGCTGTGTCTCTTCCTTCCCCGTGGTGTGAAAACCAAACACACGATTAACCCATTGGAAAAGGAACATAATCTGAGGTCAGAGGCAAAGGGTCACT
Organism: Emys orbicularis; assembly: GCF_028017835.1. Lineage (NCBI taxonomy): Eukaryota > Metazoa > Chordata > Testudines > Emydidae > Emys > Emys orbicularis. The sequence continues at coordinate 117,288,024 of NC_088686.1, forward strand.
GACTGCCCGGAAGACAGTGATTTAAAATCAAGGGCCAGATGCTCATATGGTGTTAATCAGCAGAGCTTAATGGAAGCCAATGAAGCTGCATTGATTTTTACCAGCTGTGGCTCACACCATGTTTATGTAACTTTTGGCCACTACCAGCCTGAGCTACATTCACATTAAAGCAATTCAGCAGTGAAAGACTCCATAAAAGTCATATCTCATGTCTTGAAGGACAAACCTATATATCTTAACTTCCTAACTGCAAGACTGAATATACTAATATTTCAGATCTAAAACAAATTGCCAGTAAGTGGCCTAAAGTAGTTATATCTTGAAGCTTACCATAGCCCAGAAATAGTTTGCCATCTTGTGCCGGTTTTGAAGTACTGCCCATAAAAATAAATCCCTCCAGGGATTCTCACTCTTCTGGTTCATATCCAGGAGCCCCGGTAGTCGTTTTGCATTCGTTTTATCCTACAATACATTTTAAGAAAAACTTAAAATCTGATTTTATAATTTCATTTTATATTTTTAATATATCGTCAAATGTGTCTGTGCCAACTACATGATCCAAGCAGCAAATCAGCAGTGCGAGCAACTTTCAAATCCTTTTGATTTTCCTTAGGCTCAAGAGGTAACTAATTCACTCTATATACTGAATCAAAGGGGCCTTGTATCCACGATACAACTTAATATGTGTGAGAACATTTGGGGTGAAATCCTGGCCACACTGAAGTCAATGGCAAAACTCCCATTGATTTCACTGGAGCCAGGATTTCATCCTGTATGTGTAATATCATCCCCACACCCCCTGTGATTAGCTCATCTAAGTTGGACTTGAATTATACCAGGTTCTGCATAACTGGGGCAAAGAACTCCGTTTCAGGGTAAACCAACAAAAGGTATTATATTTAAACATAAAATCAGTCTCAACATGGCCCTGTACACAACAAGAAAGAGCACTGGAGTGCCCCTTCTCTTTTTAGTCCAAGCACCAGCTGCTCAGCCTCACTGCTTCTTACCTCACATGAAGCTTAAAATAAAATGCAGTTTATTTTTCAAATATTTTGAGGATTTAGTCTATATAAATAGATCATGCTGAAATTGGTGGGGGAGGGGCAAGTCTGTTAGCTATTTTTGTCCCCCATCAATAAAAGAACTAGGAAGTTGTTGGCATATCTACTTGAAATTCTGCTAGAATTTGTAGTTTAGAGATCTGAGTCCTACAGAATTGCTGATTAAACCTGAATCACGGATCATATTTTTTGAGTCCCTGCATTCCCTTCTATGAATCCACCCCCACACTTTGAACTTAATTCAAGATACAGTACCTTGTAGTGGGTGGGTGGGAGGGGTGGGGGCATAAAGAGGAATCACAAAATGTTTTCCAAAAAAATCCCTCCCTTTTTAATTCAAAAATTAAAAATCGGAAAATTCAAAACATTTTAACGAATTTTATAGCTGGTTGAAGAAAAGGAAAAAATTGTCAAGTTTCTCCAATTCTCTGCCCCACCCCCATTTTCAAAATGTTGGACAGCTGTAAATAAAATCCAAAAACAGAGAGAACAGCGGTTAATATGTGAATCTTAACTGTAACTCACAGCTTTCTTCTTGCTTCCTGGCTTGACCTCTTGATAGAAACCTTTACATGCATCATGAAGAAAATCCTTGAGCACTCTAGAAACTTCATGGAGGGTAAAGAGTGAGCAGACGTCCATCATTTCCTTATGTTGTTGACCAGTGATCCCTGCTAGAGTCAGCCTGCTTTCCTCATGTTTCTTCAGTAGGAGTGCATAGAGGAGGCATTTCCGAGAGATGGAGCAGTAGAGCCTCTGAAGCCGGCTGTACGTCAGGAAGTCATACATGTTGGCCCCATTGTCGATAAATAACTTTACAAATTCTGGCTTATCATTCACCAGAGCATCCATCATCACTTCCTCTAGGTCACAGGACTAGATTTCCATGAAACACAAAAGGGAATAATTTATATTTTACGAGTATTGCCATGGGGGATTAGAGTTCGGAATTAGACTTTCACCCACTGTTTAAATCCAGACCAGATCAGCAATCGTTAAAATTTGCTACCACCTGACTGATTCTGGGTGGGAGGGGAGAGCTGATATGAAATGAAAGAATGGCCTCATATCAGGTCTTTGAGCATGTGTGTGTGCACAATGGGAAAACTCCATCACAATTACTATTTATGGTTACCCTGTTACTATGGTATGTATATTTGTAATGCGGCAGTGCGTAAGAGCCTGTCATGGGCCAGGGCCCCATTGTGCTAGTTGCTATACAAATACAAAACAAAAGGATGCCCGAAGGGCTGTTGGCAGTTTCGGTGGGGTAGCCAAGGACAGAAGGGCTATGGCAGCTGAAATATCCTTGGCTCTTTAGATATAATCCTTTGTGGTCAAGAAAGACAGAGGCAGTGCGAGGACAATGCGCACTGCCACCTCCTGTGCTTTCATGGGGAATAAAAGAGGGCTTTAGTTTCTAGTACTACTGATCTGGTATGTTTCACTAGCTACATGAAATTCTTGCCCATCGACAATAGGATTTATGCAACTACAATCTAAGCAAGTATAGTCTGGTACCTTCCATTCAACATCTCCATTGAATATTTCACTTTTAGCTATGTCCACTCTATTCCAGGCCACTGCCAGCTTCAGTTCATCCAGGTATTCCTGGGCTTCCTGACTGTGACTTTTACAGGCTGCCAAAAACAGGAAACACAAATACATTCAGCATTTGAAACCGTTTTTATCTATGATAAATGAAACAGCATTTATCTATGTTAAATTGGACGTTACATAAAGTTTAATCAAAGTGTGACTGTAATGAGACCTCTTGTTCAGTTATGTCAGATTTGTGGGTTACCTACATGGAAATCCCACACACTTTTTTATTTTCCCCCCTTACCTGAGGGACTGTGGTCTGAAAGTTTACATCCACTTCACATTTTGAATGTTGTTTTCTAGCCAAAATCTCTCTCTCACATGTTCTTGGGCCTTCAAACTGAATCGTGTTCTTCAGAAGAGGGTATGTTTGGGAGTTTTTTAATGTATTAACTCACAGGATATGGAATCCCTCCCTCCCCCTGTTGAACGTGGGACGATCCAACACAAACTGCAATGGATGGCAATGCTACTATAGAACTCTTTCAGAAGACAGAGTGCAGGTTTCTTGTCGTAAAACTGGAAGTTTCGCTATGGAAGCTGAGTTTGATGTATGGCTTCTTAAAATGTCTTTAATCAGAATATACTATCGCCAACACGTTTCAATTCCTCTATAGCCTATTATTTCTAAGAGGCGCAAACAGCAACCATGGATCAGTTAATATACTATACAATATGATAGTGAGCATTACTTAAAAAAATTCCATCACATCTAGTGTGATCTGATAAAACTTATACCCAATTGTCCCTGTTGCATCATCCAGAAGCAAGCAGAAGACTCTACATCAAACAGGAACACTGATCAAACAGCCCACTTTGCTTGCTCCTGTCTTCAAGAATAAGATACACTTGCTATTAGTTCTCTGTTTCCCTGGCCAGTGTGGCCATTTTACTATCGGTCTGAGTTAGTGGAAACGAGATTATGTAAATATGGAACCCAAGCCCAGCATGTGAAAATTGATCAGGCTTTACATTGATGAAAGCTGCCACTGGATTATCACATTAATTTTGTGTAACTGTTTCCTTATTGGAAGAGCATTTTTGGTTCTGAATGGAGGCAATAGCCCGTTTATAAGTGAATTTTTGGTTTGCGTTTTTTTCCTCCATTTGAACATCGGTGTGAAAACCACTTCCCAGCTTTTGGATGTTCATGCAATTCAGTCATCGTGCAGAGCATCCTGATTGCACAGAGTTTGTAGGAAGGTTTTGCTCAGACTAAAGTTTATAGCTAATTTAGGATGAGATTGTGGCTTGCTTTAAGTGCAATTGCAAAGGGGTACGGGTATGTAAAATGCCCTGCTCCCTTGTGTAGACTTAGACTACCCACATCACGGCTTGCCCCATGGGAGGGAAAGCAGCCTCCATTGAGCGGTCACTTCCCCTCCAGGTAGGCTGAGTGGGTAGAGACTCCTTGACTCAATTGCCTGCCATCTGCCAGCCAGTGTTTCTAAGCAGGTAAGGAGTGGGAGCTGGTAAGCTGTGCCAAGGAAGGGGGGAGGGGTGCAGACTACTGTACTTTTCCACTGGAGATCCAGTTGTGAGCCTGAGGCACAGGTTGGTCTCTGGCCTGTTCCTGGGGCAGTGACACTATGAACTGCCCCTTATTTAAGGTTGTGGTAACTTCACCATCTTTCCCTTAACTTCTTATATAATTTAACCTCCCTCAAACTATAACTCCTTGTCCATCTAAATTAAATGAAAAACCCTTCCATTTAAAATATGTAGCTACAAAAATAACCCCCATCATTTGATACAAATTCATCTGAACAGATTGTTATATGAGAGACAGAGTTGGCTTGTCTATTTCTTCCATTGGGATATTTTGAAAAAACTGAAAAATATAAGGTTTAAATAAAATTTTTTTTTCATGAGTGGGACACTTTCTTTATCATGTTGTTGTTATTATTAGCACTGAAGGTCTGACCTAAAGTCTACTGAAGTCAATTAGAGCCTTTGTATATATTTCAGTGGGTTTTGGATCAGACACATTGGAAGCTTGACATTTTCATAATTCACTTTCTGGCCAAATTTTGTAATTTAAAATGTATTCTAAAAATGCTCCTTCTAACTCTAGTCTTAACATTGTAGTCTCGCTCACCTCTTAGCACGTACAAAGTGCACTTGGTGGAGCAATAACACAGGCACACTTAGCTCTCAGGGATGAACACTGTAAATTATCATGCAGATAATCTCAGGTTAGAAAACAAAATGTGGGCAAATCTCAAATATACACTTTAACAGATCTAGCAACTATAAAGACCAGCCAAAAGAGATTCTTACCTTTGACCAAAGCTTTCAAAATGACTGTGTCTAATTCATCTGAACCTTCTTGCTCAAAACTGTGCACTGTTAAAAGATGCTGCTGGGAAACAATGTTCTGAATCTACGGGGTTGAAACAAATTGTTTTATTCTTCATCCTATCATTACTGTTATTACAGTTAGGCCTAGAGGCCCCAGCTGAGAAGACATACACTCCTTGCCCCAAAGAGCTCCCATCTTAAATAGAAAAGGCAGATCGTGTGGAAGGAAGGGAGAAATTTTATCCCCATTTTACAGATGGGGGAACGGAGGCACAGAGAAAACAAGTGTCTTGCCCAAAAGGTCCTTCTTCTCTCCCATTCTTGATTGATGATAGCCATTCCGTAGATAGTACATATAGTGCAGTGGGTTCTAACCATTCCACCCTTCCACCTGCCATTAGCTCTTTCCTTTCTTTAAGGCCACACTCTCTAAAATTGCTTTGTGGAAAAGCCATCACATATTGATATGCAGCCAGAGGGTCAACAAAATGCTTTCTTCTCCTCCACCCCTGAGCTTCTTTGCCTCTTGAGTTTCCCACAGTGTTGCTACCAAGACTTTAAGACATCATGCTACTGCGTGCATCCTATGGTGATGGTGCCCTAGCAAGCTTCTGCATGACAGGACAGACAAGTGGAACTTTAAAACTGTGGAGTACAGTAGAGGAGGTGATCTGAAGGTCAGATTCAGTTGATTTATATACCTATTAGTATCCACTTTAGTGTTCTTTCCCAAATAAACTATCTCCCACATCTTGATTGCAAAGCTCATTGTCCCTTTGATCTATGAATTTATATGCCTTGTGGGTCTTAGTGTTTTATTTATTTGTTTTAAGAGTAACTTTCATTGTTGCTGTTGGAAAAGAATGGGGATAGTGGGAGTAAAAAGGAGTGGTGAGAAGCAACGGTCTATTCACAAACATCCAGAATCAGGCTTCCACTCGGCAGCTGCGGGTCATGAATTGGGTCTCATCTTCCACAGCTGCAGAACGTCCGCAGCTGCAGAGCTTGAATTGTGTGTCACATCCTCCAGAAACTGTTTAGTGGAGGACAGAGCCCTAAGTGTTCAATTGAATTACTAAGCCAAAATAAGTATGCTCTCCATTGAATGCCTGATTCTGGCCTCAGATACCTTTTTGTGTGCCATTAATCTCAGAGCATTTGTATCTCTAGCATATTTTTTGAGCAGCCTCCCAACAATTCTGAATATGGGCTGTGGGTACCAGATGAGCTACATAACATAGAAATGATATCAGAGTTTGTGAGTGTGATACATTTAATATATTAAACCAGTTCACTTACTGTTGCTGTCCAATGGAGAATGTCCTTCCATAAAAAGTTTTCTGTAGGGAATTTCTCTTTAAGTTGCTTTTCAACAACTTGTGGCACAATAAGCTGTGGCTCATTCACTACTGCAGCTAAGATGTCAGCTGTACCCCCAGATCCTGCTAAGATAAGCCAGGGAGCAGAGTTTTCCAAGCCCCTGCAAATTCTCTGTGGTTTTAAAAATACATTTTAGAATGCAGTTATGGAAAGACAAAATACAGTGCATTCATATATTAATATCTTGCAACTAGGGATGTGATTGAATACCTGAACCAGATTCACTCCATTCAGCCTCAGTAAGAATATTCAGGATCACCACGATACTGACTTCTGTGAAGGGATGGCTTGCAGATAGCCACTTAACTATACCCTGTTCCACCATTATCTTCCCAGCTAGCTAAGCGTCCTGATTTGGGTAGCCAAGGTTTAAAAACAGTCCCTCTCTGGTAGCTTGGTGTAAAATCCCCATTTTTGAATCTTGGGGCCAGAATTAGCAAGAAAAAGAGAAGCATTGCATGGGGAATTCCTCAGTGAGGCACAGTAATCCTGCTGAGGTTGACTGCAAGTTCTGTAAAGCAGAAATTTCTTGAGGGAACACTACATCTGGCTACTCAGCATCAGCTGTGAAACCTGGCAACTGGAAGTTTATAAGAAGGCTGCTGAAAACCTCCACAAAGAGTGGCCTTTATGCCAAGTTTCACGATATCTGTAGATGGGAAGAGCCATGTAATCACAATGAGGTGCAGGGGAGGCCATGGAAGTTGTATCCTTCAGAGGCTAATAACCATATTATCCTAGTTGAAATAATAATTCATTACCAGCCAATGTATATTGTGGGGTATGTGACAATCTCATTAGATGTTCAGACCTCAGTGCCAGCTCTCCTCCTGCACTTTAAAAAAAATACTAGAACCCCTGACATACGTGATTGTTTACAAGCGATAGCGATGTTAAAAATAACAATTGGCTATTCATTCCCAGCACATAGGTGAGCCCAGAGCAACACCCTCCAGTCTTTTCTTGGTCTCCCAGTCTTGTTCTCTAAAGATTTCAAAAGAAGATCAATTGGCTTGCACTGCAAGGCTTTCAACAGCAACCATGCAGGAATTGCTGCCGTATTTAACTTATAAAAGAAAAGGTTAAGAGGTGACTTGATCAGTCTACATTGAGTGAACATCTTGGATACTTGAGGGTACTTTAATCTAGCAGATAAATGCTTAACAAAATCCAGTGGCTGGAAGTTGAAGTGAGAAAAGTTCAAATAGGAAACAAGGCGAAGACACTCTTCTCTCTCCCCCCCCCCCCCACTTTTTTTCTTTCTTTTTTCTTTTTAACAGTGAGAGTCATTCACCACTGCTACAGATTTACAAGGTGTCTGGTAGATCCTCCATCACTTGGAATCTTTAAATCAAGGTTGGCTGTCTTTTATTAAAGTCAGATGCTCTAGTTCAAACACAAGCTGTTGGGCTCAGTGTAGGAATCACTGGGTGAAATTCTATGCTGACTTCCTGCATAACAGGCCAAAGATAAAATGGAAATTGAAGAAAAAGAGGGTCATCCAGCTAGAGAGCTGATTTCCAAACATAATGTGTGAAGCTGCTGGGGAAAAGATCAAAGCTGAATCTTTGGATCAATTTACAAATGCTGCTAAGACAGAGTTGGCAGTGTACCTCACTGAGCCCACTGTTCCATAAAGAGAAGATCTGATGGAAATATGATGCTAGCAGGCCGGCACATACTGCAAATCTGCCGTTGCGTTTCCCTGAGTTCTGAGAGGCAGCACTGAATATGCAATGTCTGATCATTGCCAGGAAAAGCTGCCTGGCTACAGGGATGCTGGAACAATTTGTATAGTGGGGGTGCTGAGAGCTATTGAACCAAACAGTAAACCCTGTATATGATGGTAACCACTTCAAGCCAGAGGGTGCGGCAGCACCCCCAGCACCCCTAGTTCCAGCACCTGTGCCTGGCTAATCTGTTTGCACTTGCTTTGTAAGGAATGGCTAGAATTTCTAATTCACCAGATTTTTTTCAGATTTCCACTGCTCACTTTCTGCGGTGTTAGTAGTAGATGTGTAGTCATATAGGAAACTTAAGTGATCTGCTGATACTTTTAAAACTAAGCAATATTGCTGTTGAATTTGCTCAAACTGCACTATTTCTTGCAGTAAGGGATGTACTGATGAAGCTAATGAATATAAGTTTAATTTAATTTTTGTTCTACTAAAAAATTAACTGTTATCCAAATTGTGTAATATCTTACTACCCGGATTTGTAGTTGGCACCCAACAAAATGTTCTGCTAAGTATTTATTTAATATTTGACAATTACAAAACATGGATTTGTTACCTCCTTGGGGTATTTTTAGAATGAATTTTTAAATATCACAAGTTGCTTCTTACCTCAAGTGTTTTTGGTCCTCCATTTACCAGTAAACAAAGCACAGGGATTTCAATGCTACCTGTTCCTGTGAAATAGATGAGAAAACGTTTAAATTCATAACATTCATAAAGATGATGTTGAGTTGCTGCCATCTTCTGGAAAGCATTGTGCCATCATATGGTCCATGGACTGAAACAAGAGCAATGGACCCTGAGAACACAGGCAATAGGATGGTTGACAGCAAAGGCTGTGAAAAGCACTATGGTCCAGTGGTTAGAGCGTTAGCCTGGGGTTTGGGATCAGGGTTCAATTCCTTGCTCTGCCACAGACTTCCTGTGTGACCTTGGGCAATCAGTTCTGTAAAACAGGAATAATAGCCCTGCCCACCTCACAGGCATGTTGTGAGGATAAATACATTAATGACTGTGAGGTGCTTAGATACTATCGTGATGGGTGCCACCTAAGTACCTCAGATGGATGGCGAGGCCCTGGGAGAGCCAGTATTTGGAATGCTAGGTTAAATACAATTAGAACACACACTGCAAATAGATTCTAACTATTGTCCACTTGTCCTGACTTAAAAAGCGGTCAGTGTCCTAGGGCAGGTCTTCACTACGGGGGGGGTCGATTTAAGATACGCAAATTCAGCTATGTGAATAGCGTAGCTGAATTCGACGTATCGGAGCCGACTTACCCCGCTGTGAGGACGGCGGCAAAATCGACCTCCGCGGCTCCCAGTCGACGGCACTTACTCCTACCTCCGCTGGTGGAGTAAGAGCGTCGATTCGGGGATAGATTGTCGCGTCCCGACGAGACGCGATAATTCGATCCCCGAGAGATCGATTTCTACCCGCCAATTCAGGCGGGTAGTGTAGACCTAGCCCTAGATGCTAGAAAAACAAGGTGGTGGTGGCTGTTCCTCTATTTCCAATAGGCTCATGAAAGCTTCATATGGAATTAGGGTGATCCTCTCTAACTTTCTGATCCATACCCTCCAAGCTGAAGGGAGCTCTATGTAGGCAGACTCCTCACTACATCTATGCACACGCTTAACGTTATAGATGCATAGAGCTGTTTTTTGGTTTTGCTTTTTAAAAATATGTACTTCCAACTTTCAAATAAAACTGTTTATAGTAGGAAAAGTTTTGACGAGTGGTATTGTTGGTAAAAACATTGAATTTTTGACAAAAATGTTTTTTTCATTGAAATATTGAAATTTTGACCATCTCTCCCAATGTGGAGCCGTCACATGGGATCACTCGCATGCATCAAGTTAATCATGTCAATACATGTGTTTCCAGGATCTGGGACTAAACTATGCAGGAAAATGTGAAGACAGAATTCAGGAAAAGGGAGGATAAATGGGAAAGTGATATGAATGAGAGGCCTATGTGATTCTGTTAAGGACAGATGACCCAGATCTGAGCCAGAATTAACGATACATTTCTTTCTTAATGTTCTGTTAGGTTGCTTCACATCAGCCTACAGTGCAATGCAACTTTGCCTGATGTGATGACCAGTAATAGTAAAACTCTATATGATGCAACAACTTTGACAATGTAAAAGGAATGTTTGCAGCCATGCATTTTTAACCATTTTCACAGGAGCATGCAAAAAAGCTGAAGTACAGTCATCCTTCACAGTTCCCCAACAGCTGCTGCATTTATTTCTAAAGACCGCACAACTGCAGTTTATACTGTAAAATCTACCAAGTGCATTTCAAATGGGCCTGCAAGTATGTCTAAAAATACACCTCTACCCCGATAGAACGCTGTCCTCGGGAGCCAAAAAAATCTTACCGCGTTATAGGTGAAACCGCATTATATCAAACTTGCTTTGATCCACTGGAGTGTGCAGCCCCCCTCCCCCCCCCCCCGGAGCACTGCTTTACCGCATTATATCTGAATTAGTGTTATATCGGGTCACGTTATATCTGGGTAGAGGTGTAGTGGCTCCCACCCAAAAAAAACAACCCCTGTAGAGTCAAGCGATGAATGCACCCAATAGCAAGGAGAAGAGGACAATTTGGGTCAAGTGATTTTTAAACATCTCTTTATTTATTAAAAGAACAGGAGTACTTGTGGCACCTTAGAGACTAACAAATTTTCCATACGGCTAAATGCAGTGCCTTGCATAATGACTGTGTCTTTATTTATTGATCTTTTTTATTATTAGGTTGCCTGAAGTAATGTATAGATCACCAATTCCCACTCCATGAGATATCCCAGAATAACTGGTGCAGGTGGTGACAGAACTCAGCTGGAGCATGAAGATGACATATAGTGGGGTCAGTTGTGACTTTATCTTGTACTGCATGACATGTTTTTGCTATTTGTCTTTAAAATGAAATTCTAGTCTGCAAAGTGACTCTTGCTTAGTTTACAAGTAAAAAGGGGTTATTTCTAAATGCCAGCCCTGCAAACTCAGCCTGAGATTTGAGCCAAACCAGGTTCTTTCCTATATGAATGTCATCACCTTAACAAACATTCTTTAGGCTCATTTGCTTTCTCTGTTAGTCCATGCAGCTGCATTGAGGGCAGAATTTGGCCTGCAATTGGGAGCTTAGTTAACAATTCTGCTGATGAGTGATAAGAGAGATTATCCAGCTCACTTTCTGTTAGCTACATTAGCTCTGCAGATATAGAAGCAAGAGGAAGTGAAAACACTTTCCCCTATGGGTGGTTGGTTGGTACAAGGCCAATGTAACACTTAAGTCCCATTTTAAACAGTAGTTTTAGGTGTGCATAGACCTTGCACTGTCTGTACAGGGTGGAATTTCTCCCTCAAATAAACGGACATGACTGAGCATTTCAGCGAGCCCCTCGTTCTGTGATGGATGTGATGTCTCCTGAAGTGGGAGCCAGCAATCCATGAGTTTGGGGGAGATCTAAAACGAAAGTACAGTAAGCTGAATGCCCCTCTCTTATAGATGTTATTTGGGGGCACTTAATCTACATTTATTTTCAGTTTTTTAAAGCTACTTGCATGTCAGCTTTGAGCATTGAAGAAGGATAGCCTTGCGCTTAAGGAGCTAGACTGGGATGTAGGAGTTCAGTTCCCAGCTCTGAGTGTCACTTTTTTGGCCTCAATTTCCCAACAATTAAAAGTGGATAATGATACTTTCTTTATGTCTTGTCTATTTAGACTGTAAACTCCTAGGGGCAGGGACTGTCTCTTACTATATGTATAGTGCTTGGCACAATGGGCCCTGATTTCAGCTGGAGGTTCTAGGTGTTACTAGAGTATAAATATTGTGATAACTTTTTATTGACTAAATGGTGTAGCCAATTGTTTGACTACACTTGTGGTTCATTCCTAAAAAAGTTCAAGAGACCAGATAACCGAACTTAGGCAAATGTATTGTCTAAAGTCAAAGCAGTACAATATGAAAAGGAGACATAGGTACCCTCCTTCCAAGAACCAATCCTTACCTCCCAGCATGGTCACCTTACACGGATGAGGTCAAAGATATACATTTCAGCTAGTATCTATAGTATGATTTTACGAATTAGAAAATTCTTTGCACATCACTAAAATCCAACCCACCAGTTTGTAACAGTTCCTCAACTTGTTTTTGTTCTGTACTTTTCTTATCTCTGTTTTGGATACTACATTCCAAACCAGTTGCCCATGAAGATACCTATAGTAGGACATAGAATTAATGTAGTTTGATTCTGACAGATTTTGATTTGCTAATGCCAAAGCTGACTTAGTTTTACAAAGAGTTATGGGATACTTAGCATGAATGAACAAACGTAAGCATAATATCATTCAAATATAAAACTTTGCTAATATTTAATGCATATTGATATGGTGTGCAATTTGTATAACATATATGTATTGGCTAACAACTTGATTAATTTCTTTTGCATCTACCTACCTCCATACCCAGTGCGCTGTTCTGAAATGTGTTTCTCCAAGGTGAGCCGTAGTTTAGTAGTTCCATCTGGCTCATCTGGATTTATCTGATCCACCAAAATAAAATGGGAGTGATTGTTGTCAAGGGAGTACAGTGGCCCTTGGCCATTATCATCTGACTTGTAGCATACAAGGTTTTCATTCTAGAAAAGAGAGAGGTTAATCTTCATAAAATAGATTTTCTATTTTTGTCTGATTTTTAGTGGTTTTGCACTATGTCATAGAAGAAAATAAATATTCAGACACTTCCAATAAAGTCTCCTTTAAAAGTTGGGAGAAAGAGACTGGCATCTTTGTAAAAGACACCAGATTGGGCAGCGCTAGAAAATGAAATCTTCTGAGTCTCCCTTTTGGATTCTGCAAAATATACTGATACCAAACACCTTGTTTGTGACTTGGGCATCAGTTCAGAACTCCTGGCAATATGTTTTTCTGATCTTAGACAAATGACACTGGCCACAAACCCTGATGACTGGGGAATAGAGCCTGAAGGGTTCCTAAAGTCTCTGCTCATGTAAATGGGGGTATTTCCATCGACTTCCATTGCATTAGGTCTGTCTTTACACTAGCAGTTAATTTAGTGCACTATATGTACATACTAATTCAAACTATGCAGCATTATTTTGTTGGCAAGACTATGTATGGTCTAATCAATCAGTTCTCAACCTGGGAGTTGCACTCTCTGGGGAGTGGGTCACAGAAAGTGTGTGTGTGTGTGTGTGTGTGTGTGTGTGTGTTTGGGGAGGGCGTAACCCTTCCTTTTTCTCCCTCTTCCCCTGTCCCATGACCAGATGGGTGGGATGTCCTGAAACTTTTTTTTTTCTACTGCAACATGGAATCCCTGCCCAGAAAAGGTTGAGAACCACTCTCTAGGCACAAAGGCTTTATATACATCTATATAATTTGCCCCATTCTGGCAATAAATCCCTTCCTCCTGGTGTCCATCTGCTATTATTTGGGTATATTGTCAGTGGCAGCTCAAACTAGGATTGCCCACCTCTCTTGTCTTCTCTCCTCTTGATCCTTTAACTTAGCTCACATTGCTGTAGGATGGTTTTCAATAAATAAACAAACACACACACGCCTCTTCCCTTTCCCCTTCCTGACCACTGACACTTAACACTGGGCTCTAGCAAGATACAGCCAATTTGTCTGCTCAGTCATTTTGCTTGTGTGTTGCTTTCCTTTTCCCCTCCTTCCTGCTGTCTTTTTGTTTTGTATGGGGTAGGGATGTGTCATTTTACGTGTCTGGACAGTTCTGTGCACAGCAGTGGTACCATATAAATAATTGACTGGGGCCTGAGGGTCAGGAGCATATTTCAGTAGCCAAGGGCCAAATCCTAGGCCCAGGGGCCCTCTGCAACACCAAGCCCTCTAATGACACAGTTTGGCCAGGGGTCACAAGGAACTGAGGCGTAATCCTGAAGGGGGAACTCAATCCCAGGGCATGACCCAGATCCTTCTCTGGGGCCAATGGTGAGGCACTGAGTATAGCACTGAGCACATCTGTGACACTAACTGATAAATAAAAAACATGCAGAATTAGCCCCTGGATCAAGGATCTGCAACTGGCTCTTTGGGCCATCTTCTTCTGTGTATACACAGAAACATAACAGTGCAGATATAGGTTTCAGAGGGGTAGCCGTGTTAGTCTGTATCAGCAAAAACAACGAGGAGTCCTTGTGGCACCTTACAGACTAACAAATTTATTTGGGCATAAGTTTTCGTGGGCTAAAACCTGCTTCGTCAGATGCATGGAGTGGAAAATACAGTAGAGAGGTATAAATACACAGCATATGAAAAGATGGGAGTTGCCTTACCAAGTAGGGGGTCAGTGCTAACGAGCCAATTCAATTAAGGTGGAAGTGGGCTATTCTCAACAGTTGACAAGAAGGGAGGAAAAATTACTGTTGTAGTGCTAATGAGCTTACTGTAATCAAGGTGTCCCATTTCAAACAGTTGACAAGAAGGTGTGAGTATCAGCAGGGGGAAAATTAGTTTTTGTAGTGACTAATTTTATGGTGACTGTAGAAAATTATGTAGAATTAGTGGTATCCTATTAATATATAAAGAAGTTCTTCCTCCAAGCTCTTCTTAAGTCAGCACTTTTCTCCTGGACTCTGTACTAATCAAATGTATAATACCGACACCTGCTGGATATTTGCAGCATTGCTTGTTAAGCAGGGGGAGATGTCTATGGAGTGCATGCACATGGTGCAGAATCATAATAATTCTAATATAATTTCAGATCTTTCCTGTTCGTTCTCATTTTGCTCCTTGGCGTTGTCATCTAGAGCAGCTCAATTGTTTTGCTGCCTACCATTAGCAATTATTTTTGGAGAGGCAGTTCATATTTAAATGACTATATAAGTGTTATGAGAAAAATACCTTCACATTGTCCAGAATCTCTCTGTGCTGAATTTTTCCCAGTGAAGTTATTCCTATTGCAATCACTCTTACTCTGGCTGAAGTACTAGCCAGTGTGTGATCTCGGACTGCTTGCCCGATATGCCTCGTTATTCCAACACGTAGAGCACTGGTAAAGATCCAGGCACCTGAAATCAATAAAAACATTATGGAGTTAGTTGCTTTACCATTTGGCATATAAGTACCTCTAATTATGTGTTTGTCCAGGCTGGCTCTAGATATTCTTGGGGCCTCTGAGAAGTCAATCTTTGAGGCCTTAAACGGATATCAATAATTTATGTCATTACATACAGAATCACAGTCAGTACTAAACAGGACACTTTTATTAAAGAAAGCAATGACAAACGATAGGCACAAACAAACATGTTTCAGACATCTTGAGTTCCAGCTTTGTCATCTTGGTTTAACAGGGACCATACTCCCGTCTGGGATGTTCGATGGAGCACGGAGAATCATCTAGAGGCAGAATGATATTACTGGAAGTAAAGATATGACAGTCTGCATATCTGGGGCAGTACTACTTCTTGGGGGAAGGGGTGGAGGGTGGGAACTGTGGAGGTGGCATCTTGCAGTTGGGATGGAGGACTAAATTGGGAGGACTGATCATGGGATGTTGGAAATGGCTGGTAGATGAGATGCTGCATTAGGGCTTTTCCATTTAGCTCTATGGGAAAGTATCTGACACTCTCTTCTTCTTGCTCTCTGGTGTACTGGAGAGTGGACTCCTCAAAAGAGCAGGGCTCTGTTCATTCTTCACGTGCCTAGGGCAAGCCACGGTGGTTACCAGACCCAGATGCTGTAGTGACAACCAAACCACTTGAGGTCGCACTCGCTAAATGATTTAGCATATTCTGCAAACCATGGCAGTAGACAAAAAGTAAAGTAAAATAAAACTAAGTCCTTAGCAGTGTCCGCTTGTAGGTATTGAGATGACTTGCAGCATAGGAAGTGTATAGTAAGTATAAATAGCAGCTGCAATGATCTCAATAACTATTTCTGTTTATAGTACTTCTGATACTACCTTAGTACTTGGCATTTTTTAGTAATGAAAAGCAAAACGGCACTGTGACTTTTTTTCCCCCCGGAACCAGCAAAGCAATATGAACAGAGTATATACTATATTGAGCACTAAAGTATGCTTTAAGCACTTTATAAACTTCAAAATGCAGTTATGCTCATAGGGGCAAAGAAAAAATGGCTTCTTAACTGACAGATGTGTATTCAGAGTCCTATTTGCCAATTGTAGTGTCAATATTTCAAATACTTTTCATTCCTGTTAGCCCTGCAGTGAACAACAGGTAAAGTGAACCAGATTCTCTTCTGGTTTCTGCATCACTTAACAAAATTGTCAGTTCCAATAAAAAATTCTTGATGAATGGTGAGGATGTGATGCCCACAATAGGTCAGTTTGACTTTCAGATTCCAGGTTGAGTTTGCTGGGCTGCCAGTTAAGACACAAAAACACACCCACTTTTAATAAGAAGGTGAAGAGATTCAAGTGGTATTTTTCAGAAGTTCTCTCTTGTTTCAACTCTGTTCCCACTGCAGTCAAGACTGACTTCAATGGGAGTGTAGTTAGGCCAATGCTGAGTGCTTTTGAAAATCCTACCACTACTAGGGAGCTGGAGAGAGAAAATTGATATGGATCCCACTGTGATACCTTTTTCCCCATTACCTTTTAGAGTATAACTGCACTTCAAATGTTTATCAGTTGCAAGAACCACTGCCTGGAGTACTTTGGATGAAGTAGTAAATAATTGAGATACAAGTTACTGCAGTATGACTATCATTAATACATATCTTAATACAGGTGTAGGCCACCATCCAGCAAAGCCCTTAAGCATGTATGTAATTGTTATGCATATGAGCAGTTCCACTGAAATTAATGATGCAAGATTGGCAAATGCTGGATGGGGACTCTTTAGGGTGGAGGTAGAAGAAATAATGTTCCCGATTTTGGAAGTTGAACCAACCAGTGCTTTCTGCGGCCTTTACAAGTCCTTTTCTTAAGGTGTCCCGTAACCAAGGTTTCATTTGGAAGTTTTCTTCTTCTCCAACTAAGGAGACAACCAAGTTGGGAGCAGGTAGGTTCCATTTGTTGATCATAATATCAAATATAACTCCAGGATGGATGGCACATGGAACTTTAACAAACTGTAATAAACAAAAGGGCACTGAATAACAAGATAGGGGTTATACTGTACTGCTATCTTTACAAACTAATTGGTAAAATTATACCTCTCAAAACTACAGCAAATACAGAGCATAAGTTGCAGTGTGGTACACTGCATTGCTTTATTCTTCCCTCACACCACTGTAAAGTGATTTCCAATGCATTGGAGCATCAGAACATGAAGAGATGTTGACTTGTTCTTCATCAAGATCATTTTTATGTGATTTCCCTTTCTCTCCCCCCTCTGTCCTCCCATTTAGTGGAAATGGTTCATATACAGTACCTGGTCATTAGCAAGATTGGTGTTCATCAAATTACGGTTTTACTGTAGAGGATGGGTCAGAGATGTTATGTATATAATTGGAACAGATGGGAAAAATCCTTCACCATAACAGTGAAATACTGTACTGATAGACCTTAATATTCAAAAAGAAGGAGTTTGTCTCCAAGAAGAGTGAGACTTGGCATGTCAGGTCAAGGTGGTGTAGGACATAAAACCTTTTGTGGACAGGAAGCCTGTGCTGGGGTGTACAAACCCCACACTGGCAGTGACAGAGTTTAAGGGGAGCGTGACAACCCAATTAACCCAATCACCTGCAGGGGAGACAGGTCATTAAGTACTAGACCCAGCTGGGGAGAACCAGACTGGGTGTTTCCTGTAAATGTAGGGCAAGAGAGAGGTGACCCCAGAGAGAGGTAGTTGGGAGTTTGTGTTCTTTGGGAAAGGAACCACAGAGGGAGTTTGGAAGGAAGGAGTTTGTACCCTGGGACTCTCCCTGAAGGGAGAAGGCAGCTGGGGAGAAGGAGACTTCAGAAGCAGGCCTGGGAGAAGAGAGACTCCAGGAGAGAGGCCCTGAGGGTCAGCAGCTCGAGAGGAGCCAGGCATCAAGGGAGAAAGCCCTGTGCAGTGATGCTCTGTAACAGAGGAAGGAAGAACTCTGCAGAGCCTCGGAGAGGGGGAAAGAGACTGCAGAGAATTGCATCTGGAGAGGGCAGAAGAGATTTTGTTCCCTTGAGTTTAGACTCCCTGTGTCACAGAGTAACAGTAACATTGGCCCTTTAAGGGTACGTCTACACAGCGATTAATCACCCGTGGCTGGCCTGGATCACCTGGGTCGGGCTAAGGTAGCAGGGCTGTAAAACTGCAGTATAAATGTTCAGGATCAGACTGGTGCCTGAGCTCTAGGATCCTGTGAGGGGAGAGGGCCGCAGAGCCCAGGCTCCAGCATGAGCCCAAATGTCTACACAGTGATTTTATTATTATTATTATTATTATTATTATTATTTTATTTTTAGCCCTGCAGCCCGATCATCGTGAGTCCAAACCTACTGACCCGGGCCAGCTGCAGCTGGGCCCCAGGTCTTTTATTCAAGTGTAGACATACCCTTAGAGGGAAGAGGACAATGTGCCTATGACTGGTCAATTTAGGCTTGAGAGGGCACCTGGCCCTAGAGGGAAGGAGACCTGGAGAGTCAGAGCCTGAGAAGAGTCAGATGCAGGAGGTGGTGTGGTGAGAGCTGCCTCAGACTCGGAGGCAGGGAACAGCAAGGAAGAGCTGGCAGGAGCTTCTTGGGAGAGAGCTTCAGGAGATCCAGTAGAGAAAGCTGAGTTCCTATGGGATCTGTAACAGGAGTGTTGGAGAGAACTGACACAAACTGGGGACCCCTGATGAGTAGAAGGCTTGGGCAGTGGCCTGAAGAGGATCCGGCTTGCTCAGAAGAGCTGAACCCAAAAGCAAGAAAGCTGTTGTGGGTGCCCCTGAGCAGGGATAGAACTCACAGGCAGGCAGGTCTGGAGGAGTAAAGCATTGCAGGAGTGGGGAGCCCTCTGGATGAAGAAGTGAGTGAAAGGCAGCAAGAAATGGGTCACTCTCCGATAGGGATGGCTGGAGAGTGAGGCCCTTGATCGGGGGCAAATGGGAACAAAGTGCTGCTGCTATTGACTTTTGGGTGGGTGCTGTGAAGGTGATCTCCATGGAGAGAGGAATGGGAAAATCCCCCTGTATCTTTGTATGTTTATTACAGAAATTGGAGGATGGTTTGACTTACAAGATTTTAGGGTATTACTGCACTGGCGTATGTGAATAAATTTATGCCCAGGGGCAGGCTTTGTATTGGACACTGAAGGACTATGCCCCTCTTATGGATGAAAGGAAGCGAAAATTGAGGCAGGTGCCTCTGCCGGAAGCTGGTGGGTGTCCCAGGCAGGGCTGACCTATCACACTCTGTGGTTCTCTTTCTGTGACCTGGCCAGAGGGCCATGTCACTGCCCAGATCACTGAAGTCTGGAGGGGATAGTGAAACAGAGGGACTGCAATGCTGAGTCTTGCCATGAGGAAGCACTTCAGGACAGTGAGTCTGACAGAACCACACATTAGGACTGATCCTGCAGACCTTGCTGAGGCAGTTCTGCCTTAGGAATTGCCATATCAGATCAACAGGTGGGCAGCCATCACCATAGTGCCTGAGCACCTCAAAATCTTCAGTGTATTTATCCTCACCACACCCCTTTGAGGTAAGGAAGTGCTATTATCCCCATTTTATAGATGGGGAACTGAGTCTGAGAGACTTAGTGATGCCCAAAGTCACAAGTTTTAGCTTAATACTCTTTCTGACACTGGCCAGTACAAAATACTTCAGAAGAAGGTGCAGAAGACCCTGTAATGGACAATTATGGAAAAACCTGCCAATAGAGGAAAGTGTCTGCCCAACCTCCATCACCCAGTTTTTGACTTTTTTGTACGGAAAAGGTTTTATATTCCTTTAAAAAAATAAAATAAACAAATCTTGGATGTTATCCATATAAATATCTAGTTATGTCTTTTTATCCTGTTAAGTTCTTGACCTCACTGGCATCTTATGGCAGTGAATTCTACTGGTTAATTATTCATTGTGTATCTCCCCAACATCCACAGTGGTGAGGACTGATGCATTATTGAGTTCTTCTTCAATGTCCTTGTCCTCCTCAACCGCTGTCTTGACTCCTGTGGAGTCCAGCGGGCTTAACCATTTTGTCACAGACTTCTTGTTTCTTCACTACCTGAATTATTTCTTGTCTGTTTTTATGTCTTTGGCTATTTGCTCTTCAAATACTCTCTTAGTCTTCCTAATTTTCATGAGCTGCCTTAGTTTATGCTCTTTTTCCACTGGCTTCACTTGAGCTGGATTTCTACTTTCTGTGGATACCTGTTTGGGTCAAATAATCTGTTGATAATTCAGTGATTCAGAGTTCAATAACAAGCAAAGATTTCTCTGCTGATGTATTTACTAAATATGATGCATGGTTTTCATCATTGGATTGGCATTAAAAGTCTAAAACAGATCAGTGATGTCAATAGGATCAGCCAGAGGAAATAAACCAAAGTGCCTCAGCTCTTAAAATATTTACCAGAAGATTATAGTACATACAAGTCTACTAGACCATTGTTGTAAACTAGAACTAAGTACTGCAGCCACATATCCCCATTGTATTAAGCTTTCCCAGCCTACCACTCAACTGTGGACATACTTTGATATATAATTATGATCTAATTTCCTAGGTTTCAATTTCCTAGGGCTATTCATGAGTGTGTTGTCTTCATTCTATAGTAATGTGCTTTGGAAATAACAGTGACTTAATGTTTATATATGACACTTTAAATCACATGCTGTTTTGCTTCCAATAAGGCTTGCTTTTGTTATATACTATAAAAGGTATTGTTTTTTTAAATAAGGATGGGTACAAATTACAGAACAACAGAAACAAAAGAAAAAGTGTTAAAACCACCTATTTATACATATTGCCTCCAACAAAATAGGCTTCTTCAAGGAAGCCTTAGACTGTTTTAAAAAATCTACTGAACAGTAAACTATATAACTCTCAACATGCATACCACTCACCCAAGCCATTGTGTGATCTTATCATTAACACCCTTTATCACTGCCTCCATGAATCTGATGCTTCCTCCTGTTTTTAATCTTAATTTTGTTGTAAGGTCTTCTGGGTGCAGACTCTAAGAGGCACTCCAGTCCCTACATGCTATTCTGATGGTGTATGTGCTGGCCTGTTGGCATACTATTGGGTGCTGGGGATAGAACCAGGGATGGGGAAACAAATCAAACCACTGTGCCTGGTCTGGTAATGCTGTGGAGGCTGCTATAACTGAGAGCAGCTCCTAGGGCTGCCTAAATAACATCAGGGACTGTTTTGGTCCTGCAGCAGCCTACAATCTGAAAGGCACAGTTTCCTACCTACAAGTCTCTCTGGGCTGTGCCTTCCATAGAGATGCAGCACAGTTTGATCATCCATTTTCATTTATTTTGTACTGCACATTTATAGCAAGATATGAATAGGCCAAGATTTTAAAAGTGCCTTGTGATTTTTGGGAACCTGTTCTTCTTCTTCTTTTTTTTTTTTTTTAAATACCCAACTTTTTTTTTTTTTTTTTTAATGGAGATAACTCCTAGAACTGGAAGGGACCTTGAGTCCAGCCCCCTGCCTTCACTAGCAGGACCAAGTACTGATTTTGTCCCAGATCCCTAGGTGGCCCCCTCAAGGATTGAACTCATAACCCTGGGTTTAGCAGGCCAATGCTCAAACCACTGAGCTATCCCTCCTCCCCGAGACATTGTAAAGGTCTTCTTACGGGTGCTCAGTCCTTTCTGAAAATCAGGCCCCTTAAAAGTTGTAGCAATTTTTTAATCACTAGCCCTGTTTTTTTAACCTTGGCTGCTAGTAACCATTTTAAAAGTACACCTCTACCCCGATATAACGCTGTTCTCGGGAGCCAAAAAATCTTACCGTGTTATAGGTGAAACCGCGTTATATCGAACTTGCTTTGATTCGCCGGAGTGCGCAGCCCCGCCCCCCCGGAGCGCTGCTTTACCGTGTTATATCCGAATTTGCGTTATATCGGGATAGAGGTGTATATTTGTTGTTGCAGTTTAGATAGGAAATCCCACTGTATTTTTGTATCCTTCCTCCTTTTTCTTTTGCATCTGCCTATTTTGAATGCATGAGTTAGTTACCTTTGTATGGTCACTAAACCATACGCATTGCTGTGGCATCTGAGCGCCTTCCAAAGTTAAAAAATAAATAGGTAACTGACGTAGGTGAGGCTTTCACCTTCTCTGTGTTGTATATTGGGTAATAAGTGACACCAGAGTCTTGAAGGTGTCATTTATCTGAATACGATTGTGAATGCAAATGCATATGCATATCCCTTAGCAAAGTGGCTCTCAACCTTTCCAGACTACTGTATCCCTTTCAGGAGTCTGATTTGTCTTGGTTACCCCCAAGTTTCACCTCCCTTAAAAACTACTTGCTTACAAAATAAGACACAAAAATACAAAGTCACAGCACACTGTTACTGAAAAATTGCTGACTTTCTCATTTTTACCACATAATTATAAAATAAATCAATCGGAATATAAATATTGTACTTATATATCAGTGTATAGTCTATAGAGCAGTAGAAACACATCATTGTCAGTATGAAATTTTAGTTTGTACTGACTTCACTAGTGCTTTTTACGTAGCCTGTTGTAAAACTAGGTAAATATCTAGGTGAGTTGATGTACCCCCTGGAAAGCCTCTGCATACCCCTGGTTGAGAACCACTGCCCTAGAGGCAGGGGTGTCCAATGGTTTTGAATGCAGGGCTGGGAGCCTGGGATGCCTGAGTCCTCTTCCCACCTTTGCCACTGATTCACCTT